>NC_135233.1:1053582805-1053905305 GCF_051348905.1 Ranitomeya variabilis
ATAGAGATATTCACAGTTGATGCTTTGGGAGCACAGTATGTGAAATTTATGCTTGCATATCAATTGGGTGTTTCTAGAATATCTTCTATAGAGGCATGTGCTTTAACACTTCCCTACCAAATGCTGCCAATCACAGCTCAACAGTGTTTGAGACTGCTAAAATGATAGATGAACTGCTGAGCTGCGAGTGGCTGAATTTGAGAGGGAAAAATGAAAGCACATTCCCCCAGGTATAACTCTGAAGCAACGCACAGATGGACAGTAAGCAGAGATTTCTAAAGCTGTGCTCCAAAAGTAACCAAAGAGAATTTCTGTGCAATGAATCAATGCAGCAACAAAACTAAGGGTACTATCACACTAAACGATTTACCAACGATCACGACCAGCGATACGACCTGGCCGTGATCGTTGGTAAGTGGTTGTGTGGTCGCTGGGGAGCTGTCACACAGACTGCTCTCCAGCGACCAATGATGCCGAAGTCCCCGGGTAGCCAGGGTAAACATCGGGTTACTAAGCGCAGGGCCGCGCTAAGTAACCCGATGTTTACCGTGGTTACCAGCGTAAAAGTAAAAAAAAACAAACAGTACATACTGTACTTACATTCCGGTGTCTGTCCCCCGGCGTTCTGCTTCTCTGCACTGTGTCTGCGCCAGCCGGAAAGCACAGCGGTGACGTCACCGCTGTGCTCGCTTTCCGGCCGGCGCTCAGAAGGAGAAGCAGAACGCCGGGGGACAGACACCGGAATGTAAGTATGTACTGTTTGTTTTTTTTTAACTTTTACGCTGGTAACCATGGTAAACATCGGGTTACTAAGCGCGGCCCTGCGCTTAGTAACCCAATGTTTACCCTGGATACAAGCGAACGCATCGCTGGATCGCTGTCACACACAACGATCCAGCGATGACAGCGGGAGATCAAGCGACGAAATAAAGTTCCAAACGATCTGCTACGACGTACGATTCTCACCAGGGTCCCTGATCGCTGCTGCGTGTCAGACACAGCGATATCGTATGGATATCGATGGAACGTCACAGATCGTACCGTCGTAGCGACCAAAGTGCCACTGTGTGACAGTACCCTTAGAGTGGCAGAATCAGGGGATCTCAGGATTGTTTACAAGGTATTTAACACATTTTTTCTAGCAAGTGACAGTTTTAAAACATAGAAAATAAAAAGGTAAAATAAACACTATTGATAATTGGTATCAACCCAAACTTTAACCACTTTACCTCCCAAAGCTGTCTGCACATTAATGACCAGGCCAATTTTTACAATTATGACCATTGTCACTTTATAAGGTAATAACTCTGGAACAATTCAACGGATTGGAATAAAATATAACTTTTCTTATAGATTAATAGTTCAAAATATCAAAAACCGCAAAAAACAACAACAAAATAAAGTGCAAGGTGCTGAAAAAAGGGGAAAACACAACCCAGTAGGGCGTAGACCATCAGGGGTAACACAATAGTTAACTTTGGAGTTATGGGACCCTAAACCTTTTAATTACACCCTGAAACTGGCAATTGTTGGTACTCTCTATATCCAATACCTTGTATTGATTGTACACAATTATTACCCCCTCTTCCCTATAGTGCGTAGTGTCTTTCTCCCCATGATACTTTCTCTCCTTCCTTCCTCCATTCATGGATCCTTGGGGGGTGAAGTTGTGTCTGCGTACGTATAGGGTTATAGGTATCTACTCCAGGTCCCAGTGGTTTCCTGCTGAGAAACATATGACTGCTGCTTCACACAAGTTTATAAAGTAGAGCTGTGAAAATAAAAAATATATAATTTTTCCCACAAAAATTATCTTTTATTCCCACATTTTGCATTTTCACAAGAGTAACAGGAGAAAATGGATGCCAAAATGTACTATACATTACTCAATTTATTAAAACTACTCTTGAGGCATAGTGCAGAGTTCAGAAGGGAAGAAGTGCCATAATGGAGTTCATATTTTGCTGGACTGGTTTGAGCATGCCATGTCATATTGGCCAGAACAGCAGAATCCCCCATAAGAGAAAATATTTTACAAACTACAACTCTCAAAGAATTCATCTAGGGGTGCAGTGATCATATTGACAACACGGATGGGTCACGGAATTTTATACCATTGGACAATGAAGAAAAAAATAATTACATTTGTATCACCAAAATGTTATTTTAGCTTCAGATTTTACATTTTCACACTGGGAAATGGGTAAAAATGTCACTAAAATTTCTCCCACAATTTCTGCTGAATGCAAAAAATATAAAATTTCTCCCACAATTTCTGCTGAATGCAAAAAATACCCACTGTATACCCACTATAATGTGGCTGCACAGTACTACTAAGCTATATGGCGAGACTTGGGAGGTAAGGAGCTCTTTTCGCAAATATCGATCCAACCCTCCTGAGTCTCGCTGTATGACTTAGCAGGACTGACTTAGCAGGACTGTTATACAGGAGGCATGAATGAGCGCCAAATTTTCTATTACAGTTTGCAGAATTCATATACAGAGCTCCTAAGTGCTGGAAGAGCAAAATCCCTTTTCAAGTGACCACATTTTGGAAATTATACCCCTTTGGGAATTTATCTACAGGTGTAGTGACAATTTTGACTCCACGGGTGTTTTCCAAAAAAAAGCAGCAGTGGATGTTGAAGAGTGAAAATTGAAAACTTCCATTAAAGTACAAATACATTGTGCCCAGTTCATGCACCCATAAATTAGGCAAGCTCTCATTACAACAGAAATGCCAAACATGTGGACAATAACTGTGGTCTAGGCACTGTGTGGGCTCAGAAGGGAGGGTGATATTTGGATTTGGGAACACATAATTTAGTGAATTTCTTTTGGGGGGCGAGGTTATTTCTCTTTTCCAGAGCCTTTGTGCTACCAGTAAAGTGGAAGCCCTGTTATGATCTGGTGGCCTAGGAGCAGCATGAGACGTACCCTGGAGAAGGTGGTACCTGTACTGACCACAGACCCTGAACTTAACACCGCAACTAGAAGTAGCCGTGGAATGTACCTATCACTCCCTAGACATCTCGACACAGCCGGAGGACTAATTACCCCTAGAGATAGAAAAGGGAAAACTATCTTGCCTCAGAGAAAATCCCCAAAGGATAGACAGCCCCCCACAAATATTGACTGTGAGAGGAGAGGGAAAAAACATACACAGACTGAAATCAGAATTTAGCAAAGGAGGCCACTTCTAGCTAAATAGAAAGGATAGGACAGAGTACTATGCGGTCAGTATTAAAACACTAGAAAATATCCACCACAGAAAATACAAAATCTCCACATCTAACTAAAGATATGGAGGGTATATCTGCATCTCCAGAGATACCAGCTTGGCTAAACAAATCCTTATACAGACCAAGCTGGACAAGACAAAAACATGGAAAAGAACTGAACAATAAGGCCCACAGCATGTGGACTGCAAAAATCAGGGCCAGAACTTATCTTTGTTGAAATGAACAGCAAAGCAGGAGAGACCAGGCAGGGATGTGAATCCTCCAGGAACAATGGACAACTGGTACTGACTAAAGGGTCAAGCAAGACTAAATAGCCCAGTCAGATTTGCAAAAAGTGGACACACCTGATGAATGCTGCGATCCAGAGACAGCAGCGCTACCACTTATAACCACCGGAGGGAGCCCAAGAGCAGAATTCACAACAGTACCCCCCCCTTGAGGAGGGGTCACCGAACCCTCACCAGAGCCCCCAGGCCGATCCGGACGAGCCAAATGAAAGGCACGAACCAAATCCTCAGCATGAACATCGGAGGCAACAACCCAAGAATTATCCTCCTGGCTATAACCTGTTATGGACTGGTAATTTAGGAGGGACATGCGACTAGCTCTGGGCAGGTGGTAACTATACAGACCGCAGTCCCTAATCTTAACACAACTCTAGCAGTAGCCGTGGAATGTTCCTGTCACTCCCTGGACATCTCGTCACAGCCGGAGAACTAGCTACCCCTAAAGGTAGAAACAGGAAAGCTATCTTGCCTCAGAGAAAATCCCCAAAGGATAGGACAGCCCCCACAAATATTGGCTGTGAGAGGAGAAGGAAATGACATACGTAGTATGAAACAAGATTTAGCAAAGGAGGCCAATTCTAGCTAGATAGACAGTAAGAAAAGAAACACTGTGCGGTCAGTAATAAAAACTAGAAAAAGTCCACCGCAGAGATATGCAAAAATCTCCACAACTGACTAAAGGTGTGGAGGTCAAAATCTGCAGCCCAGAGCTTCCAGCTTAGCTAAATAGATACATACTGATAAGCTGGACAAATGAACAAAACATAAATGTGCTAAACAATAAGTCCACAAGTGGACTGCAAAAGGACAAGCAAGGACTTAACTTTGCTGAACGGGTCAGAGTGTCAGGGAAATCCAAGAGTCATGCCTCCAGGCAAGAACAATTGGCAACTGGCATTGATTGAGGGATAAAGCCAGACTAAAATAGCCGAGCAGAAAGAAGATCAGTGGAAGCAGCTGCTGATACTAAATCCAAGAAGCAGCTATACCACTCAAAACCACAGGAGGGAGCCCAAGAGCAGAATTCACAAAAGTGCTACTTACAACCACCGGAGGGAGCCCAAGAGCGGAATTCACAACAATAACCCTTCCATTTGACAAGATACTGAAGCTTCCGCCTCGAAAAACGAGAATCCAAAATCTTCTCAACCACATACTCCAACTCCCCATCAATCAACACTGGGGCAGGAGGATCAACAGAGGGAACAACGGGCACCAACAAAGATCTATGAAAAACATTATGGATGGAAAAAGAGGCTGGAAGGGCCAAACGAAAAGACACTGGATTGATAATCTCAGAAATCCTATAAGGGCCAATAAACCGAGGCTTGAACTTAGGGGAAGAAACCTTCATAGGAACATGACGGGAAGACAACCAGACCAAATCCCCAACCCGAAGCCAGGAACCAACACACCGATGACGGTTAGCAAAACGCTGAGCCCCCTCCTGAGACAACACCAAATTGTCAACAACATGAGCCCAAATTTGCTGCAACCTGTCAACCACAGAGTCCACCCCAGGACAATCAGAAGGGTCAACCTGCCCTGAAGAAATACGAGGATGAAAACCAGAGTTACAAAAGAAGGGTGAAACCAAGGTAGCAGAACTAGCCCAATTATTAAGGGCAAACCCGGCCAATGGCAAGAAAGCCACCCAATCATCCTGATCAGCAGACACAAAGCATCTCAAATAAGTTTCCAAAGTCTGATTAGTTCGCTCGGTTAGCCCATTTGTCTGAGGATGAAATGCGGAAGAAAAAGACAAATCAATGCCCAGCCTAGCACAAAAGGCCCGCCAAAACCTAGAAACAAACTGGGAACCTCTATCGGACACAATATTCTCCAGAATGCCATGCAAACGAACCACATGCTGAAAAAACAACGGAACCAAATCAGAAGAGGAAGGCAATTTAGGCAAAGGTACCAAATGAACCATCTTAGAAAACCAGTCACAAACCACCCAGATAACCGACATCCTCTGGGAAACCGGAAGATCCGAAATAAAATCCATAGAAATATGCGTCCAAGGCCTCTCAGGGACCGGTAAAGGCAAAAGCAACCCACTAGCGCGGGAACAGCAAGGCTTGGCCCGCGCACAAGTCCCACAGGACTGCACAAAAGAACACACATCCCGTGACAAAGAAGGCCACCAAAAGGACCTACCAACCAAATCTCTGGTACCAAAAATCCCAGGATGACCAGCCAACACAGAACAATGAACCTCAGAAATCACTTTACTAGTCCATCTGTCAGGAACAAACAGTTTCCCCACTGGACAGCGGTCAGGTTTATCAGCCTGAAATTCCTGAAGAACCCGTCGTAAATCAGGGGAGATGGCAGAAAGAATCACCCCTTCCTTCAGAATGCCGACCGGCTCAAGGACCCAAGGAGAATCAGGCAAAAAGCTCATAGAGAGGGCATCAGCCTTAACATTCTTAGAACCCGGAAGATACGAGACCACAAAATCAAAACGGGAGAAAAACAGGGACCATCGGGCCTGTCTAGGATTCAGCTGTTTGGCAGACTCCAGGTAAATCAGATTCTTATGATCGGTCAAGACCACAATACGGTGCTTGGCCCCCTAAAGCCATTGTCTCCACTCCTCAAATGCCCACTTCATAGCCAACAACTCACGATTGCCGACATCATAATTGCATTCCGCAGGCGAAAACTTTCGAGAAAAGAAGGCACACGGTTTCATCAAGGAACCATCAGAATTCCTCTGAGACAAAACGGCCCCTGCCCCAATCTCAGAAGCGTCAACCTCAACCTGAAAAGGAAGAGAAACATCCGGCTGACGCAACACAGGGGCAGAAGTAAATTGACGTTTAACCTCCTGAAAGGCCTCAACAGCCGCAGAGGACCAATTCGTCACATCAGCGCCTTTCTTCGTCAAATCGGTCAGGGGTTTAACTACACTGGAGTAGTTGGCAATGAAACGGCGATAAAAATTAGCAAAGCCCAAAAATTTCTGAAGGCTCTTCACGGATGTGGGCTGGATCCAATCATGAATGGCCTGAACCTTAACCGGATCCATTTCTATAGATGAGGGAGAAAAAATGAAGCCCAAAAAAGAAACCTTCTGTACTCCGAAGAGGCACTTAGACCCCTTCACCAACAAGGCATTATCACGAAGGATCTGAAATACCATCTTGACTTGTTTCACATGAGACTCCCAATCATCTGAAAAAATTAAAATATCATCCAAATATACAATCATGAATTTATCAAGATAATTCTGAAATATATCATGCATGAAGGACTGAAACACAGATGGAGCATTAGAGAGTCCGAATGGCATCACAAGGTATTCAAAATGGCCTTCAGGCGTATTAAACGCAGTTTTCCATTCGTCACCCTCCTTAATACGAACAAGATTATATGCCCCTCGAAGGTCAATCTTAGTAAACCAACTAGCCCCCTTAATCCTAGCAAACAGATCAGAAAGCAAAGGCAATTGGTATTGGAATTTGACCGTGACCTTATTCAAGAGGCGATAATCAATACAGGGTCTCAAGGAGCCATCCTTCTTGGCAACAAAAAAAAAACCTGCTTCCAATGGTGAAGAAGATGGCCGAATATGCCCCTTCTCCAAAGATTCCTTAACATAGCTCCGCATGGTGGTATGTTCTGGCACAGACAGGTTGAAAAGTCGGCCCTTAGGGAACTTACAGCCTGGAATCAAGTCAATAGCATAATCACAGTCCCTATGCGGTGGAAGGGAACTGGACTTGGGCTCATTGAATACATCCTGGAAATCTGACAAAAACTCAGAAATTTCAGAAGAGGGGGAGGAGGCAATTGACATCAAAGGAACATCACCATGAACCCCCTGACAACCCCAACTAGTCACAGACATTGATTTCCAATCTAATACCGGATTATACACCTGTAACCATAAGAAACCCAGCACAATAGCATCATGCAAATTATGCAACACCAGAAAACTACAATCTTCCTGATGGGCTGGCGCCATGCACATGGTCAGCTGTGTCCAAAACTGAGGTTTATTTTTAGCCAACGGTGTAGCATCAATGCCCCTCAAAGGAATAGGACTCTGCAAAGGCTGCAAGGGGAAACCACAACGTCTGGCAAATTCTAAGTCCATTAAGTTTAGAGCGGCGCCTGAATCCACAAATGCCATGACAGAAAATGACGATAATGAGCAGATCAGGGTCACAGATAACAGAAATTTAGGTTGTACAGTACTGATGGTAACAGAACTAGCGATTCTCTTGGTACGCTTAGGGCAATCAGAAATAACATGAGCAGAATCGCCGCAGTAAAAACACAACCTATTCTGACGTCTGAATCCTTGTCGTTCAGCTCTAGACACAATCCTATCACACTGCATAGGCTCAGAACTCTGCTCGGAAGACAATGCCATAGTGTGCACAACTCTGCGCTCGCGCAAGCGCCGATCAATCTGAATGGCCAGAGACATAGAATCACTCAGACCAGCAGGCGTGGGGAACCCCACCATAACATCTTTAACGGATTCAGAAAGACCCTTTCTGAAAATTGCCGCTAAGGCATCCTCATTCCATTTAGTCAGCACAGACCATTTTCTAAATTTCTGGCAATATGATTCTGCCGCTTCTTGACCCTGACACAGGGCCAACAAGGTCTTCTCAGCATGATCCACTGAATTAGGTTCATCATACAATAACCCAAGCGCCTGGAAAAAGGTGTCTACATTAAGCAAAGCCGGATTCCCAGGTTCCAGGGCAAATGCCCAATCCTGGGGGTCACCACGCAGCAGAGATATAACAATTTTAACCTGCTGGATGGGATCACCAGAGGAACGGGGTTTCAGAGCAAAAAACAGTTTACAGTTATTTTTAAAGCTCAAAAATTTGGACCTGTCCCCAAAAAACAAATCAGGAGTTGGAATTCTAGGCTCTAAAACCGGAGTCTGAACGATATAATCGGAAATACCCTGTACTCTAGCAGCAAGTTTATCCACACGAGAAGCCAATCCCTGAACATCCATGCCAGCGCCAAACTCCTGAGCCACCCAGAGGTAAAGAGGGAAAAAAACACAACAGACTACAGAAAAAAAAATGGCTCAGCACTTTCCTTCCCTTCTTCTGAGATGCGGTTAACTCATTGTGGGCCAGTTGTACTGTTATGATCTGGTGGCCTAGGAGCAGCATGAGACGTACCCTGGAGAAGGTGGTACCTGTACTGACCGCAGACCCTGAACTTAACACCGCAACTAGAAGTAGCCGTGGAATGTACCTATCACTCCCTAGACATCTCGATACAGCTGGAGGACTAATTACCCCTAGAGATAGAAAAGGGAAAACTATCTTGCCTCAGAGAAAATCCCCAAAGGATAGACAGCCTCCCACAAATATTGACTGTGAGAGGAGAGGGAAAAAACATACACAGACTGAAATCAGAATTTAGCAAAGGAGGCCACTTCTAGCTAAATAGAAAGGATAGGACAGAGTACTATGCGGTCAGTATTAAAACACTAGAAAATATCCACCACAGAAAATACAAAATCTCCACATCTAACTAAAGATATGGAGGGTATATCTGCATCTCCAGAGATACCAGCTTGGCTAAACAAATCCTTATACAGACCAAGCTGGACAAGACAAAAACATGGAAAAGAACTGAACAATAAGGCCCACAGCATGTGGACTGCAAAAATCAGGGCCAGAACTTATCTTTGTTGAAATGAACAGCAAAGCAGGAGAGACCAGGCAGGGATGTGAATCCTCCAGGAACAATGGACAACTGGCACTGACTAAAGGGTCAAGCAAGACTAAATAGCCCAGTCAGATTTGCAAAAAGTGGACACACCTGATGAATGCTGCGATCCAGAGACAGCAGCGCTACCACTTATAACCACCGGAGGGAGCCCAAGAGCAGAATTCACAACAAAGCCCCATATATTTCATTTAACAGATTACGGACCAGAGTGGGAACTTGCATTTTGTGGATACAGTATGCAACAGTATGGAGTGAGGCAGCAGAGCTACTCTGGACACTGTCTCGCCTCTGTTCAGATGTGTCCTTTTTTTCAGAGGTGCACAAAACTGTGGCCAATGGCACTTTTATGCATGCAGTAAAAGACGGACAGTGTCCAGGCGGTGCCTCCATGTGCCTTATTATAGGGAATCTTTTGCCACCGGTTCCACCTGAATCACATATTTCAGAGATTTGCATGAAAACCCTGGTGTAAGCGCTCAGTGCAGAGTGCAGGATAAATATGGGCCGAGCCTTACTGTGATCTTTGTGAGGCAGAGTGAACAAATGAGCAGCAATTGAAGAATTGGTTTTATTTATTTTTTACACCATTCCTCATAAGGTATTTATTGTTTGGGTCGGTGCAATTACAGTGAAACCAGATTTACTGTATATAGTTTTTTTTATGTTAGGCTGCTGTCACATACTAAAAGACGCTTTTTTTTCAGAAACTAATTTTTGCATCACCATATTTAGAGAGCTATAATTTTTCCATATTTTGGCCGACTGTCATGTGAAGGGCTTATTTTTTGCAGGACAAGTTGATATTTTTTCAGTCTTATTTTAATTCTCAAGACATTTGATCACTTTCTAATTCAATTTTTTGGAGGCAGAATAAACAAAAAAAATAATTCAGTACTTTTTTTTGATAACATTATACAGGGAACAGGGAAAGGGATTAGTGGTGCCTCACCGGAATCCAAATGAACACAGGTGCCAGGAACAAGTGGCTGGATACCACTCAGCAACAGCAAAAAGAAAAGGAAAAAGTTAAAGCACCAGGCGTCTCTTCATAAAATCTTCAGTACTTTATTCTCATGTCAAGAAAAAAACATCATGTGGGGACGCAGCCCCTAAACACCTGACGCATTTCGAACAAAGTTCTTAGTCATAGGCCTATGACTAAGTGGTGGGGACACCACTCCTGGTGCTGAGAGACGGGTGCCAGCTGTCAGAATCAGCTGACACCTGGTGGTGATCACGTGCGCCCAGCGTCTGTGGTTAAACTCTCCAAGATGTATCCATTCATCCAAGGTCGC
Source organism: Ranitomeya variabilis (assembly GCF_051348905.1). NCBI lineage: Eukaryota > Metazoa > Chordata > Amphibia > Anura > Dendrobatidae > Ranitomeya > Ranitomeya variabilis. Next base: position 1,053,593,354 of record NC_135233.1, read on the forward strand.
TAAGTACCTGGTGAACTGGACGTATGGATATGTCTAATGTTGTAAAGGATTAAAATGATGACTTTCTTTAAATCATATAGTAAATATCATAAAAAACACAGAAATTGCTCTTGATTATGGATTAGGTTAAAGAAGCAAAGACAGAAGACTAATTGAAGCCTTCGAAATGTAGTGCTGAAGAAAGTTATTATCAATGCCATGGATTGCAAGAAGAACAAAGAAATTAATCTTGGAAGAAATCAATCCAGATATGTCAATCAAAGCAAGTATCACCAAGATACGACTTGCCTACTTTGGACGCATCATACAAAGAGAGCAATCAATGAAGAAGGTCATCATGGTAGTAAGAATAGAAAGAACGAGGCAAAGAGGAAGACCAGCAACTTGATGGCTTGATACAAGTAACATAACTGTGGAGAAGACCCCGGTGGACCTATCTAGGCTAGCATGAGATCGATCTTCCTACAGATTGCTCATCCATCAAGTTGCCATGGCTTGAGATCAAGCCAAAGTCTGTTAAAAATAATAATAATATGGATTAGGTAAATACAAATCCAATATCAATAAATAACTGTAAGTACCATTGTCAACAAGGAGATGACCACATTAGCTAGGAGTCAGCAGTGTACATGATGAAAAAAATACTCTGTGTACTTCTCCATTAACCAAGAGATGCTAACGAGGAAGTAAAGTTCACTGCCCCTATACAGACTGGCTGTCTCCAGCTCGCAGCAGGTACATAAGGGGGATACAATGAAAATGCTATATTTTATTGCATTCCATTTTCTCAACGGTTTGTGATATATTTATGATCAGGGAACATGATTTACGGTCTTGAGAAACCACTGAAATGCAATATTACAGTCATGTTTGGTGTGTCTAAGATGGTGAAAATATCCTCAGAAGCATGGCTGGCGATCTTATTATCCATTAGGAAGTTCCTATGGAAAAAAAAAATGACAAAATTTAAATTTTAGCCTGAAACTGTCTTCCCTTACATATAATTAGCCCTCCTCCTTTCACTTGACCACGAGGAGGGATGAGATGTCTGGTGTAAACATTTTACAATTTCCCATCTATAGACACCCAGTGTCCGATCCAGGAGATACAACCAGGATTCGAGATTAGCAGTTCTCCTACTCAAGAACTCTCACTGATACAATCACTACAATTTTTTTTCATTTATTCCTTTTGTTTTGTACTGCTTTACCTTTTGTATATGTTATTTTTATTTAATCATTTTTGTATTTTGTAATACAAAAATGATTAATAGGGCAATTATTGTGTTACCCTGCAGATGCTAGAGTGCTAGAAGTGTACCACTTGGGAGCTAGATAGCTGGGTTAGCATCTGCGCTAGTTTTACTCAATGTATGCAACTTGCTGGCCTAATAGAGTGATGGCAGCAATAAGTGTGGTTTGGATATGCATACAGACTGTGGGGTGCACCTAGCTAATTTTTGGCCAATTGTGACAGGTATGTGGATGAGTGAGTGTAAAATCACATCCAAGTCATGTGTGAAACTATTGGGCATTTTTTGGAACACCACCTCGCAAAAAAAAAAATAAAAAGCAATAAAAAAAATGTACCCGAAAATGGTACCAATGAAAATTTCAACCAATCCTTCGCAACACCACCACAAAAAGAAAACTCACACAGCTCCATCAATATAAAATAAGAAAAGTATGTCTCAGAATAAGGCAACCATAAAAAGATTATTTTTCCTTTTAAAATGATTTTTTATCATGCAAATGTAATAAAATATATAAATATATATATAAATTTGGTATCAACATATTTGTAATGACCCACAGAAAAAAGTTCAGTATATCATTTACACATCACAGTGAATGCATTTAAAACAAAAACAAAACCTAAAATATTTCAAAATTGCATTTTTTTAAGGCTCTGTCTCTCAACAAAATTAATCAAAGTCTTTCAATAAATTATATGCATCCCAAAATTAAGCCACAAAAAAGGCAAAAATGTCTTAGGTGGCACTGCGTTATGCAGCTCCACTTATTCCCATATCAGGAGGTGAGATGCACAGGTGAGGTGGCATCTGTTGGTCACTTGGAAAGTATCTAAGATGCCAAAAAAGTCCTATTAATTAGAAAAGGATGTTAGAGCAATACCTAGCAAGAAGCCAACAAAATACGGAAATGTGAGGCCCTGGTTTGTCTACCCTACTAAACTTTGATGTTTTTCCGGGGAGAATACAAGGAATAGACATGTTTTCTTACAAAATAGTTTGTATTGATACCAAAAATCCACTTATCTGGTTGCTTAATTCACCTAAATCATTTAAATTGAATTGTATAGACTATCTACTAGAGTTGTAAGAACTAGTTTTCATGACCCAGTCTGTTAGGGGTCGAGTTCCCACCTCTGCACAGGGGGAATCTCGAGCCATCTCCACTGCGGTCTCCCATTCTTCTCCAGCCGCAGTGGAGCCTGCTCAGTGGAGACGTCGGTCCCAGCGTCTGGCTCAGCCTGATACGGTGCGGATGATTACTGCTGCCTTTCCAGGTTCAGCCATTGTAACCAGTACTGGTCAGTGGCAAAGCAGACATCTCTGGGACTAAGTCCTACTTTTCACTTTCTGAGCATGTCCAGGGTAAGACCTCTCATTGGAGGTCGGGGGTCACATGCTCAGGTACTGCAGCAGCTCCCATTGGTCCTCTTGGAAGGTCCTGAAGTTGCTCATGTATTGCAGCAGCTCCCATTGGTCCTCCAGGAAGGTCCTGAAGTTGTTGCAGCTATAAAAGGTTCTCATGGCCGCATGGCCATGCGCTAGTATCAAATAACTTATGTGTTCTGTGCCAGTGTGGTCATGTGTATGTGGTTTCAGGGTTCAACTGAAATAAGCCCCTAGAATACCGGCACCTCCAGTGAAGAGTTTGTGTGAGTGGATTCAGGGCCCGACTGAAATAAGCTGCTAGAATACCGGCACCTCCGGTGAGGAGTTTTTCATGTGCTATTCTGACCGCATTACCACTGTTTGCTCTATTTGGTAGCTGTGTTCCTTTGTGAGGTTAACAGGGCACAGCGTTCTCTTGTCTTTAGTGACTCTGTGAAGTAACAGAGTTCACTCATACCACCATATAGTACCGTCAGTTACTAGCAGCGGGTTTTACTCCTGCACGTGGACCCCTGGTTGCGAACGCACCGATTACTCCATAAATATATATTTTGTACGTTCCGTCAAACCCTAACACAGTCCATCAGCCATGAAAGTAATCTATGACCGTAGTGTCACGACTCCTGGGTATTACTGCTACAGGGAGAGCTGTGCGCCACAGGAAGGGAGCTGAGAGCAGAGCGGCGGGGAGCTCACCGGGTAGCAAACAGGACCTGAACCATGTGACAGGGAAGGAGGTGGTCGAGTGCAGTGCCAAACGCCAGGGTGCAGAGGAGACAATATACACTGGAGAGTAGTTCAACGTGCCAAGATCAAAACCAAGAGATAATGAGGTAACAGGAGTGTGAGGTGGAGGGATAGTCAGAAAAGGAAGCCAAAGGTCAGAGAACCAGCAGAACAAACAAGCAAATGCAAACCGACCACACACTCAAGGGGTCAGACACACAGACTAAACAAAAGTATAACTGACAGGGAATCCTAGTCTGGAGTGTGTATAAATACCCCTCCCAGATCCAAAGAGAGGTCAGCAATATTAACCCCGAGAGAGCAGGACATGAACCATGCCCTATACCATGACATGTAGGATGGGAGCTGTGAGAATAATTTTCTGACTTAACTATATCAGCTCTTTTTTTGATTAACCAATCTGGCACAATAATACATGCATGTCGCACCGCAATGATGACGTCACACCAGCACGAGTAATAAAAACAAGATTCGCAGATGTCATAAGGTAAGAGGCGGTTCTCAGGGCTCTCATCCAGCAGCCAGAGATTACCATCGTGGCCAGTAGACCGGATCTTGCAAATCGATTTGCACTAATTCTCCTAACTACCAAGATAGATTTCAGGATTTTACTTCTTTATTAACAGAATATGTCCCATCGGCTGTCAGCTATGTCAAATGTGAATGGCATCAGCTTCAGATGGATTCCAAATTGCAGAGTTAATATATCGAGGATCAGAGGCTGAACCGCTGGTATTTATCATTGAAGGGGTTTACACCGCCGTGAACCATATAAAAATTCTTCAGGGGTTACCTTAGCCTAATGGTGTTCTTCCCTTTCACTCACCATCTCCCCCTTATTGCAAACATCTGCTTGGAAATAAATTAGGTTTTATATTTGCAAATGACATATTTGGCTCAGAGAACTCTTTGCTCATTTCATTTAACAAATACTTATGTTTAATCAAGTTTTTTAATTCCAAAAACATTACAGTCGCTAGCGCTAACGAACGGATTCATTTAAAGAGTTATGGACTTAATGGAGTCGAATAATGTAACAGAATTGCTGTATGACCTTGTATTAAATGAGCATCTCCCGTTCCATTTGGATATATGACACAGTATTTCTTGATTTACCTTTGGCACAGTCCTTCCGATTTCTAAAACTTATACCAGATGAATCATTTCATATTTCCTTAATCTGCTCCCAACTCCTCCTAAGTATTACTTACCATCAGCCTGTTCAGGAATCATTTATAACCTTTTTTTATTAAATGCTTACTTTTTTATATAATAATTGGTAGGCATATTTTGAACCATAAGAATGCAGTATAGACTGATAGAGAAAAGAGTTTTTCACCCATTTTATCTAAAACAATGCACCTAATGTCTAAGAATTAAAATAAAATGAAAACTCAACTATAGATAAATAGGCAGTCTACCACAGTGCTGCCTGGGTCTAAAAACATCCTATTCCAGTTGTACATACATGTTACCTCTGTGGCTTGTAAAGGGCCATGCCCATCCATGCCAGAAGAGGAAGCTCAGAAATTTCTGGGGGACCTGGACAACGCTGCTGAGGAGCCGTGAGGGATTGGTAGGTGAGTATACAGCATTTTGTTCTTGTACCATGCTTCACTTGATTTTAGGAGAAAAAAACCCACTTAAATTATCATTTTAATTTTGATGCATAAATGTCATGAATAAATCCAAAATGACACTTTATTATTATTATTTATTATTATAGCGCCATTTATTCCATGGCGCTTTACATGTGAGGAGGGGTATACATAATAAAAACAGGTACAATAATCTTGAACAATACAAGTCACACCTGGTACAGGAGGAGAGAGGACCCTGCCTGTGAGGGCTCACAATCTACAAGGGATGGGTAAGGATACAGTAGGTGAGGGTAGAGCTGGTCGTGCAGTGGTTTGGTCGATCGGTGGTTACTGCAGGTTGTAGGCTTGCCGGAAGAGGTAGGTCTTCAGGTTCTTTTTGAAGGTTTCGATGGTAGGTGAGACTCTGATGTGTTGTGGTAGAGAGTTCCAGAGTAGGGGGATGCGCGAGAGAAATCTTGTATACGATTGTGGGAAGAGGAGATAAGAGGGGAGTAGAGAAGGAGATCTTGTGAGGATCGGAGGTTGCGTGCAGGAAAGTACAGGGAGACGAGGTCACAGATGTATGGAGGAGACAGGTTGTGGATGGCTTTGTATGTCATGATTAGGCTTTTGTACTGGAGTCTCGGGGTAATGGGGAGCCAGTGAAGGGATTGACAGAGGGGAGAGGCCGGGGAATAGCGGGGGGACAGGTGGATTAGTCGGACAGCAAAGTTTAGAATAGATTGGAGGGGTGCGAGAGTGTTAGAGGGGAGGCCACAGAGCAGGAGGTTACAGTAGTCGAGGCGGGAGATGATGAGGGCATGGAGATGATGAGGGCATGGACTAGGGTTTTTGCAGATTCTTGGTTTAGGAATGTACGGATCTGTGAAATATTTTTGAGTTGAAGGCAGCAGGAAGCAGAAAGGACTTGGATATGCTGTTTGAAGGAGAGATCAGTGTCAAGGATTACCCCGAGACAGCGAGCTTGTGGGACAGGGGGGCGCCAGAGAGCTGCAAGTTTTCAAGCAGAACTGTAAAGTGGGATATACATAAATCCCTGTAGTTCGTGGTATATTGTGGAGCAGTGGGATAACTAAAATAAGCACCTGCGGTAAACTAAGACGTCAATAACCATGTGTGTGTTTTCATCACATTGTTGGCAGTGGAGGGATAACTAAGATAAGCCCCCCTGCACAAGTGATAACCGTCTGTTGGCCTAAAGTCAACCCCATCCATGACGTAGGGGTGACAGTCACGGTGTGAATAGTAACAAATTGGTGGCGCCCCCACTTGATACATATATTTTTAAATCTTCTTTGACATCAATCTGTCAAGTTCAGGGCTGGCTTTATTTACAAGAACAGTAGACATGTGCCTGAAGACTAGAGGAACAATTTCATGGATATTGTGAGGATGCACAGTATGTATTAGGTGATCATAGTGCAGTATGTATGTATAACACCTAGAGAAGGACAATGATGTACCTCATAAGAGAAGACAAAATGTAATATGTGGTCTACTTAATGGATGGACTCCAATGTACCAGGCAATGTGTCCCTACAGAATACTGAGATTGAATACACCAGCAACAGCCAAGGACAATCTAAGTTAACTCTGTACATCTTTAAAGAGTAACATTATGCACAGTTTTCTATATTAATTCATTTTGAGCTATTCAGTAGGGGTCAGTGTCCTGAGACCAGAGGTGTAAGTAGGTTTTCCAGAACCCAGGGCAAGAATTCGGTTTGATGACCTCCCATCCCCAAGCACATATGCGATTTGCACACTTCATTATGTGCCGACTATCTGCTCTACCTCTCTCATTGTTCAGTGAAAAACTGAGAGAAGCAAGAAGAGAAGCTAGTTGTCACATGACCGTAACTTTGAAAATCGCATATGAGTGAAGTGGTCACGTGATGATGACTGCTGGAACCTGCGAGCAGAGCTGAATCCTGATAGCGAGCATATAACATGCTTTGAGGATTGGCATGCTACAGGGCTTCATTTTTTTTTTAAAAAGCACTTGTCCAGGATTGAGACAAAAGTCTGCAGTCACTCTATGTGACTGCAGGCTTCTGAATTCCCACAGTGCATGCACTCCACACTTTCAGGATTCTCCCTTGCTGGTGGCAAGAGTGGATGGTCTTGTCAGTGTGAGTATGAGATTTGTGTACTTCTGTCCACATCCTGAATAGATTTGTCGGGCCTCACTTAATCCATTTTCACACTGTACATCTTCACAATATCCATTTTCAATTCCCCATACTGCATTCTCACCCATCCTCCCCATTGTGTGACCACACCCATCTCCCCACTCACCATACTATGTCCGCACCCCCACCCCTACTCATAGAACTGCATCAGCACCCATCCCCCACTCACCATACTGTGTCCATGCCCATCCCCCACTCACCATACTGTGTCTGCACCCATCGACTCCACTCACCATACTGTGTCAGCACCCATCCTCGCTACCCATAATTTGTCTGCATCCATTTACCATTCACTATACTGTGTCTGCATCAATGCTCACTACTCATACTTTGTCCGCATCCATCCCCCAACTCACCATACTGTGTCTTCACCAATCCCTCTATACTCACGATACTATGTCTGCAACCATCCACATCATACATTCCCTCTCTTGCTCCTCATACTATGCCCACACCCATCCCTCACTCGTCTAATGCATTTTCCCCAGACACGAGACTGTGTCAACACCCATCCCCCATACAGTTTCCTCATACATGCCCCTCATCTCCCTTCTTGCTTCTCATAAAGGGTCTTCAAATTTCTCCCTCTCCTAATAATTTGTCAGCACATATCTCTTCCGTGCTCTCCAAACTGTTTATTCAAATCTTCCCTCATTACACCAAATCTTCCACACCCCATTACACTAAATCTATCCCATTCTTCTCCACACTAAATCTCCCCAACCCCTCCCCTATCTCAAGCAGCGAGCTGTGCCTAAATGAGGTCACCGGGGTTCATCAACTATGAACTTCAGTGAACTTTCTTACAGCAGCTCAATGCTAGACACCACAGGAGGGATTAAGCTCCTGTGCCAATGTGAGCTGGCTGGCAGGGAACGCTGTCACTGATGTGACTGCTCTCCAAATAATCTGGATTATCGTGGGAAAGTATGGATTGTCTTCACATCGGACAGGTGAGGGAAGTGATTGTTTATTATTTTTCTTCTTTTCCAGGGGACATGGGCATTGGTGGATTTGGCATAAAGGTGAGTATTATGGTTGTTTGCTATTTTCTGCCTTTTGCAGGTGACATGGGCTTCAATAGATTAAGTGTAAAGGTGAGTATAACTGTGTTTTTTGATTTTTATTTCAAATAACTGAGCCTGTGTCATCCTTTCAATTTAAGACTTTTATATTGGCTGTGTCTTTTTTACATTCTAACTACGGGGTTAATAATCTTATAGATGCTCCTCCATTACTATCCTGTGGGCTTGATTTTAGCAGCTATAATACAGATGACATCAGCCCTCAACTATAGCCCCACTTGTCACCACACCAGGGCAAGTAGGAAGAGCCAGAATTGGTGCATATAATAGATGCGTTCTTTCTGGGTTGGCTGCAGGCTGCTATTTTTAGGCTAGGGAGCCAATATCCATGTCCCCTTATCAGTCTTTGAATATTAGTCCTCAGCTGCTTGCTTTGGCTTGGCTCATTGTCAAAAATGTGAGGGTCACTTTGTCGTTTTTTTGAAATTTATTATTTGAACAATTAGAAAAAATGGAATGGGACCCTCTGTTCTTTATAGCCAGTCATAATAAAGCTGACAGTTGTCAGTTTTGCCTGCACTGGTTATCAAAAATAGAAGAGACCTCATGTGATTTTTTTAAATTTATTTATAGCTTACAGGCGCCAGTTGATGACACTCCCATCAGTGGCAACTGCTCTCGCTAATATCAGCGACAGTAGGCATAGGCTATTTAGATTAGTATTTTCATATCAGCCGATGCCTGTGATCGGTGGTATCCTCTTTACTGACGGTTACAACTGCTGATTCACACTGTCATCTGACACATAGGAACTGCAGCTCTCTGACCCGTGGTAATGATCTTACAGCCAATCAGAGCCAGCAGTATTTCTCATGCTGTCATGCTCGGGGTGACGAACCCGAACAGTAATACAGATTACCTGGAGAAGTCCATGATTGGGGTCCATGCACGAGAAACAGGTGTTCGGTATGGCCCTTGAGTTTACATGTTCGGTTTCACCCATCTCTACTCATATGCGATTTCCATACTTATGGTCTTGTGATAAGCAGCTTTCTTTTCTGACTTCTCTCAGTTTTCACTGAAAATTGAGAGAAATAGTTAGAGCAGCTAGTCGGCACATGACTAAGAGTGCAAATCGCATATGTGCTTGGTGGGAGGGGTTCGCCAAACTGAATTCTTGCCACGGGTTCCGGAAAATCTAGATACACCTGTGAATCAAAGGTCCGAGTTTCATGAATGTTTTGCACCTGAGCGTCATCAGTGTGTCAATTTTTACCATCAGTGGTTTTTCAGTAATTTTCATTGAAAAAATATTAATTATTAATAATATGTAATACAATTGCAAGGCTTCTCCTATCCATTATAATGTTGATCACGGGCAGCACGCAGATGGTAATGTGTGCTGTTCATGATTTTCATGAAACCATAGCCTCGTATGAGTAATTTTGATACATGACTTCGATAAAAAACTGATGCTTCCATTTCTTTTTTGCAATCCTCAAAAAAACACAAATGTGAATAACACCATAGACTTGAAAATCACAAAACATGTATATTTTTCACAGACATCTACAAGAGGCTTTCCATATTTAAATCTCGTTCAGAGGATATGTGGATATTTGGGTGTGGGAGATGCAGACTGTTACGGAGCACACAAACAACATTAGCCAAGACCTTCTCTTACAGTACATTCTAAACATCAATGCTTTACTTTGATCCGATACGCTTTAAAGAAAAACAGTTGAAAGTGCGGCATGGGACAAGGTGAACAGTCCAAGAAGATCCCCACTAACTTTTCCCCACCTGCTCACCTGGACTGAAGGAGCTTTCCCTGCGTGTATAAAGGAAAAGACCTGTCTATCTAGCTGAGTGGCCATAGAGAAGCAGTTGGGGACCTGCCTCTTGGACTAGTTACGTTGTACCCGGCAATGCTTTCAACTATGCTGCTCTCTGAAAAGTAACATAATAAATATAGATGTTTAGTATGCAGGGTCCTACATTTGATTCATGTAGCCTATGTTTTGGCAAGCCTAGATCAGCTCACAAGTTACCCTTAAAATGTGGTCATATTACATCCATGGCTGTCTCATCTAAGAGGTGGCCAGTCGCATTGCCCTATGGTCTGCTATTGCTTAAAGTGTTCACAGCTGGGTATGAAGGATGCTGCAGATATATAAGCAGGTATTAACAAGCAAATTAGATTAACAGCTCAGTATTAATAATACAAAAGTAAGTAAGTAAGTGAGGAGAGCATCATCAGAGTAAGTGAATAAATAGGAGTCTGATGGATCAGTGAGCAAAGAAGCAGCAAGAAGATCCCTACATGAGGTTCCCATCCACAGTAATCAGTAGCTCCTGGCGAGCATTAGGTGGTGAACTAGGAAGGGAGGTCTCTTTCAGGGCTATTGAACTCACTACCCCACAGGACATTGCTTACACTGAAGGGCAGAAGGTGCTGCAAGTAACAAAAGTTATATTGGCTGATAAGAAGGAGTGTTTCCCAATTATTAACCGGTCTAAATAGACAGTTGGGTGAAATGAATTTTAAGCTTGCTAAAAAAACTCATAATTCTCAACAGCACATCATCTTGTGTAAACAGGACATGTTCTGTAGAGAATAATTATATCCTAAGCACATACATGATTGTATTTACTAGCACTCTGTTCGTGTGCGGTCGGCTATTAAACAATTGCTGATCGGCTTACATGTAGGACAGTGTGCGTAAATGCAACCTTAAGGCTCCCATTCAGATTAGACTAATGTTGACCAATCTTGCCGACATGGAAGGGTTCGGCTAACAGTCTGATGTGTATGGAGACTTCTACTCTCCTGCAAGAGATGAAGTTGAAGAAGATAATAAACTGGTATGTCAGATTTAATACTATTGATATTTTTGGTCTCCAAGAGATAAGCCACCACCAGAGTGCTCTTGTGTATGGGCCGTCAGCCATGTACAGTGTATGGGGACCTCTAGGCTTTGTTCATGACTAATGTAAGTCAGAAGCTTGCCATGAGATGCTGTTGCAGATTGCATCAGATTTACTGAAAAATAGTGCAGCACCCTTTTTACATCGGCAAACTGATGGACACCATGATGGAAACCCAACAGATTCACAAAATAAGCAATGTTTTATGGTTTCTGTTTTTAACATAAATCACAATGCAAATATGAGAGTAAAGATCCTAACTCATGTGATACCAGGAAGATCTGCCCCTACAGAGTTACCACTAGACATAAGCAGTTCAGTTAGCCACCACCAAAACAGGCCATCAGTTTCTGCCAAACCAAGTTCATCCCTGCTAGCAATGTTCTTAATTCCTCAATGTACAAATCTACACACACCAAAGGTGGCCTCCACATCCTCATGAAGATCCACCCAACAGAAGAATCCTGACTTCTGTCTCACTTGTCAAGTTGGGCAGTATTAAAATCTTGATTCTTGATAGTGTTAGGCCATGTGCACACGTTCAGGATTGTTAGCGTTTTTTTCGCGTTTTTTCGCTATAAAAACGTGATAAAAACGCGAAAAAAAACGCTTACATAAGCCTCCTATTATTTACAGGGTATTCCGCATTTTTTGTGCAAATGTTGCGATTTTTTCCGCGAAAAAATCGCATAGCGGAAAAAAAAGCAACATGTTCATTAAAAATGCGGAATTGCAGGGATTCCGCACACCTAGGGGTCCATTGATCTGCTTACTTCCCGCACGGGGCTGTGCACACCATGCGGGAAGTAAGCAGATTATATGCGGTTGGTACCCAGGGTGGAGGAGAGGAGACTCTCCTCCACGCACTGGGCACCATATAAGTGGTCAAAAATTAAGAAATAAAATAATAAACAGTCCTATACTCACCCTCGATGTATTCCCGCCTCCTCGCACGCTGCCGTTCGGTTCCTGTAGCTGGTGTGCGCTGAAGGACCTCGCCGAATGACGTCACTGTCCTGTGATTGGTCGTGAGCGGTCATGTGACCGCTCACGTGACCGTGACGTCACGGGAGGTCCAGCTAGAAGAGGAGCCGGACGGCCGCTGAGGAGATGTCTGGGTGAGTATAAGCATTTTTTTTATTTTTTTTATTATTTTTAAACATTCTATCTTTTACTATAGATGCTGCATAAGCTGCATCTATAGTAAAAAGTTGGTCACACTTGTCAAACGCTATGTTTGACAAGTGTGACCAACCTGTCAGTCAGTTTTCCAAGCGATGCTACAGATCGCTTGGAAAACTTTAGCATTCTGCAAGCTAATTACGCTTGCAGAATGCTAAAAAAACGCGAAAAAAACGGAAAAAAAATGCGGATTTCTTGCAGAAAATTTCCGGTTTTCTTCAGGAATTTTCTGCAAGAAATCCGCAACGTGTGCACATACCCTTAGTGGGAAAAATAACTGTTGAGGTAAGATTATAGTAAGCTGAGGTAAGCCAAGGTAAGCTTAGAGTAAACTTCCACCCTGGAAATGAAAAGAAACAAAACATTTGTCATGTATATTATCCTTATCTAGTGCCCTCTGATTTCCTCCTGCCACCTCCTCCACTGAGACCTGCAATCCAGTCTTCCTTCATCCATGATGGGTGCCCCATTAACATGGGTGATGCACCAGTTAGTCCATACCTCCACTGAGTTTCCGGTGCTTTGGAGGCATATTTCATACTCACGACTGCTTCCAATGCTTCACTTGTAGCCACCTTGGATGCAAGAGGACTGGAACGCCAGTTTTATCAATGGGAAGAAGGAGGTAATGGGAGGCAAACTGGGCGCACCTGAAACGGTAAATATACATGAAAAATGTCTAATTTATTTTTAGTGCCAGGTTGAACTGACTAAATATCACCACAACATGAGTTCAAGACAACAGATGATGTTTGGTAGTTTCCCCAAGACAATTGCCCTTTGTCTCCTATTATGCCCATAAGGTAGTTCCCCACCACTTATTACCCCAGGGCAGAACACATATTTTTGATATTAGGTACAGTACAAACCTAATATTTGGGAATGTCTTTGCCGCTGCATTAATGTACAAGTATTCGCTTTCTTTAACTAGCAGTAGCCTGCAAAATTATTTTCCAGATGTGACTTCATAATTCTCAAAAGAGCATAAAAGTTATCATAAGATTTATGGCGGATAATTTATTAATCAGGTTTTTCTATACAGTGATTCAGAGATCTGCTTAGGAAGATGAAAGCGGTTTAGAAGAAGTAATATTAACAAAATGTGGATAGCATTATAATATCGGGTTACTACTTGTGTCCAAATTATTTTAATGACTGTTTGTTTTATAGGCAGTAGCTGATCGTAGTAGCAACATATCCCATAGAACCAGTAAGAAAATGCCCATTTCTACAACTGTAATTTACCCTAATGCCATTTAGCCATAGTCATTTTGTGCAGAATTAAATGTTTCTATAAGGTCTTTATGGCATATTATTTCAATATAATAGCAAAATAATGAAGGCTAGTGAAAAGATATAGGCAAATTGTTCACATGCCATATTTAGAATTTAATTTTCTGTATATATTAGCTGAATACTCCTGATTATAATAATAATTATTAATGGTTTACATATGGCCCCAGTGTGGTAAAAAAATAAGAAACAGCATATATTCACATGTAAAGCGCCATGGAATAAATAGTGCTATAATAATAAATAATAATATTCACCTATCGATCCCCTGTGTCTCCTCCATCTATCAGCCATATCCCTACAGGACTCTGCTCCTTCTCTTCTGAAATGGTTGACCACATACCAGCAACAATGGAAGACCAACAGGGACATGGAGAGAGGAGTGTTCGGGGACCAACAGGTGAGTATTAGTCTACGTTCACATTTGCGGTGTGCGCCGCAGCGTCGTCGCCGCAACGCACACCGCAACAAAAACGCAGTAGAAACGCTGCGTTTTTTGGAAACGCAGTTGCGTTTTGATGCGTTTTGACCAAAAAACGCTGCGTTTTTTGACGCATGCATTTTCCTACAGTGAGTCATTCTTCATCACCCCCAAAAAAAAAAAAGTGTGTACACACTAGATAAGGACCACCAATGGCTAGAAGAGGGTTGGTGTAATGTAATTGTGTATAAATACCCTGGCAGAGATGAATTCCTCCCATTTTGCTGGTATTCATGATGGAGCGTCCCATGGACAGTATCTACATGGATATGGAGATGGAATTTGCCTTGGCTAATGCCTATGCTGTCGCCTGTTTTCATCAAAGGGAAAGGGAAAAACGGAGATACCAGGATGTCTCAGGACAGCTTCCGCTGTCTTCTTCGTCGGGTGGAAGGATCCATTAGCAGGCAGGACACGCAGCTCCGGAGAGCTATTTCCGCAGAGGAACGGCTGCTGGTGACTCTACGGTACGTAGCTGTTTGAATGACTGTGATATGTTCTTCCCTTTTTTTTTTTTTTTTTTTTTTTAATTTTTTGGGGTTTGGTATGGTCAATGTACTTTTTTAAATTGCAATGTACTTTAATGTAATTTCTTTATTATCTTCTTGGCAGTTTCCTGGCTACCGGAGAGACCTTGAGATCACTTCATTTTCAATTCCGGATTGGAGTCTCCACTCTCTCCGGAATTATTGCTGAGACATGTCGCGCTTTGTGGGATAATCTCCGGGAGGAATTTTTACCCGTCCCTACAAGCGAAATCTGGGAGGCCAACGCACAGAAATTTGAGCAAGTGTGTTCTTTTCCAAACTGTATTGGCGCGGTGGATGGAAAGCACATTCGGATTACCAAGCCTGAGAAAAGTGGATCCCTTTTCTACAATTACAAAAAATACTTTTCAACTGTGCTCTTGGCAATTGCCGGTGCGGACTGCCGTTTTCTCGCAGTGGACATTGGTGCGTTTGGCCGTGCAAATGACTCACGGACATTTAAGGAGTCGGATATGGGCCAAAAATTATATGGCAACAATTTTAATTTCCCCCAGCCACGACCTCTTCCCCACACCGAAGGCCCTGCGATGCCATTTGTTGTGGTTGGGGATGAGGCATTCCAAATGTCTGCCAACCTATTGAAACCCTACTCCAGTCGGGGCTTGGACCATACAAAAAGGGTTTTCAATTACAGACTGTCCAGGGCCAGAAGGACTGTGGAGTGCGCCTTTGGCATCCTTGTCTCCAAATGGCGGATATTAGGATCCGCCATTAATCTTAAAATTGAAACAGTGGATGAGGTGGTGAAGGCTTGTGTGGTTCTCCACAATTACATTATGGCCAAAGAGAGACTGAATGTGGAACTGGATGAACCCATAGCCAACCCATTGCCCGATTACCATGATCATCCTCTGAGGACAAGTGTGGAAATTGCGCAGATGAGGGATCGTTTTGCAGCCTATTTTGTGTCAGATGTTGGCCGTGTGTCATGGCAAGATCAAATGGTGTAGTAATAATGTTACTGTTGGACTGTATTCTGGTTTTATCTACACCAATAAATACCTCTACTGTGACTGTGCTAAAAATATAATATGATAATAAACTAATTCTCCAGTAAATGTGCAATAAATGTTATCCGTTTTGGTTGGTTTGGTTATGTCAAATTTGGCATCTACCTATACTTCACAAATGTAATGTGCCTTATCTAAAAAATTGGAACCCTTTGTTTTTAAAATGTTGTTGTTTAATAAAAATTTTTTCAAAGTTTTCTACCCTGCTTCAAAGAACAAATTTATACCATACCATATAACATATTTATTTGTTTGTCAGATCGCCGTGTATCGTTGTTTTTGATAGCAAAAGCAACGATACCAGCGATGTTTTACAATGGTAACCAGGGTAAATATCGGGTTACTAAGCGTAGGGCGTCGCTTAGTAACCAGATATTTACCCTGGTTACCAGTGTTAAATGTAAAACAAAAAACAGTACATATACTCATGTTCGCGTCCCCCGGCGTCCACTTCCTGCACTGACTGAGCGCCGGCCGTAAAGTGAATGCACAGCACAGCGGTGATGCCGTCACTCAGTCAGTGCAGGCAAGCGGATGCCGGGGGACGCGATTGTGAGTATATGTACTGTAGTTTTTTTTACATTTAACACTGGTAACCAGGGTAAACATCGGAAGCGCGGCCCTGCGCTTAGCAACCCGATGTTTACCCTGGTTACCTGGGGACCTCGGCATCGTTGGTCACTGGAGAGCTGTCACACAGACAGCTCTCCAGTGACCAAATAGCGATGCTGCAGTGATCTGCATCATTGTCTGTTTCGCTGCAGCATTGTTAAGTGTGAAGGTACCTTTACGGTATGTGTTCACGTTCAGGATTGCATCCGGATTTTGTCAGGATTTTCCATCAGTATTTGTAAGCCAAAACCAGGAGTGGAAAAATTAGAGGAAAAGTAGAATAGAAAATATGCTCCACTTCTGCATTTATCACCCACTCCTGGTTTTGGCTTACAAATACTGATGTAAAATCCTGACCAAATCCTGATGCAATCCTGAGCGTGGACACATACCCTTAGTGTTTGAAAACACCTCATACACTTTAGTGTTTGTAAACACCTCATACAGCAATGAGAGACACCCAAAAAAAGGCAAATTAAAAATTGTAAAAATAGTGTCTGACATTGCATATATGACGTGTTTGAAGCACAAAATATGTGTAGACAGCGCACGGCGTGACTTGCCGAGAAGTATACTGGAAAATAAGAACAAAGTTTTAAAACAAACAATTTTTATTGGGGGGAAACAGAAAAAAAGGGGAAAGAAACTTAGGGGGTATCAACCTCCGCTACCAGCGGTGAACGGTAAGTCTCTGGTGGTTGGGAACGGGGAGAGGAAGAGGATGCGGAGTCAGAGTCCAGGAGACTAGAAGGAAGGTCCAAACCCTCCGCAGGGTATACTGGGGAAACCGGCACATCTGTAGGGGAGGGAGGAGGCAACACAAGCCTTTGCCAGCTTCTTGGTTGGCCCTGGCTGCTCCTGCTGCGACTAGAGCCCCGACACGTCCTCGGTGTTGGTATTGGAGCAGCCAGAGCCTCCGTGTGTGTCCTCTTCCTTCTTTTCCTCTCTCCCGCGGCAGCTCCCCCAGAATGACGGCTACGGGAGGATGAGGGCCTGGCAGGAGCAGGAGTCGGCGGCACACTGCTATGGTGCCTGTGGTGGCGTCGCTCGGCACGTGGACCTCGGTGGGGTGGCTGGAGTGGCTCTGCAGCAGGAGTCAGAGTCATGCTAGCCAGCGACGGCACTACGGGCATTGTCGCTGACTGCATGACCCGAGCCTGCTGCAGAGCCCTCACGTAGGCAGTGTTGCAGGTCTGCATCACCGAAATCTGGAGTTCCGGCGTAAGGTGTTCCACCATGCCCTTAGCAATGGTACTAAAAAAATGTTTGGCCGGACTCGAGAGCTCAGATTCCATATTTTCAAGGCGCCGGTCGATATTGGACAGACAAGTGTCCATTTTATCGTTCAGCGCCTTGAAACAGTTCTGGAAAACCGTGCTCAAATGCAAAAATTCGGGCATGGCTGGCCTGTCCGAGGCCCGCTGGCGCTGTCGGGAATTCCCGAACAAAGGTGCGCCAGAGGCCTCGGGCAGGGGAACACCTGATGGACCGGCTGCCGGTTCTCCAGATGGTGGTGCAAGCCTGCTGTCGCTGTGGGAGGGCTGTGACGGGTCAGATGGCGATTCATGAAGGTCCGCTCCTGCGGGGCGAGCTCTCTCGAGGGTGCTGCTGTGTGTCCTGTGAAAAGATAAGGGAAAAATTAGTCTTCAATTAATTACCTATCACATACGCCAACTCCTGTAATAAAATTAACATTACATTACAGAACAATACAAATCCTCTGTCTCTCAGTCTGTGTGGCCTATAATAAATTGCTGATTGTTATCGCCAGCTGACCGTTATGGCTGACGATAACAATCATGGACATACCAACGGCAGAAAATTAATGTTCCTTGCCGCTACCAAAGCCTTTTGACCGCATACCACTGTCATGGGTAAAAATATTTTTTGTCTAAAACTCTTTCTTGACGCTGCCTATGCCGCAAAAATAGTATAAAATTTAACGTCAAGATAAAAATTAAAAAAAAAAAAATACACAGTGACTTTGCTGATCTGATCGCAGGAACAGCCATGACGTTAGGATCATGTGATTGAGACGTCATCATTATTCCTGCGATCAGAAATACCCTGACTCCGAACATAACCTGTCATGGACTACAAGGACTCACGCTTAACACAATAAATTACTAATGGGCTATATACCATTCCACTAGGGAACAAGTTACGTGGATGGCCAATATGCTACGCTGACTACATGGATGGCCAATACACTATGTGCATGGGAAAAATACTATGTGGATACGTGGCTAGAACGTGTACTATGTGGCTGCGATATAGCGGCCTGGCAATATACTATGTGGATGCACAATGTACGTGGCTGGGCAATGTACTATGTGGCTGTGCAATATGGTATGTGTGCAAAATACTTACTGTCGGCGGCCAAGGACCGGTCTTAAGAACTGTAGTGCCCTGTTGTACTTGTATGGCACAGACTTAGCCGCAGCAGCACGGCTACGAGATTGCTCCTCCTCAGCACGGATCCCCTTATTGAAACGGTCCTTCATGGATCGCCATCTGGTCCTCAACTTTTTAACTGTGAATGCAAAGAAAAAAAAAAGGTTACATATTTAGCATTTTAAAAGGATAAAACAACCGTGTGTGATGCAAAGTTTAGTCGTTGATCGCATCATACACGGTTGTGTTTATCCTGGCAAGATGGGTCATAGCAGCGTATCAGCACGGCGTATCAGCAATACTCACGAAAGTTGCCTTTGTCCTTCGCTGAGGCACTGTCAAAGCCATCCCACAGCGACTTTGCCACCTCTACCCACAAACGCCTCAACACCACCTGGTCCATGTGCCGGGGGTCACGGCTGTCCCACAACGGGCCACGCTCCTGGATGCTGGAGATCAGGAGCTCCACATCTATTCCACTGTCTCCTTGGTCCCGTTGTGAAACCTAGAAAAATTAGAAAACTAAAAGGTTAAAAATATGCAAATATTAACAACCACCAGCACCTGTCTTGATATGTACCTTTGCCCTATCCTTTGCCATCTGATGTATGTATATTGATGGTTTCTACACCTGTATTTTGGAATGGTTTTGTGCAGGGAGTTCAACTTTATGTTACCTTCCCCCAATACTTGCTGCCCTGAAAAGCTATATGTAATTAAGCTTAGTAAACATCCCTAGTGAAAGCAGGATGCTACTCAAATGTAATGTTCCTCACAGCAGGATGCTACTCCAAAAAAAATAAATAAATAAAAAAATAAAAAATACTCACTCGCCGGCCTGACGCCACACCTTGGCCCCGACCTCTCTGCTCCCGCTGTGTGCCTTCTCCCTCACTTGAAGAAGCCTGTAAAAATTGTATACAAAAATTATTGTCAATGCTACAAATGGCAGCGAATAGTAAGCAACTGGACATAATTACTCACCGCACTCCCCCGCGCCGATTGGCCAGATTCAGATGAACTAGGCATTCTTGCAAGTTTGTTCTGCAATGAAAAAATGAGCAAAAAATCACATCCACCGCTAACAATGACACATACAATAAAATAGGCCAAAAAAATTAAAACAACCACAATTGACTGTTGACTGATAGGACAATGCAAACTCAAAAAGCGACACCACAACGCCATACATTGCAAGAGAATACAATAGAAGAAACAATACAAGAATAGACTCAAACAAAATTAAGCAAAAATAGACAGACACCTATGTCCAAATTTTTAAATATAAAAACTTACAAAAAAAACATTACAGGAAAAAAAAAGGCCCAATGAAATAGCAAACTAATGAACGCCATACTTTACAATTACATCAAAACATGATCCAAAACAACACCATCTGGTGACATATAACCACAATACATCAGAAAAAGGCGATAAATACCATTCTAGATAATAAGCAATAAACATTACAAAATACAGCAACCCAAAAGATAAACCATAGTCAAATAGAAAAGAAAACACATGAAATTAAAAAAAAAGGGCCCCACCAAAAAAAAAAAAAATTCATTATACTACACACTTGGCAATGCAAACAGTCAAGGAAGGAAGATATATGCCATACGGAAAACGACGTAAAACCATCAGAGAAAAAAATAAATAAATAAATTAAAAAAAAGGGAAAATACAATTGAAAATAGAATGGCATATAGCCGCACGGAACACTACAAAACAAATGAAACATCATAAATGTAGCCCCCCCACCAGCAAGAAAAGACACTCAAGGAAAGAAAAAAAAATGCCAACAGCATAAAAAACACAGCAAGACATGAGCCAAGAAATCGCCATACGGTTACCCCCAACAATAGAAACCAGAAAAAGACATGCACCAGAAATTTAACCAGAAAAAAATCAGCCAAAAAAAGACATTGAACAACCGCATGACACCAGAACAACCCAAAACCAATCCAAAACCAATCCAAAACCAAGCAAGGCCGAAGACAAGAAACGCCATCATAACGCCAGAAGTACATCAGAACCAGATTAAAAAAAAAAAAATTTAAATAACAACCCACAGTGCCATAACTGTAACATAGCACAGACCAAACATTGCAAAAATTAAATAAAAATCAAGAAATAAAACACAGAATAAAAAATATGCAAAGAGAAATATATACTTACAGGTTTGGAAAGCAGATTGCTCCTCTCAGTGTCTTCTCTGTGTGTTGTGTGTATAGCCTTGTGAAAGACAATGACAACCCCCCCTTTTTTTTTATTTATATATATATAGTGTTTTTTTAGTGTCTAGACAAAGTCTAGACAATGTTTTGCATTTTTTATTGGAAAACGCATGCGTCGTACAACGCACCACGACGCAAGTACTTGCGTCGTCTGCGTTGTCAATATAAGTCAATGGGGAAAAAGGCGCATCGACGACGCAAACACGACGCATGCGTTTTTTAAAAGGTCGGCGCCGCCCGAAAAATGCAACATGTTGCGTTTGCCGCGCCCTGACAGGTGCGCCCTAACGCCGCATGCGGCGTACAACGCAAGACAACGCATGACAACGCATGTACATGTGGCCCCATGCGGCGCCAATGTTAACCCTGCTGTTCTGTTCGCATTTACTATACACTAGTTCTGTTCGGGTCACTATGACCCGGCTTATTAAACCTTGATTTTAGACACTCTAACTCATTTTTTTTTATAACTTTTTGCTTACTAGACTGTTTGTGAACATGTTTGGTAGTAAAAAAAAGAAAAATGAAACAGAAATCTTTTTTTTTTGTTTTTATTCTGAAAAAACAGATCAATGAGCAAAACGAAAATAGAAAAATACACATTTTTGTAAAAAAAAAAAAAATCAAAACAATCAAATCAAACATTTTGAAAACTTCTGAAAACAAGCAGATAAGCCAGGAAGACAGACTTACTTAGCCCAAAAAATTATTTGCAAGACTTTACAGCTCAGATTTACAAACAAAAACCGTCTTAGACAGCGCGTTCTGAGCAGTCCGTTCTGCGCAAAATATACACGTGTAGTGCACACCTAGTGATCTCTCCGGATGCACTCTACATTTTAGAATAGACTGCGCACCAAAAATAATCAATATAAAGCCATTTTTATGGTGCGCAGATCTCAATGCATACCCCCGGTAGAGCGCGCGTACGACCCCATTGAAATAATTTAGGAAAAAAATCAATTGATATACAATAGTAGATGCAATAAATAGACCCAACTGAGGTTATAAGTCCTTTATTTCACTGAAAATATGGCCTCACAGCTGTAAAAAACGATGCCGGGTCACTATGACCCGAACAGAACTAGTGTAACTTTTTTCGTGTAGCAAAAAGTAAACGAAAAAAAAAATATATATATATACTCATATGTAGGTCCCCCCAAATGAGGAAAAGTCAAGGAGTCTCAAGTTTTAGAGACTTACAGAAAAAAATCTACAGGGCCGCAAAAAGTCTGTTCGGGTCACTATGACCCGAACAGAACAGCAGGGTTAAAGATAGGGCCGCACGACGCATGCGTTTTGTTGTGGCGACGACGCTGCGGCACACACCGCAAATGTGAACGTAGCCTTAGAGATGAGCAGATCAGGCAAAATTAAAATTCACCAGTTCACACCTTTTTTTTCTGAGAAATTTGAGAATTTAATATCACTTATTATTAGTGATGAGCGAGTGTGCTTGTTACTCAGGTGTTCTCCGAGTATTTTGGGTGTGCTTGTAAATTATGTTTGAGCCCCCGCAGCTGCATAATTTGTGGCTGTTAGACAACCTGAGCACATACAGGGATTGCCTGTTTGTTAGGGAATCCCCACATGTATTCTGGCTGTCTAGCAGCCGCAAATCACGCAGTTGCAGGGACTCAAACATAATTTACGAGCACACCCAAATTACTCGGAGAACACCCAAGCATACTCGGAAAACTCAAGTAACGACTTGTAGTGTTGAGCGATACCTGCCGATACTTGATACTTGATAGTATCAGCCGATACCCGAAAAATATCGGATATCGCCGATACCGATACCCGATACCAATACAAGTCAATGGGACTCAAGTATCGGAAGGTATCCTGGATGGTTCCCAGGGTCTGAAGGAGAGGAAACTCTCCTTCAGGCCCTGGGATCCATATTCATGTAAAAAATAAAGAATTAAAATAAAAAATATGGATATACTCACCCGTCCGGCGGCCCCTGGACCTTACCGCTGTTAACCGGCAGCCTCCGTTCCTAAGAATGAGGAGTTTAGGACCTGCGATGACGTCGCGGCTTGTGATTGGTCGCGTGACCGCTCATGTGACCGCTCACGCGACAAATCACAAGCCGCGACGTCATCGCAGGTCCTAAACTCCTCATTCTTAGGAACGGAGGCTGCCGGTTAACAGCGGTAAGGTCCAGGGGCCACCGGACGGGTGAGTATATCCATATTTTTTATTTTAATTCTTTATTTTTTACATGAATATAGATCCCAGTGCCTGAAGGAGAGTCTCCTCTCCTCCAGACCCTGGAAACCATACACTGGGAACTTCCGATTCCGATTTCCGATATCACAAAAATATCGGAACTGCGGTATCGGAATGCTCAACACTAGTAATGAGCACACTCGCTCATCACTACTAATTATGCTCTGGGGTCTCTACAGAGATAATGAAAGTAATATGTAAAAAACAAAAATATCCTTATGCTCCCTTCATCTTTCACCTCTTCTGTCGCTACGCTCATCACTGTCACCCATCTGGTCCTCATTGTATCTTGTGATCCTTGGGCATTTCACACTGAGCCAGGACTTGAAACTCTGATGAGGCTTAGAAGGGTTCTGCTCAACTGAGAAGAGTCACAACTCTTCTCAACCTTTGAGATCAGCTGCTTTGTCCAAGGGGATGCCGCATCTTGGCATTTTTTGCCTGCATCAGTATGTCTGTCTTAGTGGGATCACATGAATAGATTGTGAAGACACGAGTGACATTGGATGTTCTCTTCCGCTGGCCTGGGTGTTTTTAGAAAGACCACACGGGCTGTGGCTCATCCCACTATATGCCCATACTGCTTCCTCACGGGCAGAATACTACTCACAAAATACGGGGTGAAGGTACCATACTCCAGTAAGAATTTATTGGGTTACCAATAGTTAACAGCATATATTACATTCCCAGGAAGGACACAAGATGGTGCAAGTGACAGAATCTCACCCTTCCACTGGCTCACCAGGAATTAGAACCTCTTGGACTTTGTGAAATCCAGGGCCAACTAGCTTAACCAGCAGCACTCTGCTATTGGCAGGCACCTACTGAGAGGGGATAGCGGCAATCTTAGGAAGCTGGAAGAGCACATCAAGGTATGTAGCCAAGTGAAACAATTTTCCCAACCTACGTTATCCAAACAAATTTATGGGCTCAGTGTTGGGCAGTGGAGTAATTCTGAAATCCACAAGCTGAAACCATGGTCCTTAGGTTGAAGTCCCATAGAATTGTGAGCGTCGGTCAGGGCTGTAATCATGGCCCAAATAGATGTCTTCTCAAGCACGCTCTGACTGCCTGCATCACAAAGATAAAGTCCCACTGTCTTACTTGCCTGGTTCTCAGGGTCCTTCCTGGGTTGCAGGAAAACTTCTTTGTCAGGACTCCGAACATTTTTTATTACCTTTTTGTGCATTACTGCCCTTTTCCAAGATGGCGTCTTTGGTCTCATGTGCACTGTGTCTTCCTGCTATAAAACTCCACCCCAGCCTTCAGTCTGTGCTAGAGTATTCTGCCTTGCATCCAGCTCCTGACCTCTGGTGACTCCCTGGCTATATACCTGCTCCTGTGAACCTGTGGGGTTATCCTGCTACTCTGCTCTGAGTTCCTGCTGCATGCACCAGTTCCAGTAATCCTCCTTCATCTGCTGCTCGGGTTTGCTTCCATCTGGATTTGCTGGACATGTAAGCTGTTTCTGCTCTGCAAGAACCAGAGACTATTACCCAGACCTCCCTGGTTGAGCTAAGATATTATTTGAACTGCCTTATAAGCATATCTATCTGTGTTTTGGACTAAGCAAGGACTTATTCGTGTCAAGTATCCTCAAGAATAATTGTGCTTCATAGACTTTCTGTGTGATTGCATTTTCCTCTGAAGTTTCCTATAGACTGCTGAGCTGCATTTGATATTTGCACCAAGTGTTGTGGACTTGAGTTTCTCTCTGCACCTGTTTGAATCATCGTGTGATAATATAGACTTTACCACTTATAAAACTGTGTCCTGTAGTTGTCTTGTTCCACGCAAAGAGTCTCCTGAGTTTTCTCCTATAATTATTACATTCTTCTTCTGATCTAGTACATAATAAGACAGAATCCAGTTAAAACTTTAAATGAAGAACTTTACTTATTTTCATAAGCAGCATGTCCATTTCAGTTACAGCATCAACATTAGGTTCCACACAGCACGTTTCATTTGCCTTTTCAGTTACAGCATTAACATTATTTTCCACACAGCATATTTCCTTCGCTTTCCTTGTGCTTTTCAGTGTGTTCCCAGGACGCCTCATCCCGCTCGGTATCACAGCATCCTCACTGTCCGGCCTGACTACCTTTAGGAGTTCCCTTGTCCGTTTCACTCCAGATATAAGGGCATCAGACCAAGTGGCACGCTGCCACATTTTTGGAGTGACCTGCTGTACTGTCCTGCTGTGACTCCTGCAGTTGCTTCTGCTCTCGCCATTGCTGTCACCGCTGCTATATGCTGTCACTGCTGTTCTCTCTGCTGCTGTCTCTGCTGTCTGCAATAGGTCCCTGGATAGCTGGGCTATTTTCCTTAAACGTTATGGAGCCCAGCCACCCTGCACGGGCTCCCTGGCCCTTCTGCCAGAAACAGGAAAACCCTATATTCCATACACGGTTGGCTCCTCCTATGTTAACTAGTTCCTAACTGTACGTATTTTTCTCTATAGTATTCTAACATGCCCCCCCTCTAGTGACTGAGCTGTATACTATGGCAAGTGTGCTAATTAGAGTACTGCACTTTCCCTATAACACATTGCATGACACAATAGAAATATATACATTTAGCAGCCAGGAAGACATAGCACATATACACATAAGACATTAAACGGATATTGTTAAGGGCATTACAACACAAGATATACATATAGCAGCAAATGAGTGTAAAACATTAACTGTTAGTTTACCAGGATGTGTGTGGTGGAACAAGACCATTTTTTGCAACCCCTTACAGAGTCATACAGATAACAGGAGCAGGCCTCTTTTTATATCCCTCAGCTCCCATTTCAGGGAATTGTGTCCCACAGAATTGATTGGGAGAAGATAATAACTGCTGTTCCCTCAATATTTGCTAGTTCAATTAGACTACATAATTGTCCTCCAAATGATGCAGACTAGTACACCGTAGGGGGTTGATGCAATCCGCATTTAGCAGGAATTAGCATACCATGATGGGCATGAAACAATGGCTTGTGTTCCTTTTTTTTACTGAACAACAAATAGTAGGTATGGCATAATCAAAAATAGTACACCCCCCTCACAAGTGGTCAGATTTTTCTCATTGATACAGAGTCATCACACAGATCTCTCCCTGCTTTAGCACTCAGAGTGCACTCTAAAACAAGATTCCCATTTGCCTTAATAATTCTTTGGCCCGTACAATACATGCAGTTGTTACCATTCACATTTCGTGTCTCCCCTATTTCCTCACAGATTGTAAATTTGCTAGCAGGAGGGCCCTCATTCCTGTATCTGTTGATTTATGTCATTATTGTTATTCTGTAATGTCTTTTATTGTCTGCACAAATCTCCTCTAAATTGTAAAGTGAAGCAGAATATGTTGGTGCTATAGTAGTAAAATAATAATTATTATTAGCTATTCATGTATTGCATGGAAGCTTTAGGTCTGCCTTGCCTCAGTGGGAGCCATTTGTTCAGAGTCTCTCTATTATAGCAGGTACAATTGAGAGCCCTTCTCCAAAAAAAGAGACTCTCTCAATTATTTTCATGTGTCTAAAACAACTGATATAATACAAAGCTAGAAGTAAAAGAAATAAAAGAATATTATATACAATATAGCTCCAACATCAGCCCCACCATGTGCGATCATCCTGGGCTATTTAGGATTTATTTTTCTCCTCTCAAGGCTACCATATCAATTTTTGTACCCAAAATTAGCCAAAAATTAATAAATGCACCAAATTTGTCAGATAAATTAAAAACCCAAATGAATATTATTTATGGCCACCTTGCCTCCACTCCACTTACATATTGTTAATGTATAGTTTAGGTAAGCTGTACGTAATTGTTTTACAAACTGTTAAGATAACATATTTACAACCATTGTTCAAATATTCTAAATATTAGGAAATAATACTGGGCAAAACCATCATTGAAAACTACTTGGGTGTTGTGGCAGACTGCAATCTCAACTTTAGTGACCAGTGCCCAGGAGCTCATTGATACTCCATCAATGAGGTCATAGTAACATGTGTCAGATAAACCATTTTTACAAAATCAGAATCTTTTTGGACAATATTCATCCCATATGGCCTCACGCATAAAAACCCTCCTTTACTTATAGGCTTTCGTTTTCATATATGAAAATGACATTTTGTGGTGAGCACAACATAAAACATTTTCGGTTGACCAAAAATCTTTACTGCGTAAAATGTCCCAAAGGGCAAGATGAAAAAAAAATTCAAAAACATTGCAATACATGTGTTCAAAAAGTGTTTTCTGAGAACACTTACCACTTCAATGTATATATGATAGCACGGGCAATTATATTAAATGAAAATGATATAAACTTAGATGTAAGCCATGAAAATGAATTAAATGTATAATCACGTTGGCTAATGTTGGCCTCACTCCAGTCTTCTTTTTCTAGACCCTCATACGATCCAGATGTCAGTGATGTCATTAAGGTGCAGTTACTGCCAACACACAGTTTATTTAATCAGGGCAATAATTGCAAGTGAGGGATGAAAGAACAAACATGCATGTCGGGGACGATTGGGAGAATATATATTTTACATCAATTTAGAGGGGGGGGGTTAAGTTTGTTTTGCACTGTGGGAAAATATTTGCATGGGCTAATTTTGTCTTGAGCAAACTACTAGAAAAGACGACTAAATAGTGTAAATAATGGCGATGCCGGCATAACACACTTCGGGTACAGCAGATACCTGCTTATTATCATGTGTTTATTTTCCAAGCGATTTTTGGTCAAGACTATCGTTTTAAAAGGTCATTTATATTGTAATCAATAATTAGTCAGAATATTAGTAGATACAATTATTTATTTATTATATATTTTTTATATAGCGATAAAATATTAAGCAGCGCTTTACAAACATCGTCAGCATTGTCCCCATTGGGAGCTCACAATTTATATTCCCTATCAGTATGTTTTTTTAGAGTGAGGGAGGAAACCGAAGAACTTGGAGGAAACCAACGCAAACAAGGGGAGAACATGCAAATAAAGATGTTGTCCTTGAAGGATTAGAACCCAAAACCCCAGATATAAAAATATCCCTACTAAAGGAATGATAACTAGTGTTGAGCATTCCGATACCGCAAGTATCGGGTATCGGCCGATATTTGCTGTATCGGAATTCCGATACCGAGATCCGATACTTTTGTGGTATCGGGAATTGGAATCGGAAGTTCCCAGTGTATGGTTCCCAGGGTCTGAAGGAGAGGAAACTCTCCTTCAGGCCCTGGGATCCATATCCATGTAAAAAATAAAGAATTAAAATAAAAAATAGGGATATACTCACCCTCTGACGCGCCCTGGTAGTAACCGTCAGCCTGCTTTGCTTAAAATGAGCGCGTTCAGCACCTTCCATGACGTCACGGCTTCTGATTGGTCGCGTGCCGCTCATGTGACCGCCACACGACCAATCACAAGCCGCGACGTCATCCCTCAGGTCCTAAATTCCCTTCTAGGAATTTAGGACCTGAGGGATGACGTCACGGCTTCTGATTAGTCGCGTGGTGGTCACATGAGCGGCACGCGACCAATCAGAAGCCGTGACGTCATGGAAAGTACTGAACGCGCTCATTTTAAGCAAAGAAGGCTGCCGGTTCACAGCGGTAAGGTCCAGGCTGCGTCGGAGAGGTGAGTATATCAATATTTTTTATTTTAATTCTTTATTTTACACATTCATATGGATCCCAGGGCCTGAAGGAGAATTTCCTCTCCTTCAGACCCTGGGAACCATCAGGATACCTTCCAATACTTGAGTCCCATTGACTTGTATTGGTATCTGGTATCGGTATCGGCGAGATCCGATACTTTGCCGGTATCGGCCGATATTTTCCGATACCTTCAAGTATCGGACAGTATCGCTCAACACTAATGATAACGTAATAGTAAAATATGATAAAATAAAAAAATAAAAAGGTCCTTAGTGGGACAAAAGAAAAAGTTTAATAAAATTAAAAAGGTCATAGAACGTTTAAAAATACACTCCACAATCTACTCGCAAAAAATTTCAGATGTTATGTAGTTTGTTCAGAAGTGAAAACAGATTGCTTAAAAAAAGAAAAAAATGAACATGAATTTAATGATTTGTTAAAGTCATCAAAGGATCATTATTACAGCACCATGGAATCAATGGTGCTCCTAAAATAAATAATAATAATATATATGCAGTGGGTACAGACACTCCTTGAGATGGTTCTACTCCTTCATTGGAGTCCAGCTGTGTTTAATTTAACTGATAGGACTTGATTTGTAAAGGCACACACCCATCTATATAAGAGGTTAAAGGAACTGGCCAAGGAGCTCAGAGACAAAATTGTGGCAAGGCACAGATCTGGCCAAGGTTACAACAGAATGTCTGCACTCAAGGTTACTAAGAGCACAGTGGCCTCCATAATCCTTCAATGAAAGAAGTTTGGGACCACCAGAAGTCTTCCTAGACCTGGGCGTCCAGCCAAACTGAGCAATCGTGAGATAAGAGGCTTGGTGAGAGGTAAAGAATAACCCCAAGATCACTGTGGCTGAGGTCCAGAGATGCAGTAGGGAAATGGGTGAAAGCTCCACAAAGTCAACTATCACTGCAGCCCTCCACCAGTCGGGCCTTTATGGCAGAGTGGCCCGAAGGAAGCCTCTCCTCAGTGCAGGACATATGAAAGCCTGCATAGAGTTTGCTAAAAAACACATGAAGAACTCCCAGACTATGAGAAATACGATTCTCTGGTCTGATAAGACAAAGGTAGACCTTTTGGTGATAATTCTAAGCGGCATATGTGGAGAAAACAAGGCACTTCTCATTACCTGTCCGATACAATCCCATCAGTGAAACATGGTGGTGTTTTTCAGCTATAGGGACAGGACGACTGCTTGTCATTGAAGGGAAAATGAATGCGGCCAAGTACAGAGATATTCTGGAAGAAATCCGCTTCCAGAGTGCTCTGAACCTCAGATTTGCCTGAAGGTTCACCTTCCAACAAGACAATGACCCTAAGCACACAAAATAACAAAGGAGTGGCTTCAGAACAATTCTGTGACCATTCTTGACTGGCCCAGCCTGAGCTCTGACCTAGGGTGCAGAGTGAAAAAAATGAACTTTTTTTGAATTTACCAAATGGCTACAATGAAACAAAAAGTGAAACATTGAAAGGGGTCTCAATACTTTCCGTACACACTGTATACAGATAAATATCGAATACTGTAAATCATTTGCGATTGTTGGGTGGGACTGGACTTCAGAGTGGTATTTCATGCTATCATTTGGGTCTGAAGTGTGCAGCTCTTAAATGCAGCATACACAGATGAGTTTACGACTCCGTCTTATAGAGCAGTGAACCAATAAATTTACTATTGAGGCCACTCAGTGGCATGCAAAAGTTTGGGCACCCCAGGTCAAAATTACTGCTATTGTGAACAGTTAAAGGGACACTGTCACCTGAATTTGGAGGGAACAATCTTTAGCCATAGGGGCGGGGTTTTCGGGTGTTTGATTCACGCTTTCCTTACCCGCTGGCTGCATGCTGGCTGCAATATGGGATTGAAGTTCATTCTCTGTCCTCCATAGTACACGCCTGCGTAAGGCAAGATTGCCTTGTGCAGGCATGTACTAAGGAGGACAGAGAATGAACTTCAATCCCATATTGCAGCCAGCATGCAGCCAGCGGGTAAGGAAAGGGTGAATCAAACACCTGAAAACCCCGCCCCTATGGCTAAAGATTGTTCCCTCCAAATTCAGGTGACAGTGTCCCTTTAAGCAAGTTGAAGATGAAATGATGAAATGATCTCTAATAGGCCTAAAGGTAAAGATGACACATTTCCTATGTATTTTAAACAAAAAAATTGTCATAATTTTTTTAATTTTTAAATGACCAAAAGGAAAAAAGAAAAAATACAAAGGTTTGGGCACCGTTGGAGATTTGTGCGCTCAGATAACTTTGAACAAAATTTTAGTCCATAATGAGCCTGTTAGGGTTATGACTTGTTCACTATCATTATTATCAATGGCCAATATCGCAGCTTTATAAAAACCCAGCCTCTAACCTTGTGCCAAAAAAGAGCAGCCATAAGTTCTTATTCTAAACAGCTGCCTAGCACTCTGAAAATAAAAATGGTGGAGGCCCATAAAGAAGGAGAAGGCAATAAGAAGATAGCAAAGCATTTTCAAGTTGCCCTTTCCTCACTTCAAAATGCAATTAAGAAATGGCAGTTCACAGGAACAGTGGAGGTCAAGATAAGGTCTGGAAGATGAAGCAGAACTTCAGTTATAGCTTCTTGAAGGATTGCTAAAGAGGTAAATCAGACCCCCAGTTTCACTGCAAAACACCTTCAGAATGATTTAGCAGACCCTGGAATTGTGGTACATTTGTTCTACTGTTCAGAGACACCTTTTTGTGCAAACATGACCTTCATGGAAGAGTCATCCGAAGAAAACCTCTCCTGCGTCTTCACCTTAAATTTTAGCATCAAAAGTATGCAAGAGAACATCTAAACAAGCCTGATGCATGTTGGAAACAAGTCCTGTGGACCAATATTGTTAAAATGGAACTCTTTGGCCACAATGATAAAAGTTATGTGTAGAGAAAAAATGGCACAGAATTTAAGGAAAAGAGTGCAGCATTGCAGCGCTGGAGTCCTGGGTTCAAATCCCACCAAGGACAACATCTGCAAGGAGTTTGTATGTTCTCCTCATGTTTGCATGGGTTTCCTCTGGGTACTCCGGTTTCCTCCCACATTCCAAAGACATACTGTTAGGGATTCTAGATTGTGAGCCACATCGGGGACAACGATAATAGTGCGTGCAAACTGTAAATTGCTGTGGAATATGTTGGTGCTACATAAGTCAAAAGATTATTATAAAAGATTATTAGTACCATTAAGCATGGGGGTGGATCAATCATGCTTTGAGGTTGTGTTGCATCCTATGGCATTGCGAACATTTCATGGGTAGATCAAAGAATAAATTCCATGAAATTTCAACAAATTCTTGATACAAACATCACATAACACCATCTGCAAAAAAGCTGAAGTTGATAAGAGGTTGGCTTCCACAAATGGATAATGATCCTAAACACATGTCAAAATCCACAATAGACAACCTCAAAAGGCACAAGCTGGAGGTTTTACAATGGCCCTCAGTGTCCACTGATTTGACCATAATTGAAAATCTGTGGCTAGATCTCAAAGAAGCAGTGCATGCAAGATGAGGAATCTTACAGAACTGGAAGAATGGATGAAAATCACACAAACAAGAATTGAAAGACTCTTTTCTGCCTACAAAAAGCATTTACAAGCTGTGATACTTGCAAAAGGAGGTGCTACTAAGGTACTAACTAGTGTTGAGCATTCCGATACCGCAAGTATCGGGTATCGGCCGATACTTGCGGTATCGGAATTCCGATACCGGGATTCCGATACTTGCCGCGTATCGGATACCGGAATCGGAAGTTCCAAGATTCAAAATGCAGAAATTCAGCCAATGAGAATGATTCCAAGTGTGGGCACATCCTGTTTAGCATGGAGGGCATGAAACTACTGGCAAGGCTGTGATTGGCTGCTGAAATTATGTCATGATGCAGTTTAAAAGTCGCTGGCGCCATTTTGCGATCACTCTGCTGTGAATTCAGTTAGTGACAGGACGCTGTTTGCTGACTGAGGGACAGTTTAGAGATAGCGATTTGCTTCTTTGTGCTTTCCAAAGGCTAATTTAGCAACCGCTGTGTTCACCTACTATTCACCTTGCTTTTGCCTTGTAGCGCTGTTTTCACAGCGATCTGCAAGGTCTGTGTGTGTGTGTGTGTGAGTGCAGCCCACTCTCTAGTCTGAGTGCAGCCACATAGGCCATCCATAGCTGGTTGTATTCAGTTCAGGGAGGGTGGTTCATTGCCTCATACTGTTCTTTTTTTTTTTTTTTTTTTCAAGTAGTGTAGTCTGCTGCTAATTTATTCAAAAAAATCCTATTAGTGTCTTTCCACCCGTCTCCAGCTAATTTGTGGAAAAACACTACATAGGATAACGTAGAGGAGGGTTTTTGGGCCTTGCAGCGCTGTTTACGGCTGTCTGCACGGTCTCCGTGTGACTGCAGCTCGCCCTGTAGTCTGTGAGCAGCCATAGCCTGGTTGTCTCCAGCTCAGGGTTGTTCACTGCGTCATACCGCCAAATCAATTTTCATTTTGTTTTAAGTAGTGCAGGCTGCTGCACATTTTTTCAAAAAATTCCTATTAGTGTCTTTCCACCCGTCTCCAGCTAATTTGTGGAAAAACACTACATAGGATAACGTAGAGGAGGGTTTTTGGGCCTTGCAGCGCCGTTTACGGCTGTCTGCACGGTCTCCGTGTGACTGCAGCTCGCCCTGTAGTCTGTGAGCAGCCGTAGCCTGGTTGTCTCCAGCTCAGGGTTGTTCACTGCGTCATACCGCCAAATCAATTTTCATTTTGTTTTAAGTAGTGCAGGCTGCTGCACATTTTTTCAAAAAATTCCTATTAGTGTCTTTCCACCCGTCTCCAGCTAACTTGTGGAAAAACACTACATAGGATAACGTAGAGGAGGGTTTTTGGGCCTTGCAGCGCCATTTACGTCTGTCTGCACGGTCTCCGTGTGACTGCAGCTCTATCCGTTGTTAGTTCAGCCCCCAAAAAATAAAT
This sequence comes from Ranitomeya variabilis, assembly GCF_051348905.1. NCBI lineage: Eukaryota > Metazoa > Chordata > Amphibia > Anura > Dendrobatidae > Ranitomeya > Ranitomeya variabilis. The sequence continues at coordinate 1,053,627,114 of NC_135233.1, forward strand.
AAATAATAAAGTTCACCAAACACACCAGTTACACCACTTTACATTTGTGTAGGCCACATTAGCTCATATTAAAGTCTAGTCCACACTTTAGAAAATTAGTGTTTCTTATACCTGTTAGGAGGAGTTGCTCAGGAATAAGCACACAAAGCCGTTAGTACTTTTCTGCTTATCTTTATCAGTCAACCAAGATGAAGAAGGCAGTGAGTAAGGCATGTGGGCGTGGGCGCGGAGCAGGGAGGGGACGTGGGGATTCTGTGCCTGCTGCGGGCACCGGTGACTCATCAGCACCCACATTCACCAGGCAACAGTCGTTCATGCGCAGCTTTGTGTCAGAGCGCCGTACACCGCTGCTGCGTGAAGAACAAATTGAAGCCGTTGTCGGATGGATGGCAGCTAATGCATCAACTTCAATTAGTGCCACATCCTCTCAGACACAGAGCACTGGAGAGCAGCCATCTGTCTCTTCACCACCTGCCAAATTGCCCAGGCAGACAGAGAGCCCAGGACAGGAGCCGTCTCTACTTCTGTTCTCTGAATCTCTTGGCTTGGAAACAGGGGGCCAGCCAAGCAGCATTGGAGAAATGGAAGAAGAGGCAGGGTGCAGTGATGCCCAACAGCTTTTTCTCTCTTCCTCTGAAGAGGCGGGTGGGCCAGTGGCTCCGGTCACCACATCGCAGGCCGCATCAGCTGATGATGACACTCAGGTGCCACTTACTGGTGCGTGCTCTGCTGCTGAGACTACCCAGGAGGAGCAGTTGAGGGCAGAGGGTAGTGTAGATGATGAGGTCCTTGACCCATCTTGGCGTGAGGGACAGGAAGGTGGTGGGAGCAGCTCTGAGGAAGAGATTCCCCGTACGGCCCAAAGAGGGAGAGGGAGGGGGAAGACTGCGGATCCTGCAGCCTCCGCTTTGGCACCCGTTAGGAGCATGTCTCTTCCAAAAGCCAAAAAGGGCGCTCCCAAGACTTGCAGTGCCTGGTCCTTTTTTGACACAGTTGCAGATGACATTTGCTATGTCAGATGCAAGGTGTGTCATCAAAAAGTCAAAAGAGGGAAAAATGTCAGCAACCTCAATACCTCCAACATGTGGAAACATGTGCGCAACAGGCACCCAGCGGAGTTAGAAAAACACACTGAAGAGCTAGGCCAACCAACAGCGGCAGCTACCACCTCTTCAGCTCGTGTTGCCTCTTCCTCTAGCTCACACGCAGCTGGTTCGGCTTCCTCCCAGGATCGCCGTGGAAGAACCTCTGGCCCTGTTGTCCAGAGACCCGCTGTAATTCCACCCGCAGCACCACTTTCCCAGTCATCCACACACTCCCAGCCCACTCTACAGCCATCGGTAGTACAGGCATGGGAGAAAAGGCGGCCTTTCTCGTCAAACCACCCACGAGCACAGGCTCTGACTGCAGGCATTGCCAAACTTCTTTCACTGGAAATGCTGTCATTCAGGCTGGTGGAGACTGACAGCTTCCGTGACTTGATGTCATTGGCAGTCCCACAGTACAATGTGCCCAGCCGCTTTTACTTCAGCAAGCAAGCCGTCCCTGCCCTGCACAAGCATGTGGAGGGACACATAAAACACGCGCTACTGAACGCCATCAGTAGCAAGGTCCACCTCACCACCGATGCGTGGACCAGTCAACATGGACAGGGGCGATACCTTTCCCTCACTGCCCATTGGGTTAATGTCGTTGAGCCGGGTACAGACCGTGCGAGTGGCGCAGGACGTGTCCTGCCCACTCCAAGGATTGCAGGAATCCATTCTGTACGCATTGACTCCTCCTCTTACACCAGTTCCTCAGAATCATCGCTGCAGGAGCCGTCACAGTCCACCTCCACATGGACCCGTGATGAACGTGTACCTGTTACGACCGACATGAGCACAGCCGTGGCCAAACGTCAACAGGCCGTGTTGAAATTAATTTTTTTGGGGTATCGTAGCCACACAGCGCAGGAGCTCTGGAATGCCATCAAGCAGGAGAGCGATGTGTGGTTTGTGCCAGCGAATCTCCAGCCAGGCATGGTAGTGTGTGATAATGGCCGAAATCTGGTGGCAGCTCTGGGCCTCGGCAACCTCACTCACATCCCATGTCTGGCACATGTGCTCAATTTGGTCGTGCAGAGCTTTTTGAGGGACTATCCGGATCTTGATGCACTGCTGCACAAGGTCCGCCTAGAGTGTGCTCACTTGCGGCGTTCCAGCACGGCAAAAGCGCGCATTGCGGCTCTGCAGCGCCGACACCGCCTGCCGGAACATCGCATCATATGTGACCTACCTACCAGGTGGAATTCCACGTTACATATGTTGGAGCGGTTGTGTGAGCAGCAGCAAGCTGTAATGGAGTACCAGCTGCTTCAGGCGCAAAGAAGTCGCAGTCAGCGCCGTACAGACTTCACAACCACAGAGTGGGCCACTATGAATGACGTCTGCCAGGTTTTGCGTCCCTTTGATTATTCCACGCGGATGGCGAGTGCAGATGATGCACTAGTCAGCATGACTGTCCCCCTTATCTGCCTGCTTGAAAAATCACTGCAAGCGCTAAGGGATGATGTTGTGGAAGAGGTGGAGGATGAGGATTCACCATTTCCATCATCTTCTGGACAGTCAGCGCCACGTGGTTCCTCACAAACGCGTAGGCAGGGGACAGTTTGTGAGGAGGATGAGGAGGAGTCAATGGAGGAGGAAGACATCCGTCCAGAGGAGGGAGTTACCGAATTGTCCAGTATTCAGTGTGTACAGCGAGGGTGGGGTGATGACGAGCGGGCAGAGACCACGCCTCCAGCAGGGGACAGCGTTTCTTGGGCAGTTGGCAGTCTGCAGCACATGGTGGATTACATGCTGCAGTGCCTGAGAAACGACCGCCGCATCGCCCACATTCTCAACATGTCTGATTATTGGGTGTTCACCCTCCTCGATCCTCGCTACCGGGACAACGTAGAAAGCCTCATCACACCGTTGAACCGGGAGCGAAAAATGCGGGAGTACCAAGACACACTGGTCAATTCCATCATCTTCTCCATTCCAACTGAGAGAAGTGCTGCTAGTGCATTCCAAAGCAGCTCAGTGCGTCCAGGCAGTGGTGGAGGCTCTGCACAAAGAGGGAGCAGAAGCAGTGCCTCTGCCCAAGGCAAGACCAGTATGGCCCAACTGTGGCACAGTTTTCTGTGCCCCCCACAAAAGTCTACACCATCACAGACGGCTCCAGTCAGCAGGAGGCAACGGTTCCGTCAGATGGTGACAGACTACATGTCTTGCCCTCTTGCTGTACTCCCAGACGGCTCTTCCCCTTTCAAGTTTTGGGTCTCAAAGCTGGATACATGGCCAGAGCTAAGCCAGTATGCATTGGAGGTGCTGTCTTGCCCTGCGGCCAGTGTATTATCGGAACGTGTCTTTAGTGCTGCAGGTGGTGTACTAACTGACCGTCGCATGCGACTATCCTCCGATAACGTTGACCGGCTTACTTTCCTGAAAATGAACAAGGCCTGGATCTCGCAGGAATTTGCCACTCCTCCTCCTGATTAAATAATTAGGTCACTGTATACGTTATCCAGGTCTCCTGTTGTGTTCATCTTTCTACCACCTGAACTTTAATTCCTGGGCTCCAACACCGCCAGTTGAGGCTCAGAAGTGCCGTCTGCACAGTCAAAACATACGACCCAGTGTTATTGGGTTTCAGTAACGTCAGCTGATCCCCAGCTGTGTAGCCGGCAATGTGTCATGCGACCGCCATGCTGACACAACAACTGAAATGTAAGGGAATCTGTCCCCCCCCCCCAAGGCGTTTGTTACTGAAAGAGCCACCTTGTGCAGCAGTAATGCTGCACAAGGAAAAGGTAGCTATTTTGGTTTAGCTCCTTGCACACGCAGAACTTAACACTTATAAAATGTGTCCACTGATACCGTAAAACCGTCCCGGAGGTGGGACTTTCCTTCGTAATATGACGCAGCACAGCCGTCATTCCTACCCCCCAGGCGCTGCGCCCCGGCTTCTCAGCGTTGTTTGATTCCGTCCCGGAGCCTGCGCTGTTATGTTATCCCGTGGCCAGGCACACTTAGCGCTGCCCGTCTTCTGGCATCATTTGGTGTCAGGATGGCTGCGCCTGTGCGGCCGCGCTGGCCGAGAGCCCGCCTCGCAGTGTCTTCTGATTTAATCCCACTGGGGGCCTGGGATCCATGGACATGCGCATTGCATATCTGAACCTCCACCTCTCACTCATCTCCCTATGGCTTCTTCAGACTGTTCGGTGTCAGCTGGTCCCTAATAGCATGCCACGGTCGTGACACCGCACAGTCTTAAGAAGCCGTAGGGAGGGGAGTGAGAGGCGAGGATATGCACTGCGCATGGCCATGGATCCCAGGCCCCCAGTGGAATAAAATCAGAAGACACTGCGAGGCGGGCTCTCGTCCAGCGCGGCCGCACAGGCGCAGCCAGCCTGACACCAAATGATGTCAGAAGATGGGCAGCGCTAAGTGTGCCTGGCCAAGGGATAACTTAACAGCGCAGGCTCCGGGACGGAATCAAACAACGCTGAGGAGCCGGGGCACGGCGCCGGGGGGGTAGGAATGACGGCTGTGCTGCGTCATATTACGAAGGAAAGTCCCACCTCCGGGACGGTTTCACGGTTTCAGGGGACACATTTTATAAGTGTTTAGTTCTGTGTTTGCAAGGAGCGTGATGAAAAGAGCCACCTTTTCCTTTTGCATCTTTTGTGCTGCACAAGCTGGCTCTTTCAGCTACAAACGCCTTGGGGGGGGGGGGTTAAAGGTTCCCTTTCGACTTTCTCAGGCTTCGGCCTACATTGTGTTCCTCTGCTTTTCCACCTGTCCCTGGGCTCCAACACTGCTGGTTGCCGTCCAGAAGTGCTGTCCGCACAGTCCCAACAGTCGCTCCTCTGTTATTGGGGTTCAGTAACGTCAGCTGTTCCCCTGCTGTGTGTGTGGCAATCCCTCCTACCTCCTCCTACCTCCTCCTCCTCCACCTGTCCCTGGGCTCCAACACCGCCAGTTGCCGTCCAGAAGTGCTGTACGCACAGTCAACAGTCCCTCCTCTGTTATTGGGGTTCAGTAACGTCAGCTGTTCCCCTGCTGTGTGTGTGGCAATCCCTCCTACCTCCTCCTACCTCCTCCTCCTCCACCTGTCCCTGGGCTCCAACACCGCCAGTTGCCGTCCAGAAGTGCTGTACGCACAGTCAACAGTCCCTCCTCTGTTATTGGGGTTCAGTAACGTCAGCTGTTCCCCTGCTGTGTGTGTGGCAATCCCTCCTACCTCCTCCTACCTCCTCCTCCTCCACCTGTCCCTGGGCTCCAACACCGCCAGTTGCCGTCCAGAAGTGCTGTACGCACAGTCAACAGTCCCTCCTCTGTTATTGGGGTTCAGTAACGTCAGCTGTTCCCCTGCTGTGTGTGTGGCAATCCCTCCTACCTCCTCCTACCTCCTCCTCCTCCACCTGTCCCTGGGCTCCAACACCGCCAGTTGCCATCCAGAAGTGCTGTACGCACAGTCAACAGTCCCTCCTCTGTTATTGGGGTTCAGTAACGTCAGCTGTTCCCCTGCTGTGTGTGTGGCAATCCCTCCTACCTCCTCCTACCTCCTCCTCCTCCACCTGTCCCTGGGCTCCAACACCGCCAGTTGCCGTCCAGAAGTGCTGTACGCACAGTCAACAGTCCCTCCTCTGTTATTGGGGTTCAGTAACGTCAGCTGTTCCCCTGCTGTGTGTGTGGCAATCCCTCCTACCTCCTCCTACCTCCTCCTCCTCCACCTGTCCCTGGGCTCCAACACCGCCAGTTGCCATCCAGAAGTGCTGTACGCACAGTCAACAGTCCCTCCTCTGTTATTGGGGTTCAGTAACGTCAGCTGTTCCCCTGCTGTGTGTGTGGCAATCCCTCCTACCTCCTCCTACCTCCTCCTCCTCCACCTGTCCCTGGGCTCCAACACCGCCAGTTGCCGTCCAGAAGTGCTGTACGCACAGTCAACAGTCCCTCCTCTGTTATTGGGGTTCAGTAACGTCAGCTGTTCCCCTGCTGTGTGTGTGGCAATCCCTCCTACCTCCTCCTACCTCCTCCTCCTCCACCTGTCCCTGGGCTCCAACACCGCCAGTTGCCGTCCAGAAGTGCTGTACGCACAGTCAACAGTCCCTCCTCTGTTATTGGGGTTCAGTAACGTCAGCTGTTCCCCTGCTGTGTGTGTGGCAATCCCTCCTACCTCCTCCTACCTCCTCCTCCTCCACCTGTCCCTGGGCTCCAACACCGCCAGTTGCCGTCCAGAAGTGCTGTACGCACAGTCAACAGTCCCTCCTCTGTTATTGGGGTTCAGTAACGTCAGCTGTTCCCCTGCTGTGTGTGTGGCAATCCCTCCTACCTCCTCCTACCTCCTCCTCCTCCACCTGTCCCTGGGCTCCAACACCGCCAGTTGCCGTCCAGAAGTGCTGTACGCACAGTCAACAGTCCCTCCTCTGTTATTGGGGTTCAGTAACGTCAGCTGTTCCCCTGCTGTGTGTGTGGCAATCCCTCCTACCTCCTCCTACCTCCTCCTCCTCCACCTGTCCCTGGGCTCCAACACCGCCAGTTGCCGTCCAGAAGTGCTGTACGCACAGTCAACAGTCCCTCCTCTGTTATTGGGGTTCAGTAACGTCAGCTGTTCCCCTGCTGTGTGTGTGGCAATCCCTCCTACCTCCTCCTACCTCCTCCTCCTCCACCTGTCCCTGGGCTCCAACACCGCCAGTTGCCGTCCAGAAGTGCTGTACGCACAGTCAACAGTCCCTCCTCTGTTATTGGGGTTCAGTAACGTCAGCTGTTCCCCTGCTGTGTGTGTGGCAATCCCTCCTACCTCCTCCTACCTCCTCCTCCTCCACCTGTCCCTGGGCTCCAACACCGCCAGTTGCCGTCCAGAAGTGCTGTACGCACAGTCAACAGTCCCTCCTCTGTTATTGGGGTTCAGTAACGTCAGCTGTTCCCCTGCTGTGTGTGTGGCAATCCCTCCTACCTCCTCCTACCTCCTCCTCCTCCACCTGTCCCTGGGCTCCAACACCGCCAGTTGCCGTCCAGAAGTGCTGTACGCACAGTCAACAGTCCCTCCTCTGTTATTGGGGTTCAGTAACGTCAGCTGTTCCCCTGCTGTGTGTGTGGCAATCCCTCCTACCTCCTCCTACCTCCTCCTCCTCCACCTGTCCCTGGGCTCCAACACCGCCAGTTGCCGTCCAGAAGTGCTGTACGCACAGTCAACAGTCCCTCCTCTGTTATTGGGGTTCAGTAACGTCAGCTGTTCCCCTGCTGTGTGTGTGGCAATCCCTCCTACCTCCTCCTACCTCCTCCTCCTCCACCTGTTCCTGGGCTCCAACACCGCCAGTTGCCGTCCAGAAGTGCTGTACGCACAGTCAACAGTCCCTCCTCTGTTATTGGGGTTCAGTAACGTCAGCTGTTCCCCTGCTGTGTGTGTGGCAATCCCTCCTACCTCCTCCTACCTCCTCCTCCTCCACCTGTCCCTGGGCTCCAACACCGCCAGTTGCCATCCAGAAGTGCTGTACGCACAGTCAACAGTCCCTCCTCTGTTATTGGGGTTCAGTAACGTCAGCTGTTCCCCTGCTGTGTGTGTGGCAATCCCTCCTACCTCCTCCTACCTCCTCCTCCTCCACCTGTCCCTGGGCTCCAACACCGCCAGTTGCCGTCCAGAAGTGCTGTACACACAGAGCCAAACACCTCGCCAATGTGTTAGTGGGGTTCAGCACCGCCAGCTGTTCCCCTGCTGTGCAGCTGGCAACTTGTACTGCGACCGCCACGCAGGCACAACAAGTTAAATTTAAGGGAACCTGTCCCCCCCCCCAGGCGTTTGTTACTGAAGGAGCCACCTTGTGCAGCAGTAATGATGCAAAGGTAAAAAGTGCCTCTTTTCGTGGTGCTCCTTGCACATGCTGATCCTAACACTTATGAAAAGTGTCCCCTCCTACCGTGATACCGTCCGGTAGGTGGAACTTTCCTTTGTGATGTGACGCAGCACAGCCGTCATTCTTACCCCCTTGGCGCCGTGCGCCGCCTCCTCAGCGTTGTTTGAATCAGTCCCAGAGCCTGCGCTGTTAGGTTAGCCCTTGGCCATGCACACATTTTGCGCTGCCCGTCTTCTGACATCATTTGGTGTCAGGCTGGCTGCGCCTGTGCGGCCGCGCTGGCCGAGAGCCCGCCTCGTTCTGTCTTCTGATTTAATCCCACTGGGGGCCAGAGATCCATGGACATGCGCAGTGCATATCTGAACCTCCACCTCTCACTCATCTCCCTACGGCTTATTCAAACTGTGCGGTGTCAGCTGGTCCCTAATAGCATGCCACGGCCGTGACACCGCACAGTCAGAAGAAGCCATAGGGAGATGAGTGAGAGGTGGAGGTTCAGATATGCACTGCGCATGTCCATGGATCTCTGGCCCCCAGTGGGATTAAATCAGAAGACAGTACGAGGCGGGCTCTCGGCCAGCGCGGCCGCACAGGCGCAGCCAGCCTGACACCAAATGATGTCAGAAGACGGGCAGCGCAAAATGTGTGCATGGCCAAGGGCTAACCTAACAGCGCAGGCTCCGGGACTGATTCAAACAACGCTGAGGAGGCGGCGCACGGCGCCAAGGGGGTAAGAATGACGGCTGTGCTGCGTCACATCACAAAGGAAAGTTCCACCTACCAGACGGTATCACGGTAGGAGGGGACACTTTTTATAAGTGTTAGGTTCAGCATGTGCAAGGACCATAATTAAAAGAGCTAAGTTTACCTTTTCCAGCATTAGTGCTGTACACGATGGCTCTTTCAGCTACAAACGCCTGGGGGGGGGGTTAAAGTTTCCCTTTCAACTTGCTCCAGTGCAGGCTTCGGCCTACACTCTGCTCCCTCTCCTCCTCCTGCTGACCCTGGGCTCTAACACCGCCAGTTGGGGCCCAGATGTGCTAGCTGCACAGAGCCAAACACCAGCCAATGTGTCAGTGGGGTTCAGCACCGCCAGCTGTTCCCCTGCTGTGTAGCCGGCAACGTGTCCTGCAACAGCCACGCAGACACAAGAACTGAAATTGAAGGAAACCTGTCCCCCCTCCCCCAGGCGTTTTTACGTTTTACAGCCACCTTGTACGACAGTAATGCTGCATGTGTGCAAGGTGGCTCAGAAACTTAATCTCCTTGCCCATGTTGAAGTGAACACGTCTAAAAATGAGTCCTCTGCGACCATTAAAACGTCCCTCAGGTGTGATTTTCCTTTGTATTGACACGCAACAAGCTCCTTGGTAGCGCTGCCCGTCTTCTGGCATCATTGTTTGGCTGCCTGCGCCTCTGCGGCCGCCTTGCCCCACACAACGCCCCTCGTTGTCTTATTTATTTGGACTGCGAGGGTGTGATTGATGGGCATGAACGGTGCATTTCTTCGCCTGTCCCTCATCTCCTTCCGCCTTCCTCAGACTGTGCGGCTTCATGGCCGCGGCATGCGATAAGGGATCAGCTGACGCCGCACAGTCTGAAGCGGGTGTAAGGACCCGAGTGTGAGAGGCGAACATATGTACTGCGCCAGGCCATGAATCCCAGCCCCGCAGTGTTTAACAATGTTAACACACTGGGGGGCTGGGATGCATGGTCATCGCAAACCGCAACAGCCGACATAACATGATGTCAGAGGATGGGCAGCACTAACAGCACTAGGCCGGGGGATAACACGACAGCGCAGACTCCTGTGCAACAAATAACGATGCTCAGGAGGCCGCGCAAAGCACCAAGGTGGCATTTTTGCCAGCTGTACTGCGTCTCTTTATGAAGGGAACTCACGCTTCAAAATCAGTTTGACTGTGTAAGGGCCTAAATGTTATACGTGTTCCTTTCAGCGTGTGCAAGGAGCAAAATTAAAAGAGCAACCTTTGACTTGTGCAGCACTACTGCTGCATAAGCTGTGGCTCTTCTACTTTGTAACCCCTGAGGGGGGGTTAAAGGTTACCTTTGAAATTGGTTCAAGTAGGCTTCGGCCTACACTCTGCTCCCCCTGCAGAGCCCGGGCTCCAACACCGCCAGTTGGGGCCCGGTACTGCTAGCTGCACAGAGCCAAACACCAGCCAATGTGTCAGTGGGGTTCAGCACCGCCAGCTGTTCCCCTGCTGTGCAGCCGGCAACGTGTCCTGCAACAGCCACGCAGGCACAACAGACCCAAAGCTGCCGCCAGTGCAGGCTTCGGCCTACACTCTGCTCCATCTCCTCCTCCTGCTGACCCCGGGCTCTAACACCGCCAGTTGGGGCCCGGTACTGCTAGCTGCACAGAGAAAAACACCAGCCAATGTGTCAGTGGGGTTCAGCACCGCCAGCTGTTCCCCTGCTGTGCAGCCGGCATCGTGTCCTGCAAAAGCCACGCAGACACAAGAACTGAAATTGAAGGGAACCTGTCCCCCCTCCCCCAGGCGTTTGTACGTTTTTAAGGCCACCTTGTACAGCGGTAATGCTGCATGTGTGCAAGGTGGCTCATAAACGTATTCTCCTCGCACATGTGGAACTGAAAACACGTCTGAAATGTGTCCTCTGTGTGACCATTTAACCGTCCCGGGGGTGTGACTTTCCTTTGTAATGACACGCTGCAACCCCCTTGGTAGCGCTGCCCGTCTTCTGGCATCATTGTTTGGCTGCCTGCGCCTCTGCGGCCGCCCTGACCCACACAACGCCCCTCGGTGTCTTATTTCTTGGGACTGCGAGGGTGTGATTGATGGGCATGAGCAGTGCATCAGTTCGCCTGTCCCTCATCTCCTTCCGCCTTCTTCAGACTGTGCGGCTTCATGGCCGTGGCATGCGATAAGGGATCAGCTGACGCCGCACAGTCTGCAGCGGGTGTAAGGACCCGAGTGCGAGAGGCGAACATATGTGCTGCGCCAGGCCATGAATCACAGCCCCGCAGTGTTATAACAATGTTAAGACACCGCGGGGCTGGGATTCATGGTCATCGCGAACCGCAGCGGCCGACATTAAATGAGGTCAGAAGATGGGCAGCGCTAACAGCGCTAGGCCAGGGGATAACACCACAGCGCAGACTCCTGTACAGCAAATAACAACGCTCAGGAGGCTGCACCCAGCACCAAGGTGGGATTCTTGACATCTGTGCTGCGTCTCATTACAAAGGGAACTCGCGCCTCCAACACAGTTTGACTGTATAAAGGGCTAAATGTTATACGTGTTTCATTCAGCGTGTGCAAGGAGCAAAATTAAAAGAGCAACCTTTGACTTGTGCAGCACTACTGCTGCATAAGCTGTGGCTCTTCTACTTTGTAACCCCTGAGGGGGGGTTAAAGGTTACCTTTGAAATTGGTTCAAGTAGGCTTCGGCCTACACTCTGCTCCCCCTGCAGAGCCCGGGCTCCAACACCGCCAGTTGGGGCCCGGTACTGCTAGCTGCACAGAGCCAAACACCAGCCAATGTGTCAGTGGGGTTCAGCACCGCCAGCTGTTCCCCTGCTGTGCAGCCGGCAACGTGTCCTGCAACAGCCATGCAGGCACAACAGACCCAAAGCTGCCGCCAGTGCAGGCTTCGGCCTACACTCTGCTCCATCTCCTCCTCCTGCTGACCCCGGGCTCTAACACCGCCAGTTGGGGCCCGGTACTGCTAGCTGCACAGAGAAAAACACCAGCCAATGTGTCAGTGGGGTTCAGCACCGCCAGCTGTTCCCCTGCTGTGCAGCCGGCATCGTGTCCTGCAAAAGCCACGCAGACACAAGAACTGAAATTGAAGGGAACCTGTCCCCCCTCCCCCAGGCGTTTGTACGTTTTTAAGGCCACCTTGTACAGCGGTAATGCTGCATGTGTGCAAGGTGGCTCATAAACGTATTCTCCTCGCACATGTGGAACTGAAAACACGTCTGAAATGTGTCCTCTGTGTGACCATTTAACCGTCCCGGGGGTGTGACTTTCCTTTGTAATGACACGCTGCAACCCCCTTGGTAGCGCTGCCCGTCTTCTGGCATCATTGTTTGGCTGCCTGCGCCTCTGCGGCCGCCCTGACCCACACAACGCCCCTCAGTGTCTTATTTCTTGGGACTGCGAGGGTGTGATTGATGGGCATGAGCAGTGCATCAGTTCGCCTGTCCCTCATCTCCTTCCGCCTTCTTCAGACTGTGCGGCTTCATGGCCGTGGCATGCGATAAGGGATCAGCTGACACCGCACAGTCTGCAGCGGGTGTAAGGACCCGAGTGCGAGAGGCGAACATATGTGCTGCGCCAGGCCATGAATCACAGCCCCGCAGTGTTTTAACAATGTTAAGACACCGCGGGGCTGGGATTCATGGTCATCGCGAACCGCAGCGGCCGACATTAAATGAGGTCAGAAGATGGGCAGCGCTAACAGCGCTAGGCCAGGGGATAACACCACAGCGCAGACTCCTGTACAGCAAATAACAAAACTCAGGAGGCTGCACCCAGCACCAAGGTGGGATTCTTGACATCTGTGCTGCGTCTCATTACAAAGGGAACTCGCGCCTCCAACACAGTTTGACTGTATAAAGGGCTAAATGTTATACGTGTTTCATTCAGCGTGTGCAAGGAGCAAAATTAAAAGAGCAACCTTTGACTTGTGCAGCACTACTGCTGCATAAGCTGTGGCTCTTCTACTTTGTAACCCCTGAGGGGGGGTTAAAGGTTACCTTTGAAATTGGTTCAAGTAGGCTTCGGCCTACACTCTGCTCCCCCTGCAGAGCCCGGGCTCCAACACCGCCAGTTGGGGCCCGGTACTGCTAGCTGCACAGAGCCAAACACCAGCCAATGTGTCAGTGGGGTTCAGCACCGCCAGCTGTTCCCCTGCTGTGCAGCCGGCAACGTGTCCTGCAACAGCCACGCAGGCACAACAGACCCAAAGCTGCCGCCAGTGCAGGCTTCGGCCTACACTCTGCTCCATCTCCTCCTCCTGCTGACCCTGGGCTCTAACACCGCCAGTTGGGGCCCGGTACTGCTAGCTGCACAGAGAAAAACACCAGCCAATGTGTCAGTGGGGTTCAGCACCGCCAGCTGTTCCCCTGCTGTGCAGCCGGCACCGTGTCCTGCAAAAGCCACGCAGACACTTGCTCTTGTACCTTCTGCTCCCCATCCTGGTTCCAGTACCGTCAGCTGGTTCCGGGCAGAGCCTTTGGCTTAGGTGCCTCCCTCTGGGTATCCGAGTTCCACCAACGTCAGGTGGTCCTTGGTAGTGCTTTCAGGCACGGGTACCTCCTGCTTAGTAACCGGGTTCCAGTAACGTCAGCTGGTCTTCGGTAGTTCCATTGGCTCTTGGACCTTCGGCTACCCATCCGGGTTCCAGCACCGTCAGCTGGTTCTCGGCAGTGTCTTTTGCTCTTGTACCTTCTGCTCCCCATCCTGGTTCCAGTACCGTCAGCTGGTTCCGGGCAGAGCCTTTGGCTTAGGTGCCTCCCTCTGGGTATCCGAGTTCCACCAACGTCAGGTGGTCCTTGGTAGTGCTTTCAGGCACGGGTACCTCCTGCTTAGTAACCGGGTTCCAGTAACGTCAGCTGGTCCTCGGTAGTTCCATTGGCTCTTGGACCTTCGGGTAGCCATCCGAGTTCCAGTTCCATCAGCTGGTTCTCGGCATTTTCTCAGCCTTCTTGTACCTTCTGCTACATTTCCAAGTTCAAGAGACTAAACACGATGACCCGGAAGACCACCCCTAAGATGACGACGACACCAGAGACGACAACCACCATGATGACGACAACCCTGGAGACGATGACCCCGAAGACCACCCCGATGACGACGACCCCGGAGATGACGACCCTGAAGACCACCCCGATGACGACGACCCCGGAGACGATGACCCTGGAGACGACGACGACCTGGAAGACCGAGAAGCAGAAGAACAAGAGGCTGCAGAACAAAGAGCAGAAGAACATTACGCATAACACTAAATATCAGAGCAAAAAATATTATCTAAATTATAAGCAGAAGAAGACTAAGCAGTGTATGGGGGTGAGTCCGTTCCTCCTCGTGGTGCCCCTGGATAAAGCCTGATGCTGCAGGCCAAACTGAACGCGGACAAATGTAACTCTTTTGTGACAGGCAGAACGGAAGGTGTAATCTTCAAACTTTTATAGATAACAACTACGGGAATGCCTGTCACAAATAAGAATATGATGAAGAAGTAGAATATGATGAAGATAATAGTAAAATAAAAAGAATATGAACAATGTAAGAAAAAAAATAATAGGTAGAAGATGAAGAAGAAGATGAATAAGGTGAAGAAGTTGATGTCAAAGAAGCTGATGATGAGGATAATGAAGAAGAAAGTGTGGGAGAAGTAAAAAAGAAGGTGAAGGGCGTGGAAGTAGTGAAACATCAATATCTGACAAAATAAAAAAAAATTAACATAGTCAAAATCTTTCTACCGCCGAACGTCATAAAAAAAACAAAACCTGCTATTCTATTACATTGGGCTAAACCTCTGTGCCTTTAATGTCTCCGCCACGTCCCCCAATACATCCTACATTATTCTTAGTTGTTTTCCTTCATGTAGAATGAACCTACAAGGAAAGAAAGGGTTTATTTTAATTCCGATATTTTCGTCCCATTGACTTGCATTGGGATCGGGTATCGGTATCGGATTAGATCCGATATTTTGACGGTATCGGCCGATACTTTCCGATACCGATACTTTCCGATATCGGAAAGTATCGCTCAACACTAGTACTAACTAAGCAGGGAGCCCAAACTTTTGCATAGACTCATTTTCCTTTCTGTAATTTTTAAAACTCAAAAGATAATATATATATATATATATATATATATATATATATATATATATATATATATATATATATATATATATATCGTCTAAAATACACCAAGTAAATGTGTCATCTTCAACTTTAGGCCTTTTATACATCAATTAATCTTCAACTTGCTTAACTGTTGACAACAACAGTAGTTTTTACCAGGGGTGCACAAACTTTTAGATGATCGATTATGGCCCACAGTTATTAACCCCTTCATGACCAGAGTTATTCTCATTTTTGCTATTTTCGTTTTTGCTTCCCTTCTTCCCAGAGCCATATTTGTTTTATTTTTTGGTCAAAATGGCCACATGAGAGCTTGCTTTTGGCGGGACAAGTTGTACTTTGGAACTTTGGAACGACACCATTGGTTTTAACATATCTTGTGCTGGAAAACTAAAAAAAAATTCCAAGTGTGGTGAAATTGCAAGAAAAATTCATATCCACAGTTGTTTTTTGTTTGTTTTTTAACCATGTTTACTAAATGCTAAATCTGCCATTATGATTCTCCAGGTCATTATGAGTTCATAGACAGCAAACATGTCAATGTTCTTTTTTATTTAAGTGGTATAAAAAAAATCCAAACTTTAGTGAAAAAAAAAATGGCGTCATTTTCCACGACCTGTAGCGTCTATATTTTTCATGATTTGGGGCTGGGTGAGGGCTTAATTTTTGTGCGCTGAGCTGACGTTTTTATTGATATCATGTTGGTGTAGATATGATCTTTTGATTGCCCGTGATTGCATTTTATTGCAATGTAGTGGCAACCCAAAAAATTCTGGTGCTTTGAATTTTTTTTCTCATTACGCCGTTTACTGATTGTGTTAATTCTTTTTTATATTGATAGATTGTGTGATTCTGAATGTGCTGATTAGTGTTGAGCGATACCGTCCGATACTTGAAAGTATCGGTATCGGAAAGTATCGGCCGATACCGGCAAAGCATCGGATCCAATCCGATACCGATACCCGATACCAATACAAGTCAATGGGACTCAAGTATCGGACGGTATTCCTGATGGTTCCCAGGGTCTGAAGGAGAGGAAACTCTCCTTCAGGCCCTGGGAACCATATTAATGTGTAAAAGAAAGAATTAAAATAAAAAATATTGCTATACTCACCTCTCCGAGGGAACCGGCAGCGTTGTTTGCTTAAAATTCGCGCTTTTCTTTCCTTACGTGAAGTCCCGGCTTTGTGATTGGTTGCGTCGCAGTCACATGGGCGACGCAACCAATCACAGCAAGCCGTGACGTAATTTCAGGTCCTTAAGGATTTTAAAATTACGTCCCGGCTTTGTGATTGGTTGCGTCGCAGTCACATGGGCGACGCAACCAATCACAGCAAGCCGTGACGTAATTTCAGGCCCTTAAGGATTTTAAAATTACGTCCTGGCTTTGTGATTGGTTGCGTCGCAGTCACATGGGCGACGCAACCAATCACAAGCCGTGATGTCACGGGAGGCTGGACACGCGCGCATTTTAAAATGCGCGCTTGTCCAGCCTCCAGTGACGTCCCGGCTTGTGATTGGTTGCATCGCGGTCAACCAATCACAAGCCGGGAGGCTGGACACGCGCGCATTTTAAAATGCGCGCTTGTCCAGCCTCCCGTGACGTCCCGGCTTGTGATTGGTTGCGTCGCGGTCAACCAATCACAAGCCGGGAGGCTGGACACGCGCGCATTTTAAAATTTTAAAATGCGCGCGTGTCCAGCCTCCCGGCTTGTGATTGGTTGACCGCGACGCAACCAATCACAAGCCGGGACGTCACGGGAGGCTGGACAAGCGCGCATTTTAAAATGCGCGCGTGTCCAGCCTCCCGGCTTGTGATTGGTTGACCGCGATGCAACCAATCACAAGCCGGGACGTCACGGGAGGCTGGACAAGCGCGCATTTTAAAATGCGCGCGTGTTTAGCCTCCCGTGACGTCACGGCTTGTGATTGGTTGCGTCGCCCATGTGACTGCGACGCAACCAATCACAAAGCCGGGACATAATTTTAAAATCCTTCAGGGCCTGAAATTACGTCACGGCTTGCTGTGATTGGTTGCGTCGCCCATGTGACTGCGACGCAACCAATCACAAAGCCGGGACGTAATTTTAAAATCCTTAAGGACCTGAAATTACGTCACGGCTTGCTGTGATTGGTTGCGTTGCCCATGTGACTGCGACGCAACCAATCACAAGCCGGGACTTCACGTAAAGGAAAGAAAAGCGCGAATTTTAAACAAAGAACGCTGCCGCTTCCCTCGGTAAGGTGCAAGCTGCATCGGAGAGGTGAGTATAGCAATATTTTTTATTTTAATTCTCTCTTTTACACATTTTTACATTAATGTTGTTTCGATACCGATACCCGATACCACAAAAGTATCGGATCTCGGTATCGGAATTCCGATACCCGCAAGTATCGGCCGATACCCGATACTTGCGGTATCGGAATGCTCAACACTAGTGCTGATACAAAATATGTACATGTTTGATTTTTTTATTGCTTTATTTTGAATGGGGCAAAAGGGGGGTGATTTGAACTTTTATATTTTTTAAATTTTTTAAAGATTTTTAAAAAGATTTTTTTAAACTTTTGGCATGCTTCAGTAGTCTTCATGGGAGACTAGATGCTACAGTTGTCTGATCGGCTCTGCTACATACAGGCAATGATAAGATCGCCTGTATGTAGCAGAAATGCTCACTTGCTATGAGCACCAACCACCAGGCAGCGCTAATAGCAATCCGGCTATGACAAACATAGAGGTCTGCTGGAGTTTTCTGGTTGTCATGCCAACCCATCGGTGACCCACGATAACGTGACAAGGTCACTGATGGGTGGGATTTCCAGCACACTTAACGGAAGCGCACGTTATATGCTGCTGTCACAGATTGACAGCGACATTTAACAGGTTAACAGCCACAGGTGTATCGCAATTCCACCCGCGGCTGTTAGATGCACATGACAGATGTTCAAAACAGCTCACATGTGCCTGGAAAGATGTGGGCTCAGCGCCATTGTCCACATCAAAGGGAGGGATTCCAACAGGGACATACTATTTAAAGTAATTAAAAGAATAATACAAATACAAAAACTGCATGCAGAGACTGGTAGACGATTGGCAGTCAGTAGAAAAAGACCTGGCACCCAACTGTAGTTTTGTGCAAGGTTTTTCAAGGTTTTTCAAGATTGGAGAGATGGTGCCACTGACCCACGCCAGGCAACCTGCAAAAGCTGACATGGAGCACAACAGAGGGCAATGGACAGAGATGAAAGAAGCGGAGCCTGGGTTACCCAGGGAAGGTGTGTAACACAGTTACCTAGGGCTAAACTAAAGAGAATCCAATACTCCTAGAGGCTTGTAGGGCAAATAGCACATGGCTGTCAATGTTTTACTGTCAGATATTGCTGATATAATGTTAGTAAAAAAGAAATTGTGAAAACAATGTACTTTGGATAGAGACCCAATGAATAGGTGTTACTTGAATCTCACTCTAGAAAATGTTCCATAGACTTTATCTATTGTTGAGGTTGTACCAGTATGAGTAAAAGTTCCTCCATTACCAAGTAACACTCAACAAGCCAAGAACATCAAGCATAGTAAATCTGAAAATTTGGTTTACATTCAAGAAAGACATTTCCTTACTCTAGGCCAATGCTGTCAATCTACCATGAGCGGATTTGAGTTGATGTTTGAAAGTCTATAAAGTACTTTGAAAATCCTCTCAACAGGAAATTTAGTCATAACCGACACAGCAACATCCAGAATGTTCTTCCACAGGAAATTACAACACGGTGACTCTACAGAGCATGAATTCCAAAATTTGTAAGATAATAAATTTACAGATTTATTACACATTTAATCAATTCATATTGGGAAGATATATTTTATAGAGTGCAGGTGTTCTGTGGTTGATGGAATAAAAGAGTAAATAGTGTAGAGCATGCAGAGTTATGGAATCATGAATTTCTTTGAACTCTCTCCCGTATTGAACAATGATGACTTCAGGGATCACATTGTGCTGTGACTGCCAAAACAGAATGTCCATCCCTACCTGTGGAATATTATTTTTTAGAAATGGCCACAAATTTCAACAAGACTATAGCGGTCTACAACCCAGACTGGGGGAGGATGGTTATATTTTTCCTCCTTTTGGCCAAACCCATTACAGAATCTTGCCTGGTGAAAATTAAAAACAGCTTAAAAATGGTGGAATTTTTCTTCAATGTTAATGTACATTTAAGATCAATTTATGATATACTTTTATTTTTACATCTGAAGTACTTATCATAACTAACACAATCTTTGGAAAAACATTGTGGACATTTACCTCAGCACCCCTGGTAACTCCAGCATTAGACCAGATAGAAAGGGTGGACAGCAGAGAGAGCAGCCTCTACTTAACTCAACACCCCTGGTATCTCCAGAATTAGATCAGATAGACGGGGTTGACAGCAGTGTGAGCAGCCTCTTCTTACCTCTGCACCCCTGGTAACTCCAGTGTTAGATCAGAAATACAGGGTGAATATCAGTGTGAGCAGCCTCTTCTTACCTTAGCACCTTTGGTATCTTTAGTATTAAATTAGATAAATAGGGTGGACAGCAGTGTGAGCAGCCTCTTCTTATGCCAGCACTTCTGGTATCACCAGCAGTAGATCAGAAATACAGGGTGGACAGCAGTGTGAGCAGTCTCTTACTACCTCAGCACCCCTGGTATCGCCAGCAGTAGATCAGAAATATGGGGGGGAGCAGTGTGCGCAGTCTCTTATTACCTCAGCACCCCTGGTATCACCAGCAGTAGATCAGAAATACGGGAGGGCAGCAGTGTGCGCAGTCACTTATTACCTCAGCACCCCTGGTATCTTTATTACTAGATCAGATAGATAGGGTGGACAGCTTCTTGAGGACCCCTGTTATCTCCTGTATTAGATAAAAACTATCAAGTGGGAGTACGTATTCCTACACAAGAAGGAAATAAGGAGACTTTCCTTCTACACATGCTCACAGGCTCCTGTCCTAACATTCTGTCAGTGTAACAAGATAGCAGCCATTTTAATAATAATAATTAATATTATTATTTATTGATATAGCGCCATTTATTCCATGACGCTTTACATGTGAGGAGGGGTATACATAATAAAAACAAGTACAATAATCTTAAACAATACAAGTCATAACTGGTACAGGAGGAGAAAGGACCCTGCCCGCGAAGGCTCACAATTTACAAGGGATGGGTGAGAATACAGTAGGTGAGGATAGAGCTGATCATGCAGCGGTTTGGTCGATCGGTGGTTACTGCAGGTTGTAGGCTTGTTGGAAGAGGTGGGTCTTCAGGCTCTTTTTGAAGGTTTCGATGGTAGGCGAGAGTCTGATGTGTTGTGGTAGAGGGTTCCAGAGTAGGGGTGATACGCGAGAGAAATCTTGTATACGATTGTGGGAAGAGGAGATAAGAGGGTAGTAGAAAAGGAGATCTTGTGAGGATCGGAGGTTGCGTGTAGGTAAGTACCGGGAGACGAGGTCACAGATGTATGGAGGAGACAGGTTGTGGATGGCTTTGTACGTCATGATTAGGGTTTTCTACTGGAGTCTCTGGGAAATGGGGAGCCAGTGCAGGGATTGACAGAGGGGAGAGGCCGGGGAATAGCGGGGGGACAGGTGGATTAGTCGGGCAGCAGAGTTTAGAATAGATTGGAGGGGTGTGAGTGTGTTAGAGGGGAGGCCACAGAGCAGGAGGTTGCAGTAGTCAACGAGAGAGATGATGAGGGCATGGACTAAGGTTTTTGCAGATTCTTGGTTGAGGAATGTACGGATTCGTGAAATATTTTTGAGTTGAAGTCGGCAGGAAGTGGAAAGGGCTTGGATATGTGGTTTGAAGTAGAGATCAGCGTCAAGGATTACCCCGAGGCAGCGAGTTTGTGGGACTGGGGAGAGTGGGAAGCCATTTACTGTAATGGATAGGTTTGTTGGGGGGTCGCGTGAGATGGGGGAAAGATGATGAATTCTGTTTTGTCCATGTTAAGTTTCAGAAATCTAGCAGAGAAGAAGGATGAAATAGCGGATAGACATTGAGGGATTCTGGTTAGTAGGGAGGTGATATCTGGTCCAGAGATGTAGATCTGTGTGTCATCAGCATAGAGGTGATACTGGAAGCCATAAGATTCTATGAGCTGTCTCAGGCCAAAGGTGTAAATGGAGAAGAGCAGGGGCCCTAGGACTGAACCTTGTGGGACTCCGACAGATAGGGGGCGAGGTGAAAAGGTGGTGTGTGAGTGGGAGACGCTGAATGTCCGGTCTGTTAGGTATGATGAGATCCAGGATAGGGCCAAGTCTGTGATGCCAAGGGATGAGAGGGTCTGTAATAATAGGGAACGGTCCACTGTGTCAAAGGCAGCCGACAGGTCGAGGAGGAGGAGTACAGAGTTGTGTTGCTTGCTCTTGGCGGTTAAGAGGTCATTGGTGACCTTAGTTAGGGCAGCTTCAGTGGAATGGTATGACCGGAAGCCAGATTGTAAGCGATCAAAGAGGGAGCAAGAAGAGAGATGAGAGGACAGTTCAAGGTAGACGTGTTGTTCCAGTAGTTTGGAGGCATAGGGGAGAAGTGATATAGGGCGATAGCTAGATACAGAGGATAAGTCAAGAGAAGGCTTTTTGAGGATAGTTGTGATGGAGGCATGTTTAAAGCTTGAGGGGAAAATACCAGTTGTTAGTGATAGGTTGAAGAAATGGGTTAGGGTTGGGATGAAGACTGTGGTGAGGTTTGGGATGAAGTGGGATGGGAGCGGGTCAAGTGCACAGGTGGTGAGATGCTATCTTGAGAGTAGAGTGGTGAGTTGATCTTCTGTAATGGTGGAGAAGTTGGTTTTGGAGGTGAGGGCTGGGAAGTCGGGAGGAAGGGCTCTGGGGGTTGTTGACCAAAACTGTGTCTGATGTTATCAATCTTCTGCTTGAAAAATGAGGCAAAGTCTTCAGCTGAGATACGTGGGGAGGGAGGAAGTGCTGGGGGACGGAGGAGAGAATTGAAGGTGTTGAATAACTGTTTAGGGTTGGGAGACAGGGAGGATATGAGAGATGAGAAGTAGGTTTGTTTAGCTGTGGCGAGTGTGGTCTTGAAAGTAGTGAGGGACTGTTTGAATGAGATGAAGTGTTCATTGGAGTGGGATCTTTTCCATCTGCGCTCAGCAGCCCTGGAAGCTCGCCTTAGTTCTTTGGTCTTTGGTATGTGTAAGTGGGGCAGCAGATTTCAAAGCTACAGCTATTGTGGTGTTATATAGAGCGGCAGTGTCATCCACATTGTGTAAGGAACTTATATCTGTGAGAGGGAGGAGGGATTCAGAGAAAGAATGTAGGTCAAGATGTTTAAGATTTCTGTGAGGGTGTGAAAGTTTGTGGGGTGGGGATTGTAGACATGGAGTGGAGAGGGAAGAGAATGTGAGAAGGTTGTGGTCAGAGAGAGGAAGAGGTGAGTTAGAGAGGTTAGACAGGGAGCAGAGGCGGGTAAAGATGAGGTCCAGTGTGTGACCATCTTTGTGGGTGGCTGTAGAAGACCATTGAGTGAGGCCGAAGGAGGAAGTGAGAAATAGAAGTTTAGTGGCAGCTGAGAGGGAAGTGTCAATGGGGATGTTGAAGTCACCCATGATGATAGTGGGGATGTCCGCAGAAAGGAAATGAAGTAGCCAGGTGGTGAAGTGGTCAAAGAAGGTGGTGGCTGGCCCTGGGGGGCAGTAAATGACAGCTAGTTGGAGGTTGGAGGGGGAGTAGATGCGCACAGAGTGCACCTCAAAGGAAGGGAGAGTAACAGAGGGTGGCAGTGGGATTGGGGTGAAGGAGCAGTTATCTGACTGGAGAAAACCAACTCCTCCACCATGTTTGCTGCTGGGGCGGGGTGTGTGAGAAAGGTGAAAGCCACCGTAAGAGAGTGCAGCAGGGGAGGCTGTGTCAGAAGGTGTGAGCCAGGTTTCGGTGATGGCGAGGAAGGAAAGTTTGGTAGTAACTAGTGTTGAGCATTCCAATACTGCAAATATCGGGTATCGGCCGATATTTGCTGTATCGGAATTCCGATACCGAGTTCCGATATTTTTGCGATATCGGAAATCGGAATCGGAAGTGTGCGGTGCGTATGGTTCCCAGGGTCTGGAGGAGAGGAGACTCTCCTTCAGGCCCTGGGATCCATATTCATGTAAAAAATAAATAATAAAAATAAAAAATATTGATATACTCACCCCTCCAGCAGACCCTGGCTCTTAGCGGTGCCTCCGTTCCTAAGAATGCAGGGAGTGAAGGACCTTCGATGGCGTCGCGGCTTGTGATTGGTCACGTGAGCGGTCACATGAGCAGTCACGCGACCAATCACAAGCCGTGACGTCATCGAAGGTCCTTCACTCTGCATTCTTAGGAACGGAGGCAGACGCTTGGACCGGTGAGAACCGGGGCCGTCGGAGGGGTGAGTATATCAATATTTTTTAGTTTTATTCTTTATTTTATACATGAATATGGATCCCAGGGCCTGAAGGAGAGTTTCCTCTCCTTCAGACCCTGGGAACCATTCCGATATTTTGTGTCCCATTGATATGCATTGGTATCGGGTATCGGTATCGGCGATATCCAATACTTTTTGGATATCTGCCGATCCAATCCGGTACTGATACCTTTGCATATCGGAAGGTATCGCTCAACACTAGTGGTAACAAAAAGATCATGGATGTAGGAAAGCTTGTTGCAGACAGAGCGAGCGTTCCACAGAGCTCCGGTTAGTGGGACTGGGGAAGCGGGGGCTGGGTGAATGGGTATAAGGTTAGAGAGGTTACGGAAGTTTGTGATAGAGCGTGGATGGGAGGTAGAAATAACTGTGGGAATGTGGTGAGGAGGACCAGGATTTGGAGAGATATCACCAGCAGTGAGAAGGAGCAGAGAAAGTGTTAGCAGGTGGGAGCAGGAGAGGGCATAAGAGGGCTGCCTGTGTTTGGAGGCAGAGGATTGTATGTTAAGGACCAGTTTTGAGGAGGCGGTGAGATGGATGGGGAGGATTGAAGCAGAGATAAACAGTTCCTTACTTGGTGTAGGGATTAGGGGAGGTAGCATAAAGTGAAGGATTATAGGGGTGAGAGTGAAAATAAACAGAAAATTGTTTACAGTGACTGGCCAATTCAGGTTTTAATTCTACTGTAATCTTCACACTTCTAG
The DNA here is from genome assembly GCF_051348905.1 of Ranitomeya variabilis. Taxonomy (NCBI): domain Eukaryota; kingdom Metazoa; phylum Chordata; class Amphibia; order Anura; family Dendrobatidae; genus Ranitomeya; species Ranitomeya variabilis. The sequence goes on from NC_135233.1 coordinate 1,053,651,012, forward strand.
GACACACTTATAGGAATCACACAGCAGACTGAAGTCTATGCAGACTTGAGCTATGCAATATAAGTACAACTGAGTGCATTCAGGTGTGAAGCAGAGAGGAGTGGTCTCTGCTCATCTTGGTCAGAGAATTAAGAGTGGACCAGATGCATACAATCAAGCCAGAGTAAACAATGTCATAAATAACACGGGTGGGGTAAAGCTGGGGTTAGCTGAAAGGCATACCGTGTGAATGCTAGGTGCAGAGGCGAGTCTATGTGCAAAGCTGGGTGATGTACTATGTGCACTTTATAGACAGACAGCAGGAGAGGAGGAGAGCTGGGTGGATGAACATACCATGTGGATGCTAGGTGCAGAGGCGAGTCTATGTGCAAAGCTGGGAGATGTACTGGATTTTAATGTACTACAGTGGTTCTTACATGGACAAAACAAATGTGATTTTCTAGTTAAAGATATTTAGGAATGGATTGATAATGGCATTTTCTTTTTGTCTTATTATCTGTTCTCAGAGAGCATTTTTAAATATGTTGGAATTTTTATACAATGAGCCTAACAACAACAGAATAAATGAACACACGATTTTGTAATCTATAGGGAAAAAAACACAAAATAATAGCTTTCAGAATTTATTCCCTCAGGAAAATGTACCTTCACAGTTTGAATAGGATGATTTGACAAATTTATTACACATTTAATCAGTTTTTTATTGAACAACCATACGTTAAACAATACAGATGTTCCGTGATTTGTGGAGTAAAATCCTAATAAACTTTATGATGACCTTACGCTTTTGAATGCATTTGTATCTTGTTATTTGCGTATGTCTTTCTCACCCATATGAAATTAACTTTAGTATCCTCTATTCAGGATCCAATCAGAACTGCGTTCAGGCAAATTTTTAGTTACAGTCGACTATTTCAGTGCCAGCAAGGTAGCTGGTAGTCTCCTGAATGCCATCCTTATAATTTGTGGCATGCCCAGAAGATATGCCATAAACTCCTGGTAGTGAATAGTCCAACTCTGATAACCATTATTATGAATACTGAGTTTTGGTTAACTCCATCTACGTATTGTCCATTAATTTCAAAATGCTGAACAAGCAACTCTAAGGGTATGTTTCCACGGTAAGTAAACGCTGCTTGTTTGACGCTGCAGCGTCAAACAAGCAGCGTCCAGATGTTCCAGCATAGTGGAGGGGATTTTATGAAATCCCGTGTCCACTATGCGTGGAAACCCGCACGCGGCGGCCCTGCGACTCCGGACATGCTGCGCGTCTTTTCACATCGCAGCATGTCCGTACACCTTGCGGGGACGCAGCGTCCCCGCAAGGCATATCACAGGGCCCTATGGGAGCGAGCGATCATCCCGGATGTGAAGAGTTAACACATCCGGCATGATCGCGTCCCAGGAAGGGGGCAGGGCTTAGCGCCGAGCGGCTTCGCCGCTGCGGCGATACCGCCGGCCATCCTGAACGTGGAGACATAGCCTAAGCCCCAGTTCTGATCATGCAATAAATGTATCATGGTATTTGAGGGGCAAAAGCCCTCCATCCACTTTAGACAATGTTAGTTTTCCAAGTATATAGGTACTACACCATGAAGAGTTATTGCAGATGATACCTCATGTTCAATAGTCCGGGAAGGCTTTTGTCCAGATTTTGAATTCACTTAAAAGTTCTGATCTGGCGTCCAGATTAAATGTAACATCTAGTGCTGGAGAAGAATGGGTTAAGTCTGTGCTTCCAACAGATTATTATTATTATTTATTATTATAGCGCCATTTAGGCTATGTGCACACATTGCGGATTTTGATGCGTTTCCGTGGTGTTTTTGTCCGCACGAATTCACATCAAATCCACAGTGCAGTGCACAGCCAATGTTAGTCTATGTGAAATGGACATTTGTTGTGCACATGCTGCTGAAAAAACGTGCAGAATTGCTCAGAATTGAGTCAAGCACATCCGCAGCAAAACCGCAGATGTAAAAAAGATCTGCGGCTTTGCTGCAGATGAAATGCTACAGATCAGGAGGAGGGAGTGTGGACGGAGCTATGTGCATGTATAGTGTGTGCGGGGGTCTGCGTGTATGTGTCTCTGTGTGTGTGTCCTTGTGTGTGTGCGGGTCTGTGTAAGCAGCCATTGTCTGATAGGACTACTGCTCCCATCCGGCAATGAATGCTCACAGTGACAGCATTGCCGATGATGGGAGAGTAGTCCCATCAGACAATGGCTGTGTTCAGTATTTAAAAAAAAAATACAACATATAACATACAGTATTTACAACACACATAACATAGAGTACATACTTGCCAAACATCTAGTCCCCGAAGGCCTCGATTCTCCTGTAATAAAAATAACATAATAAACCAACCTACACTTACCTTTCTGCCGTAGTCCAGTTAATAACGAGTGTCCCACAACGATCTCCTGTGTAGAACAGTGACATCGGGTGATGTCAGTGCTCTACATGGCCTCCGCAATGAACTGACAGCGGGGGTAATCCTCCATGATGTATATCCCTCCGCTGCTGCCGGGAGAGAGGTCACTTAAGTTCATTTTCTCGCTAGCAATGCTGTGTGAGAAAATTCCCATGCAACATTGCCGTAAAGTGAGAGAATTAACTAAGGTAACCTCTTCAGCGATGTACTGCAAGAACCATTATCTCCTCCTTTCAGGAGGCCCTATACAGCAGTGACATCACCCGATGTCACTGTTCTATAGGGGAGATCGTCGTGGGACACTCGTTATTAATTGGACTACGTCGGACAGGGAGTATACGGTTGGTTTATTATTTTTTATTTTTTGCAGGTGTTCGATGGCTTTGGGGAATTAGGCGTGGTTGTAAGTATGGTGAAATTAAGAATATTAAAATACATTTTTCTGGCTGTGTCTTTTTTTAACTCTTTCACTACTATAGGATTAGTAATGGATAGGTGTCTTATTGACGCCTCTCCATTACTAACCAGGCTTGATGTCACCATACAATACAAAGGTGATATTAAGCCCTTATTACCCCAGATGCCACCACTACAGGGCAGTCTGGGGTCTTAATTAATCTTTGAGTCTAATATGGTCTTACTACTATTTTTTTTATGAAATGTTAACAAGACTCCAGCCTTACAAGAGTTGTCTAGTGTCTGCAGACTTGATTCCAAGCCTGAACAACCCTTTTAATGTTGCTGTTCAACTCAGTTATTCATATGACCTTCATAAGTAGACCTTTACTAAAACTAGTTGTGTACCTTCGTAAGTGGACCTTTACTAAAACTAGTTTTGTACCTCCTGGTATGTTGTATCATATATGAAGGACTCACTGTGACTATCAACACAATGGTCCTTTTTGACTTTTCTCCTTTTATACATTTGTCAATTCATCTGATGAGCCAGGGCTGATGAGTCATACAAATTAAGACTTGGTTTGGACTTTGTAAGTTGCTTTTGGAATAGGATTAAAAAAAATATATATATTTTCACGCGGTCTCTTGTTACATTTCAGGCTTCAGCAATAACATGAGATAAACTTTTCTTTGAAAGGTGATTGCTCACAGCGGTTCATTCTAAACTCCCGGCTTAGATGTGACTTTGTGTGTGTGAACAGGGCTGTCATCGTAGATTCCAGGTTATTGTCAGAGATGAATTTGTCTTTCCTCAGTGCTGCTCACTGCCGAGGAGGCAGACATTCTTCTGCTTTGTATTAATCCAATTACTAAACACCTGCAGACATGCAATAACAATTTTCTGGCCAAGTTCCTAAGAACAGTTTTTATAGGAGAATGTACTCTGCTATCCCGCTATCAGGAGTCTCATTACATTTCTGAAGAATCACGATCTTCAAAAAAAAAAAAACCTGTCATGGATGGAAAAGAGCAGAGGTCCTTTCAATTTCCAAAGCAGCTAATATAGATGTATATGATATAGTTCAAAGAAGTCGTTTGTGTAATAACATAGTCCACACTTTAAAAGGGATTGGGTCTACCATGATAACCAGAAACATGTTGACAATCTACTTTGCGCTGGCCTGCCAAGGTGTCAGATAATCTGAAATGCTTATTGGAAGCATACATTGTTACCATCTATCTCCATCTCTGATCAATGCATATCATATTTACTATAACTTTTGAAATTTAAATTATCTAGCAAATTTGTCAAAAAAATTCAATTTGCCGTTAATAAATTTGCTGCAAACTGCTGGTACTCCAATTGCCCTGAGAAGAATTTTATAACAGTGTGAGGTCTCTTTAGGACTGTAGACAACCCTCTATGATGTAGATTAATGCCAATGCAGTTTTATTATTGTCAAGGAGACTTTCACATGTATGGCTGTGGGTAAAAGTATGGTAACAATTTTTTAGCGCTGTTTTGTCACACACACACACACACTATTTTCACAGTATATTCAGAGTTTTCTTGCTCTCCCCTTTCTATTGGTAAGCGGTGATCTGTGACATCCTCTCATTAAATAGTTTCACACCAAAATGGTTGATGAATTGCATTCCCTGCCTTGACTTTAATAAGTGCTATGACAGTGTGTGCTATACTATGTGTTGTGCTATACTATGTGGTCGATGTGTCATACTATGTGATATCATAGCTGCAAGGCATTACTGCCTCATGTCAAGTGAGCCTTCTGTGGTTTATGCAATCTTCTTCATTGTGTGAAATACAGGTCCTTCTCAAAAAATTAGCATATAGTGTTAAATTTCATTATTTACCATAATGTAATGATTACAATTAAACTTTCATATATTATAGATTCATTATCCACCAACTGAAATTTGTCAGGTCTTTTATTGTTTTAATACTGATGATTTTGGCATACAACTCCTGATAACCCAAAAAACCTGTCTCAATAAATTAGCATATTTCACCCGACCAATCAAATAAAAGTGTTTTTTAATACCAAACAAAAAAACCATCAAATAATAATGTTCAGTTATGCACTCAATACTTGGTCGGGAATCCTTTGGCAGAAATGACTGCTTCAATGCGGCGTGGCATGGAGGCAATCAGCCTGTGACACTGCAGAGATGTTATGGAGGCTCAGGATGCTTCAATAGCGGCCTTAAGCTCATCCAGAGTGTTGGGTCTTGCGTCTCTCAACTTTCTCTTCACAATATCCCACAGATTCTCTATGGGGTTCAGGTCAGGAGAGTTGGCAGGCCAATTGAGCACAGTAATACCATGGTCAGTAAACCACTTACCAGTGGTTTTGGCACTGTGAGCAGGTGCCAGGTCGTGCTGAAAAATGAAATCTTCATCTCCATAAAGCATTTCAGCCGATGGAAGCATGAAGTGCTCCAAAATCTCCTGATAGCTAGCTGCATTGACCCTGCCCTTGATGAAACACAGTGGACCAACACCAGCAGCTGACATGGCACCCCACACCATCACTGACTGTGGGTACTTGACACTGGACTTCAGGCATTTTGGCATTTCCTTCTCCCCAGTCTTCCTCCAGACTCTGGCACCTTGATTTCCGAATGACATGCAAAATTTGCTTTCATCAGAAAAAAGGACTTGGGACCACTTAGCAACAGTCCAGTGCTGCTTCTCTGTAGCCCAGGTCAGGCGCTTCTGCCGCTGTTTATGGTTCAAAAGTGGCTTTACCTGGGGAATGCGGCACCTGTAGCCCATTTCCTGCACACGCCTGTGCACGGTGGCTCTGGATGTTTCCTGTCATGGTTCTCAATGGCAAGAGAACATAGTAAAGCATACAAAAAGGACTAGCTCTTGGAAGATGGGAACTCGAGCTGACTGTGAGCTAAACCTACCGCACAACTAACAGTGGCCGGGTAGCGTGCCTACGTTTTATCCCTAGACGCCCAGCGCCAGCCGGAGAACTGACTGACCCTGGCAGAGGAAAATACAGACCTGGCTTACCTCTAGAGAAATTTTCCCCAAAAGGCAGACAGTAGCCCCCACATATATTGTCGGTGATTTCAGAGGAAATTGACATACGAAGTATAAAGATAGGTTTAGCAAATTGAGGTCCGCTTACTAGATAGTAGGAAGACAGAAAAGGGAACTTCACAGTCAGCTGAAAACCCTTTCAAAACACCATCCTGAAATTACTTTAAGACTCTAATATCAACTCATGACACCAGAGTGGCAATTTCAGCTCACAAGAGCTTCCAGCCTCAGAAATAATCAATCACAGAGAACTGGAACAAAAATGCAAAACAAACTTAGGACTACAAGTCCAACTTAGCTGATAGTAGTCTAGGAGCAGGAACATGCAACAGAAAGGCTTCTGGTAACATTGTTGGCCGGCATAGAAATGACTGAGGAGCCAGGTTAAATAGAAAACTCCCACATCCTGATGGAAACAGGTGAACAGAGGAGATGAAGCACACAAGTGCAGTACCACCAGAAACCACCGGGGGAGCCCAGAAACCAAATTCACAACAGTACCCCCCCCTCAAGGAGGGGGCACCGAACCCTCACCAGAACCACCAGGGCGATCAGGATGAGCCCTATGAAAGGCACGGACCAAATCGGAGGCATGAACATCAGAGGCTGTCACCCAAGAGTTATCCTCCTGACCGTAGCCCTTCCACTTAACCAGATACTGAAGTCTCCGTCTGGAAACACGGGAGTCCAAGATCTTCTCGACAACGTACTCCAACTCACCCTCAACCAACACCGGAGCAGGAGGCTCAACGGAAGGCACAACCGGTACCTCATACCTGCGCAACAATGACCGATGGAAGACATTATGAATAGAAAAAGATGCAGGGAGGTCCAAACGAAAGGACACAGGGTTAAGAATCTCCAATATCTTGTACGGGCCGATGAACCGAGGCTTAAACTTAGGAGAAGAAACCTTCATAGGGACAAAACGAGAAGATAACCACACCAAGTCCCCAACACAAAGACGAGGACCAATACGACGACGGCGGTTGGCAAAATGCTGAGTCTTCTCCTGGGACAACTTCAAATTGTCCACCACATGCCCCCAAATCTGATGCAACCTCTCCACCACAGCATCCACTCCAGGACAATCCGAAGACTCCACCTGACCGGAAGAGAAACGAGGATGAAACCCTGAATTACAGAAGAAAGGAGAAACCAAGGTGGCAGAACTAGCCCGATTATTGAGGGCAAACTCCGCCAAGGGCAAAAAGGCAACCCAATCATCCTGATCCGCAGACACAAAACACCTCAAATAAGTCTCCAAGGTCTGATTAGTTCGCTCGGTCTGGCCATTAGTCTGAGGGTGGAAAGCAGACGAAAAAGACAAATCAATGCCCATCCTAGCACAGAATGCTCGCCAAAATCTAGACACGAATTGGGTTCCCCTGTCAGAAACGATATTCTCCGGAATACCATGCAAGCGCACCACATTTTGAAAAAACAGAGGAACCAGCTCGGATGAAGAAGGCAATTTAGGCAAGGGAACCAAATGGACCATCTTAGAGAAACGGTCACACACCACCCAGATGACAGACATCTTCTGAGAAACAGGGAGATCAGAAATAAAATCCATGGAGATGTGAGTCCAAGGCCTCTTCGGAATAGGCAAGGATAACAACAATCCACTAGCCCGAGAACAACAAGGCTTGGCCCGAGCACAAACATCACAAGACTGCACAAAACCTCGCACATCTCGCGACAGGGAAGGCCACCAGAAGGACCTAGCCACCAAATCCCTGGTACCAAAGATTCCAGGATGACCTGCTAATGCAGAAGAATGGACCTCCGAGATGACTCTACTGGTCCAATCATCAGGAACAAACAATCTACCAGGCGGGCAACGATCAGGTCTATCCGCCTGAAACTCCTGCAAGACCCGTCGCAAATCTGGGGAAACAGCAGATAATATCACTCCATCCTTAAGGATACCTGTAGGTTTAGAATTACCAGGGGAATCAGGCTCAAAACTCCTAGAAAGGGCATCCGCCTTCACATTTTTAGAACCCGGTAGGTAAGAAACCACAAAATTAAACCGAGAGAAAAATAACGACCAGCGCGCCTGTCTAGGATTCAGGCGCCTGGCGGACTCAAGATAAATCAAATTCTTGTGGTCGGTCAATACCACCACCTGATGTCTAGCCCCCTCAAGCCAATGACGCCACTCCTCAAAAGCCCACTTCATAGCCAAGAGCTCCTGATTACCAATATCATAATTTCGCTCAGCGGGCGAAAACTTACGAGAAAAGAACGCACAAGGTCTCATCACGGAGCAGTCGGAACTTTTCTGCGACAAAACCGCCCCAGCTCCGATTTCTGAAGCGTCGACCTCAACCTGAAAAGGAAGAGTAACATCAGGCTGACGCAATACAGGGGCGGAAGAAAAGCGGAGCTTAAGCTCCCGAAAGGCCTCCACAGCAGCAGGGGACCACTCAGCAACATCAGCACCCTTCTTAGTCAAATCAGTCAACGGTTTAGCGACATCAGAAAAACCAGTTATAAATCGACGATAAAAATTAGCAAAGCCCAAAAACTTCTGAAGGCTCTTAAGAGAAGAGGGTTGCGTCCAATCACAAATAGCCTGAACCTTGACAGGGTCCATCTCAATGGAAGAGGGGGAAAAAATGTACCCCAAAAACGAAATCTTTTGAACCCCAAAAACGCACTTAGAACCCTTTACACACAAGGAATTAGAGCGCAAAACCTGAAAAACCCTCCTGACCTGTTGGACATGAGAGTCCCAGTCATCCGAAAAAATCAAAATATCATCCAGATACACAATCAAAAATTTATCCAAATATTCACGGAAAATGTCATGCATAAAGGACTGAAAGACTGAAGGGGCATTTGAAAGACCAAAAGGCATTACTAAATACTCAAAATGGCCCTCAGGCGTATTAAATGCGGTTTTCCACTCATCCCCCTGCTTAATTCGCACTAAATTATACGCCCCACGAAGATCAATCTTAGAGAACCACTTGGCCCCCTTTATTCGAGCAAACAAATCAGTAAGCAGTGGCAAAGGATAATGATATTTAACCGTGATTTTATTCAAAAGCCGATAATCAATACACGGCCTCAAAGAGCCATCTTTTTTAGATACAAAGAAAAAACCGGCTCCTAAGGGAGATGACGAAGGACGAATATGTCCCTTTTCCAAGGACTCCTTAATATATTCCCGCATAGCAGCATGTTCAGGCACAGATAGATTAAATAAACGACCCTTTGGAAACTTACTGCCCGGAATCAGATCTATAGTACAATCGCACTCTCTGTGCGGAGGTAGTGAACCAATTTTAGGCTCCTCAAAAACGTCACGATAATCAGATAAAAATTCCGGAATCTCAGAGGGAATAGATGACGAAATGGAAACCAAAGGTACGTCCCCATGAGTCCCCTGACATCCCCAGCTTAACACAGACATTGCTTTCCAGTCGAGGACTGGGTTATGAGATTGCAGCCATGGCAATCCAAGCACCAACACATCATGTAGATTATACAACACAAGGAAGCGAATAATCTCCTGGTGATCCGGATTAATACGCATATTTACTTGTGTCCAGTATTGTGGTTTATTACTAGCCAATGGCGTGGAGTCAATACCCTTCAGAGGTATAGGAACTTCCAGAGGCTCTAAATAAAACCCACAGCGTTTGGCAAAGGACCAATCCATAAGACTCAAAGCGGCGCCAAAGTCGACATAGGCGTCCGCGGTAATAGACGATAAAGAGCAAATCAGGGTCACAGATAGAATAAACTTAGACTGTAAAGTGCCAATTGAAACAGACTTATCAACCTTCTTAGTACGTTTAGAGCATGCTGATATAACATGAGTTGAATCACCACAATAGAAGCATAACCCATTTTTTCGCCTAAAATTCTGTCGTTCGCTTCTGGACAGAATTCTATCACATTGCATAATCTCTGGCGCCTTCTCAGTAGACACTGCCAAATGGTGCACAGGTTTGCGCTCCCGCAAACGCCGATCAATCTGAATAGCCATTGTCATGGACTCATTCAGACCTGTAGGCACAGGGAACCCCACCATAACATCCTTAATGGCATCAGAGAGACCCTCTCTGAAATTCGCCGCCAGGGCGCACTCATTCCACTGAGTAAGCACAGACCACTTACGAAATTTTTGGCAGTATATTTCAGCCTCATCCTGCCCTTGAGACAGGGCCATTAAGGCTTTTTCAGCCTGAATCTCCAAATGAGGTTCCTCATAAAGCAACCCCAAAGCCAGGAAAAACGCATCCACATTGAGCAACGCAGGATCCCCTGGTGCCAAAGCAAATGCCCAGTCCTGAGGGTCGCCCCGGAGCAAGGAAATTACAATCCTGACCTGCTGTGCAGGATCTCCAGTGGAGCGAGATCTCAGAGACAAAAATAATTTACAATTATGTTTGAAATTCTGGAAGCGAGATCTATCCCCGGAGAAAAATTCAGGTAAAGGAATTCTAGGTTCAGATATAGGAGCATGAATAACAAAATCCTGTAAACTTTGAACCTTCACAGCGAGATTATCCAAACCTGTAGCTAAACTCTGAGGATCCATATTAATCAGGTGAAATCAGAACCATTCAAGGATTAGAAGGAGAGAGAGACGAAGGCTGCAGTAAGCAGAGATGCAAGTGAATCAACTAATGAGCAAACTCAGGAAAAAAAAAAAAAAAATTCTCTGCAGGGTTCTTTTCTCTCCTTTCTTCTGCCAATTATTTTAACCCTTGGCCGGCCAAACTGTCATGGTTCTCAATGGCAAGAGAACATAGTAAAGCATACAAAAAGGACTAGCTCTTGGAAGATGGGAACTCGAGCTGACTGTGAGCTAAACCTACCGCACAACTAACAGTGGCCGGGTAGCGTGCCTACGTTTTATCCCTAGACGCCCAGCGCCAGCCGGAGAACTGACTGACCCTGGCAGAGGAAAATACAGACCTGGCTTACCTCTAGAGAAATTTTCCCCAAAAGGCAGACAGTAGCCCCCACATATATTGTCGGTGATTTCAGAGGAAATTGACATACGAAGTATGAAGATAGGTTTAGCAAATTGAGGTCCGCTTACTAGATAGTAGGAAGACAGAAAAGGGAACTTCACAGTCAGCTGAAAACCCTTTCAAAACACCATCCTGAAATTACTTTAAGACTCTAATATCAACTCATGACACCAGAGTGGCAATTTCAGCTCACAAGAGCTTCCAGCCTCAGAAATAATCAATCACAGAGAACTGGAACAAAAATGCAAAACAAACTTAGGACTACAAGTCCAACTTAGCTGATAGTAGTCTAGGAGCAGGAACATGCAACAGAAAGGCTTCTGGTAACATTGTTGGCCGGCATAGAAATGACTGAGGAGCCAGGTTAAATAGAAAACTCCCACATCCTGATGGAAACAGGTGAACAGAGGAGATGAAGCACACAAGTGCAGTACCACCGGAAACCACCGGTGGAGCCCAGAAACCAAATTCACAACAGTTTCCACACCAGACTCAGTCCACTGCTTCCTCAGGTTCCCCAAGGTCTGGAATCGGTCCTTCTCCACAATCTTCCTCAGGGTCCGGTCACCTCTTCTCGTTGTACAGCGTTTTCTGCCACATTGTTTCCTTCCAACAGACTTACCATTGAGGTGCCTTGATACAGCACTCTGGGAACAGCCTATTTGTTGAGAAATTTCTTTCTGGGTCTTACCCTCTTGCTTGAGGGTGTCAATGATGGCCTTCTTGACATCTGTCAGGTCGCTAGTCTTACCCATGATGGGGGTTTTGAGTAATGAACCAGGCAGGGAGTTTTTAAAAGCCTCAGGTATCTTTTGCATGTGTTTAGAGTTAATTAGTTGATTCAGAAGATTAGGGTAATAGGTCATTTAGAGAACATTTTCTTGATATGCTAATTTATTGAGACAGGTTTTTTGGGTTATCAGGAGTTGTATGCCAAAATCATCAGTATTAAAACAATAAAAGACCTGACAAATTTCAGTTGGTGGATAATGAATCTATAATATATGAAAGTTTAATTGTAATCATTACATTATGGTAAATAATGAAATTTAACACTATATGCTAATTTTTTGAGAAGGACCTGTAGATGCCTTCATTTTTAGACATTCACTCAAATTAAATAACAAATTACTTAAATTTGCCTGGTCTGGTGAATTTCTTAAATTGTGTTTTGAGTCAATTTACTCATCTCTATTATTTACCTGTAATATGAAAATACTATGAGTTTCAAGTCAAGCTACATTAAACAACATTACAACCTGAAAATTCCATATACTATACCATTAGCCACATCATCAATGCTTATTGAATGCTTTCCAGACTCACGTTGAGGCAATGCTGGACTAACAGTGACCACCCAACCGACCCAATACTGGACACAATAAAAAGTATTTAACAGGTTTTTAATTTATACCTGATATAATCCAACATTACATTAGGGCTCATGTTGTCCTTTGCCAGAATAAGAGAATTTCTGAACCACTGTTTAAAAAAAAAATAAATAAAAAGTTTTCTAGAATTAAAAAAGTTTTACAAAATTACATATTATATTAAAGTCAGGCACAACTGCCCAAGTGAAGGGACAACTTTGTGTTCCAGGGCCCGTAATTGTTGAAGTTGATGTCGGAAGAGAAAAGGATCAGGTCATTGGAATTGAAATTATTGATGCTTTTGTTATTTGTTTGTTTTTTTTATCAGGGCCATAAGCCACTGCCAGCAGATTTTGCCTTCCTCCACATTGAATATACATGAACATTTAGCTGAACACTTATGTGTATGGGTGAAATCATGATAGCTGGCATGTTAAATGTTCATTATTGTGATAAATTAGTAGATACATTAGGAACTCCCCAGTCACATGAGACTAGTTGATTTCTACCCACATATAGTGTAGAGACCACAACTGCAGAGTGATGCGTAAAAAGGCTAAAATATATAAAAAAAAATGTGACTGGATAGCAGTGATATTTTTATAGTCATGGAAAAAACTTTAAATGATGAATTTTTTGAGTTTTATTTAAAGATGATTCAATGTTTTGAAATGTGAATTTGTCAGACCCAAAAATTTAACATTTTTTAGTCACACTAAAGTACTCGCAGTGCTCGGAGAGAGCCGAGCATTTCCGGGATTATTCGTTGGGAGCTTGGGTCTGCGCCCTGCTTGTTTGGCACTTTTAGAGCCCAATCAAAATCTAGGGATTGTCTGCCACGCACTGTAATGCCGCAGCCATGTTGGTTGTGGCATTGCAGTGATTAGCTGGCCGCACAGCGTCATCAGGTCTATATCAGACCAGGCGCTGCCCTGCTCGGCACAGTCAGCTCCGGAATCAACAGTGTAGGGAGAGTTGCTGCAGCGATAGGGACAGAATAAGTGGGGTGTACAGTTACTGTGGGTATACCATGATTGAATACACAAATCCAGCTAAACCAACAGTCCTTCTAAGGACTAATTATGGGGTATATAGATTGCAGTGCTAGGTAGGCAGGGAGTGTATGTGGGTATATCAGTAGCAGGCAGGCATTGTATATGGCATACTTCATTGCATACATCAAGAGGGTCCATTCCATTACTGTCTGCTGCTGCTGCCTAGTACATATATTGACCGTATATACATAGCCCCAGGTATCATTGGCCAGGAATAATTTTTTTTGCATCTTAATCCTGTTTATTTAATTCCAAAGCAATCCAGAGCCAACGTTTTTCTCCTCCATTTGTTTGTTGGGACTGCAGAATACAGCCCCATCCTTTTCATAGTACAGCATGAAAATCCAGCTATTTTAAACGGGTTTGCCTGTCATAGCGGTCAAATATGAGTGCGCATAAAATTCTGCCATTTTTGTAGTACTGTAAAAAAAAATTGCAATGTCTTATACAATTTCTTGACACCATTTTGCTGCCAAAAAATATTTAGCTGCCCAAAAAATATTTATCTACAGGGCAGATATTTTACACTGGGTTTTGTCCACCACACAGATCGCATATCATTGCGATCAAAATTGTGCCATTTCAGGCCTCCATAGAATTGTTTTTGTTGTGTCTTAGCCTACTTATTGACACAATTTTGCTGGCCAAAAAAAAATAAAAATACAGGCCAGATATTTGAAAGTGGGCTATCTCATCAGACGCTTCATCTCTCTGTAGGCTACAAATTGTGGCATTTGAGGCCTCCATTCAACTGTTTTTGCTGTGTTACCCTAGTTCTTAACACTATTTTCCTGCAAGAAAATAAAAATACAGGCCACGTATTTTACAGTCTGGTATCTACGTCGCACGCCTCATCTATCTGTGGGCTAAAAATTGTGGCATTTCAGGCCTGCATTCAATTGTTTTTGCTGTGTGTTACCCTAGTTCTTGACACTATTTTCCTGTAAGAAATAAAAATACAGGCCACATATTTTACAGTCTGGTATCTCCGTCACAGGCCTCATCTATCTGTGGGCGACAAATTTTGGCATTTGATGCCTCCATTGAACTGTATTTGCTGTGTCTTACCCTATTTATTGACACTATTTTGCTGTAAAAAAATAAAAATGCATGCCACATATTTTACAGTGTAGTATCTCTGTCACACGCCTCTTCTTTCTGTCGGCTACAAATTGTGGCATTTGAGGCCTCCATTCAACTGTTTTTCGGGTGTCTTAGCCTAGTCATTGACACCAGTTTGCTGAAAAAAAACTGTTAGCTACAGGCCAGATATTTTAAACTGTGGGTTTTCCCTCACACGGATCACATATAAGTTTGCTCCAAATTCAGCCATTTGTAGTGAACGTGGAAAATATTTTAGTCCATTTAAAATGGGCAAGGCTTATGGCAAGGGATGGGGAAGTGGACGTTATGGTGATGGTGCATACAGATGCCGAGGCCGAGGCCGTGGGCATGCTGAAATTGTGCCATAACAAACACCCACATCTTCTCGCCTGACCTCCCTGTCCAAATTAATAGGGGACCGCAGAACACACTATTGAAACCAGAGCAGCGTCAAAAGGTTGTTGGTTGGATAGCGGATAATGCTTCCTGTCACTTTGCAACCATCACCACCAGGGCCGGCATCAGCAACCGGCGTACCCGGGCAAGTGCTGGGGCACTGGCGAGACGGGGGGGGCCCATTTATGGTAGTACACATCAGTGACGTCAGCGTCACTCATTACATCCACATCGCCGGGTGGCGCCTTGGCTGCAGGGGGCACAGTCAGCTCTGCCTAAGGCCGTTTCGCTGGCGCCTGGCGCTGCCTGCGCAGCTGCAATAGCAGCAATACTCACCTCCGCCGGCCCTCACCATGGATACACAAGACACTTCCGGGTCATCTCCTCTCCTGTTACATCCGGTCGGCGGGCTCGTCATCCTAGAGCAAGAAGGAGAGGAGAGGACAGAGAGAGAGCCGTTCGGAGTCGGACCGTTCGCTGGCGCCGCTGAAGGCTTCCACTCCAGTCCAGAATCTATCCGTCCAGGACATGAGGAGAGGACAGGTCCGGCAGCGCCAAGCAGGAGGAGAAGACGAGCAGCAGCTGCAGCCTGCAGTGAGGACGGTGCACGGTCGGTGCACCCTCTCTCCTGCTGTGTCCACAACAAGGGGGCGGCGACGGACGGGCCCCGACCGGCGAAGCAGTGAGTGAGTCAGACAGTGACTCGTCTTCGGTGAGGGGGTGAGGGTCCCGTCCCAGCGCTGCGCTTGGGGGGGGTGTTAGAATATGGGATGCTGCTGCCTGCTGAGCCTGGCTGGGTCTGCTGCGTGACGCCCTCAAATTAATAAAGCTCATTCAGGAGCAAAATGGGCAGAAGGCTGCGCACAGTACAAGTGATGATGTGTGGGTGCTGGGCTTAGAGGGCTATATATACTAGTGGGCTGTGTGTTATATACTGTGTGGGCTCGCGGCTGTGTGTACTGCGTCACAGACTCACGGGCTGTGCGTTATATACTGCGTGGGCTGTGCGTTATATACTGCGTGGGCTGTGTGTTATATACTGCGTCACAGACTCACCGGCTGTGCGTTATATACTGCGTGGGCTGTGTGTTATATACTGCGTCACAGACTCACCGGCTGTGTGTTATATACTGCGTGGGCTGTGTGTTATATGCTGCGTCACAGACTCACCGGCTGTGCGTTATATACTGAGTGCGCTGTGTGTTATATACTGCGTCACAGACTCACCGGCTGTGCGTTATATACTGAGTGCGCTGTGTGTTATATACTGCGTCACAGACTCACCGGCTGTGCGTTATATACTGCGTGGGCTGTGTGTTATATGCTGCGTCACAGACTCACCGGCTGTGCGTTATATACTGAGTGCGCTGTGTGTTATATACTGTGTCACAGACTCACCGGCTGTGCGTTATATACTGCGTGGGCTGTGTGTTATATACTGCATCACAGATTCACCGGCTGTGTTTTATATACTGAGTGCGCTGTTTGTTATATACTGCGTCACAGACTCACCAGCTGTGCGTTATATACTGAGTGCGCTGTGTGTTATATACTGCGTCACAGACTCACCGGCTGTGCGTTATATACTGAGTGCGCTGTGTGTTATATACTGTGTCACAGACTCACCGGCTGTGCGTTATATACTGCGTGGGCTGTGTGTTATATACTGCATCACAGATTCACCGGCTGTGTTTTATATACTGAGTGCGCTGTTTGTTATATACTGCGTCACAGACTCACCAGCTGTGCGTTATATACTGAGTGCGCTGTGTGTTATATACTGCGTCACAGACTCACCGGCTGTGCGTTATATACTGAGTGCGCTGTGTGTTATTTTTTATTTCTTATCTGTGCATCATGAATCGTGGTATGAATGTGTTAAAGGGGGCGTTGGGGGGGGCCCACTGAGACTCGTTCGCCCGAGGCCCTCAAAAACCTGGAGCCGGCCCTGACCACCACCACTCTATCTTCCACATGGTCAAGTCTGAGTAGCGGTGAATCTGGAACACATATTCCTCAAACTGATCATCCTTCCTCCCACCATGCCAAGTGCCCAGAGACAACTGACCCTACACTTGGACACTCCGAAGAGCTGTTTACTTTTCCATTTATAGATTTGGTCGTCTCGCCCAATCCACTTGAAGCAGGGCAAGATTAGATCGCATGTAGCAATGCCCAAACATTTGAGCAGCTACGGTCACAAGAAGACTACGGTGGGAACGTGTCACAAGAGGTGGATGATGATGAGATACAATTGCCAGAAAGTCAGGAGGATTACCAGGGTGTGGAAGTTAAAGACGAGGTGGTGGATGATATAGTAACTGACCCAAACTGGTAGGAGGACATGCAGAGCAAGGACAGCAGCACACAGGGGGAGGGAGGCATAGCACCCCAACAGGCAGGCAGAAGCAGTGTGCTGGCCATAGACAGAAGGGGAGCAACTGTTCCCCCGTATCACCAACACAACAGAAATTGCCAGTCCAACTGTTAGGTCTTCCCGAGTCTGGTTGTTTTGTAAAGACTCAGTCGATAACCCCAAACAGGCCATTTGCACCACCTGCAATGCCCGCATCAATGGGGTAGCAAAACTACCAGCCTGACTACCACCTGCATGATCAGGCACATGGCAGCAAAGCACCCGACTTTGTGGGCCGAACCCCATGGTCCAGGAATACTGTCTGTGGGTGACACTACTGCTTCTTCCGCTGTTGTGCGTGGAAGCCAATCCCCTGTCCTTGGTGCCTGCAAAGATGCCTCCGGCCCTGCATCTGTCGTTGCACACACTCAACTAGCACCATCATCAAGCACGCCCTCCCGACGCTGAGGATTGTGGATCCTACATCAATCAGGGTTGCCCCCACAGTCTACAGCTCCAGCACCTCCTCCTCCTCTTCAGCCTCCATCTCCGAAATGACCACATCAGTCACAAGCTAAAAGCACCGCAGCATTGCCTCAGCCAAATGGCAACAGGCTGTGCTGAAGCTTATATGCTTATGTGACAAACCGCACAATGCTGAAGAGTTGTGGACAGCTCTGAAAAAGCAGGCAGATCTGTGACTGATACCGCTGAACCTACAGCCAGGCATGGTCGTGTGTGACAATGGTTGAAACCTGGTGGCGGTTCTGAGGTGAAGCGAGCTCAACACGCACCATGCCTGGCCCATGTGCTTAACCTCGTTCAATGGTTTCTCAAAAGCTCCCCAGAGCTGTTGGATCTGCTTGTGAAAGTTCACCACCTGTGTGCCCATTTTAGAAAGCCAGCTAAAGCTTCTGCCACCCTTGACGTGCTTCAGCAGTGTTTGCATATTTTGGCTCATCGACTGGTGTGTGATGTCCCCACGCATTGGAAAATTACATGGCATATGTTGGAAAGGATTTGTGAGCAGAAAAGGGCAGTTGTTGACTTCCAGCATCAACAAGGCCGTCGGTATTCAGTTCAGACTCCACACATAAGACCTCAGGAGTGGACATGGATGTCATTTATCTGTACCATCCTACAAAACTTTGAGAACTCCACCAAAATGGTGAGGGGTGATGACACCATAATTAGTGTCATCATCCCACTTCTCTGTATTCTGAAAAGCTCTATGCTCACAATGAAAGATGATGTATTGCAGACGGAGCATGATGAGATGGAACAAGGAACCATAGAGGGCGACTACACACAGCCCAGCCTCATGTCATCCCAACGTGTATTGGTTGACAATGAGTGAAGGGGAGTATTAGGAGGAAGAACAGGATCTACTTTCATGCGCTATAGACGGTACTACAAGCACAACTGTAATACCATCTGTTCAGCGTGGATGACCTGAGGACAGGAAGGAGGAAGAGGAGGAGCAGGAGGAGGAGAGCTGTTGTGAATTCTGTTTGTGGGCTCCCCCGGTGGTGTTTTATGGTAGTGCCACTTATTTGCCTTCTTCTATCCTTGATCACCTGTTGACACCCATTAGGGGAGTTTCCTATTTAAGGCTGCTTGGCTGCTGGTCCGATGCCGGCCAACAATGTATCAGTAGCATTCTGTTGCATTCTCCTGCCTCAAGATCCTGTTCAGCTAAGTTGAATTTTGTTTCTAGTTAATGCTTTTTTTGTCCAGCTATTTGCAATGTGACTCTCTGTAGCTGGAAAGTGTCGTGTCAGGTTCAGGTCACGGTCACTTTAGTTCCCATCACCCGAGAGCTAGTCCGTTGTTATTTTGATTTCCCTGCCATTGGGAAAATCATAATAGTTTGGCCGGCCTGCATGTGTTAAAACTATGCACTAAAGCAGGAAAGGATATGAAAAGGTTTTTTTTTTTCCTTTCCTTCTGTGTTTGGAAAGTGCACCTTAGTGCTTATTTGTACTCCTTGCTTAAACTGCAGTCTTCAGCCTTTTTTTTTTTCTCCTCTCCTCTTAATCTCTGAATGGCTTTGGTTACACCTGTTTGAATCATGGATCCACAGAGTTTGGTTGCAGGTCTGAATAACCTGGCTACAAAGGTCCAGAACTTACAAGATTTTGTTATACGTGCTCCAATGTCTGAACCTAAGATCCCTATGCCTGAATTTTTTACCGGAGACAGATCCCGTTTTTTGAATTTCAGAGAGAATTGTAAATTGTTTTTGTCTCTGAAATCTCACTCTGCTGGTGATCCTGCGCAACAGGTTAAAATTGTTATTTCTCTCTTGCGGGGTGACCCACAAAGTTGGGCATTTGCATTGTCGCCAGGGGATCCTGCGTTGTTAAATGTAGATGCGTTTTTTCTGGCTTTGGGGTTGCTTTATGAAGAACCTAATTTAGAGATTTTGGCTGAGAAAGCCTTGATAGCTCTTTCCCAAGGGCAAGATGAAGCTGAGATATACTGCCAAAAATTTCGTAAATGGTCGGTGCTTACTAGATGGAATGAGTGCGCTCTAGCAGCTAATTTCAGAGAAGGTCTCTCTGATGCCGTGAAGGATGTCATGGTGGGGTTCCCTGTGCCTACAGGTCTGAATGATGCCATGAAATTGGCTATCCAGATTGATCGGCGTTTACGGGAGCGCAAATCTGTGCACCATATGGCGGTATCTTTTGAGCAAAAACCTGTGCACCATATGGCGGTATCTTCTGAGCAAAAACCTGTGCACCATATGGCGGTATCTTCTGAGCAAAAACCTGTGCATCATTTGGCGGTGACCTCTGAAAAGGCACCAGAGCATATGCAATGCGATAGTGTATTGTCTAGAGGCGAACGACAGAATTACAGGCGCAAAAATGGGTTGTGCTTCTATTGTGGAGATCCAGCTCATGTTATATCAGCATGCTCTAAACGCATAAAGAAGGTTGATAAAAAGGTTGATAAATCTTTTTCTATGGGTACCTTGCAGTCTAAATTTCTTTTGTCCGTGACATTGATTTGTACTTTATCATCTGTTACTGTGGATGCTTATGTGGATTCTGGCGCCGCTCTGAGTCTCATGGATTGGTCCTTTGCCAAGCGTTGTGGGTTTGATTTAGAGCCTCTGGAGGTTTCTATTCCCTTAAAGGGTATTGATTCTACACCTTTGGCTAGCAATAAACCACAATATTGGACACAAGTGACTATGCATCTTTCCCCAGACCATCAGGAGATTATTCGTTTCCTTGTGTTATATAATCTACATGACGTATTAGTACTTGGATTACCATGGTTACAAATTCATAATCCAGTCTTGGACTGGAGATCAATGTCTGTGCTGAGCTGGGGATGTCGGGGGATTCATGGGGATGCACCTTTGGTTCCCATTTCCTCTTCTACTCCCTCTGAGATCCCAGCATTTCTGTCAGATTTTTATGATGTCTTTCAGGAGCCTAAAACTGATTCTCTCCCCCCTCACAGAGAGTGTGACTGCGCTATTGAGTTGATTCCCGGTAGTAAATTTCCTAAGGGTCGCTTGTTTAATTTGTCTGTACCTGAACATACTGCTATGCGGGAGTATATCAGAGAATCTTTGGAAAAGGGTCATATTCGCCCCTCTTTGTCTCCACTGGGGGCAGGGTTTTTCTTTGTGGGTAAAAAGGATGGTTCATTGAGACCTTGTATCGACTGTCGACTTCTGAATAAGATTACAGTTAAATACCAGTACCCGTTACCTTTACTGACTGATCTTTTTGCTCGCATAAAGGGGGCGAAGTGGTTCACTAAGATCGATCTACGTGGTGCGTATAATTTGGTGCGGATTAAGCAGGGGGATGAGTGGAAGACCGCATTTAATACGCCTGAAGGCCATTTTGAGTATTTGGTAATGCCTTTCGGTCTCGCGAATGCCCCTTCCGTTTTTCAGTCCTTTATGCACGATATTTTCCGTGAATATCTGGATAAATTTATGATTGTGTATTTGGATGATATTTTGATTTTTTCGGAGGACTGGGAATCTCATGTTCAACAGGTCAGGAGAGTTTTTCAGGTTTTACGAGCTAATTCTCTATTTGTGAAGGGCTCAAAGTGTATTTTTGGGGTTCAGAGAATTTCCTTTTTGGGATATATTTTTTCCCCTTCATCTATGGAGATGGACCCTGTTAAGGTTCAGGCTATTTGTGATTGGATACAACCTACTTCTCTAAAGAGTCTTCAGAAATTCTTGGGATTTGCTAATTTCTATCGCCGATTCATAGCGGGTTTTTCTGCCATTGCTAAACCTTTGACTGATTTGACCAAGAAGGGTGCTGATGTTGCTAATTGGTCCTCTGCGGCTGTGGAGGCCTTTCGGGAGCTTAAGCGCCGCTTTTCTTCTGCTCCTGTGTTGCGCCAGCCTGATGTTTCGCTCCCGTTCCAGGTTGAAGTAGATGCTTCCGAGATCGGAGCAGGTGCAGTTTTGTCGCAGAAAGGTCCTGACTGCTCAGTGATGAGACCATGTGCATTTTTCTCTCGCAAGTTTTCGCCCGCTGAGCGAAATTATGATGTTGGAAATCGGGAGCTCTTGGCCATGAAGTGGGCATTTGAGGAGTGGCGTCATTGGCTTGAGGGTGCTAGACATCAGGTGGTGGTCTTGACTGACCACAAAAATCTAATTTATCTTGAGTCAGCCAGGCGTCTGAATCCTAGACAGGCGCGCTGGTTGTTGTTTTTCTCTCGATTTAACTTTGTGGTTTCATATCTGCCTGGGTCTAAGAATGTGAGGGCGGATGCCCTCTCTAGGAGTTTTGAGCCTGACTCGCCTGGTGATTCAGAACCTACTGGCATCCTGAAGGATGGGGTGATATTGTCAGCTGTCTCCCCAGACCTGCGGCGCTCTTTGCAGGAGTTTCAGGTGGATAGGCCTGATCGCTGTCCGCCTGGTAGACTGTTTGTCCCTGATGACTGGACCAGTAGAGTTATTTCAGAGGTTCACTCTTCCGCGTTGGCAGGTCATCCTGGAATTTTTGGAACCAGGGATCTGGTGTCTAGGTCCTTCTGGTGGCCTTCCTTGTCTCGAGATGTACGTATTTTTGTGCAGTCTTGTGATGTTTGTGCTCGGGCTAAGCCCTGCTGTTCCCGGGCCAGCGGGTTGTTGTTGCCCTTGCCTATTCCTAAGAGGCCTTGGACGCACATCTCTATGGACTTTATTTCTGACCTTCCTGTTTCTCGTAAGATGTCCGTCATCTGGGTGGTGTGTGACCGTTTTTCCAAGATGGTTCACTTGGTACCTTTGCCCAAATTGCCCTCCTCCTCTGAGCTGGTCCCTCTATTTTTTCAGAATGTTGTGCGTTTGCATGGTATTCCTGAGAATATAGTGTCTGACAGGGGTACTCAGTTTGTGTCTAGATTTTGGCGGGCGTTCTGTGCCAGGATGGGCATCGACTTGACTTTTTCGTCTGCATTCCATCCTCAGACTAATGGCCAGACTGAGCGTACTAATCAGACCTTGGAGACTTACTTGAGGTGTTTTGTGTCCGCTGATCAGGACGATTGGCTTGATTTTTTGCCATTGGCAGAGTTTGCCCTTAACAATCGGGCCAGTTCTGCCACTTTGGTTTCTCCATTTTTTTGTAATTCAGGGTTTCACCCTCGCTTTTTGTCCGGTCAATTGGAGTCTTCGGATTGTCCTGGAGTAGATGCTGTGGTTGATAGAATGCATCAGATTTGGAGACAGGTTGTGGACAATCTGAAGTTGTCCCAGGAGAAGACTCAACAGTTCACTAATCGTCATCGGCGTGTCGGTCCTCGTCTTTGTGTTGGGGACCTGGTTTGGTTGTCTTCTCGATTTGTTCCTATGAAGGTCTCGTCTCCTAAGTTTAAGCCTCGGTTTATCGGCCCTTATAGGATTCTGGAGGTTCTCAATCCTGTGTCCTTTCGTTTGGACCTCCCAGCATCTTTTACTATTCATAATGTTTTTCATCGGTCATTGTTGCGGAGGTATGAGGTGCCGGTTGTTCCGTCTGCTGATCCTCCTGCTCCTGTGCTGGTTGAGGGTGAGTTGGAGTATGTGGTGGAAAAGATCTTGGACTCCCGTGTTTCCAGACGGAAACTTCAGTATCTGGTTAAGTGGAAAGGCTATGGTCAGGAGGATAATTCTTGGGTGACAGCATCTGATGTTCATGCTCCTGATTTGGTTCGTGCATTTCATAGTGCTCATCCAGATCGCCCTGGTGGTTCTGGTGAGGGTTCGGTGCCCCCTCCTTAAGGGGGGGGTACTGTTGTGAATTCTGTTTGTGGGCTCCCCCTGTGGTGTTTTATGGTAGTGCCACTTATTTGCCTTCTTCTATCCTTGATCACCTGTTGACACCCATTAGGGGAGTTTCCTATTTAAGGCTGCTTGGCTGCTGGTCCGATGCCGGCCAACAATGTATCAGTAGCATTCTGTTGCATTCTCCTGCCTCAAGATCCTGTTCAGCTAAGTTGAATTTTGTTTCTAGTTAATGCTTTTTTTGTCCAGCTATTTGCAATGTGACTCTCTGTAGCTGGAAAGTGTCGTGTCAGGTTCAGGTCACGGTCACTTTAGTTCCCATCACCCGAGAGCTAGTCCGTTGTTATTTTGATTTCCCTGCCATTGGGAAAATCATAATAGAGAGCATGGTCAGTCATCCTCTTGATGAGGACATGGAATTCTTGCCTGTTAGCAGTCTGGCACTCATGGCTGACTTTATGTTGCACTGCCTTTCCCATGACCCTCGTATTCTCCAAATTTTGGGTGACAGTCATTACTGGTTGGTGACTCTTCTAGAACAAGGCTACAAGGAGAACTTTCAATCTCTTCTTCCAGAGGCAGACAGGTGAACTAAAATGGTGCAGTACCAGAAGGCCATTGATGCGAAATTATTAAAAAAATTCCCATCTGAAAATGCTGGCGGCAGAGGTCACAGTTCGTTGGACATCAAGGAGTACAGGCAAGAGAGACACAACTCCAATCCAGCAGAGGCAGGGGAACACTGGAAAAGTTCTGGGACAGTTTTCTCAGACTCTCCCATCGCAATGGCCCTGAGGCGCGGGATCCTCTCACAAGGAGTGCAAAGTTTTGGAAGATGCTGAGGGAGGACACTGCTGACTGTACCAATGTCCTCCATGATTCCTCTGTGCCTTTTAATTATTGGATATCCAAGCTGCAACCGATCAAAAGTGGTGCACTCTATCAGGTAGCTGGTGCTCAAAAGAATAAAGTAGAATATTTTTAAAATGGTAACTTTTGGAACTCAATCAGTCAACAGTAGATTCAATTTTTAAATAATTTATGGATTTATTAATGAACAGCCGACATCATAGGATAACAGACATCATTCCATCCAACGTTTCGGCAACATTTGCCTTTGTCAAGGAAGTCTGTGATGAGGAAATGTCGGCGTGTCTCCGGTGATTACAAGAGGTGAGGTGCCTCACCGCTTGTTGAATTTATTGTTGATTGATTAAATGCCACAGTTTACCATTTTAAGGATATCCAAGCTGGACACATGGCATGAACTAGCTCTCTACACCTTGGAGGTCCTGGCCTGCCCTGCCGCTAGCGTTTTGTCAGAGTCGGTTTTTTGTGCCACTGGTGGAATTAGAACTGATAAGCGCATCCACCTGTCAACTGAAAATGCTGACAGGCTGACTCAAAAAATGAACACGGGCTGGATTGGGCCAGACTTCTCTACACCACCGAATGATAGCAGAGAAACATAAAATCAAATCCAGTGTCTTTTTTGGGAACTCTATTCCAATGCACCTCTTCACTCCCACACATGGGTATACGCTTCCTGATTTTGCCTATTTGCTGTTATCCTCCTCCTTCTCCTCATCCTCATCAGCCACCACCACTAGATCACCATGGTGACCGTGGTCTGTGATGCAACAGCCACATTATTGTGTTAAATGATGTTTTTAATACCCGTAAAAAAATGTTTACACATTATGTTGATGTGTACCACCCAGGGGGAAATGTTTGTCAGCCTATACACTTAGCCCATACACTTAGTGCAGCATGGACCTGGCTTTTGACAGTGTACCATTGCCTCTGCTGTACCTGGTGTATGTCTCCCTTGCCTCTTCTACTTGGTTGGGCAAGGGAGCTTGCTCCCTGCTGCTAGCATTGTCTGATGGGTATTTTTTCAACATATTTTGCACAATGACCCTCTGGTGTAGCACCATTTTAGAAGACCTGTCATAGTTGATATTCTACAACTGACCTCTGCTGCTCTCAAAGCCTTGCAAGCATGTGCTGTGTGTTGTTCCAGCGTCTGGTGACGTCTCACACCAGTTGGTAAGCTGGCACCTGCATGAGCTGCTGAATAGAGTGATGTATTTCAAGTGTTTATTTCTGTTAATATGGATGATTATGATTTACAGCCAATAAAGCCCAAAAGTCATTATTTCAGTAAATTAGAATACTTTATAACACACCAGCTTGAAAAAATGATTTTAACATCTGAAATGTTGGCCTACTGAAATGCATGTTCAGTAAATAAACTCAATACTTGGTCGGGGCTCCTTGTGCATCAATTATTGCAATTACTGCATGGAGGCGATCAGCCTGTGGCACTGCTGAGGTGTCATGGACGCCCAGGTTGCTTTGATAGCAGCTTTCAGCTCATCTGCATTGTTGGGTCTGGTGTCTCTCATCTTCCGCTTGACAATACCCCATAGATTCTCTATGGGGTTAAGGTCAGGTGAGTTTGCTGGCCAATCAAGCACAGTGAAACTGTTGTTTTTAAACCAGGTATTGATACTTTTGGCAGTATGGACAGGTGCCAAATCCTGCTGGAGAATAAAATTTCAATCTCCATAAAGTTTGTTGGCAGAGTAAAGCATGCAATGCTCTAAAATTTCCTGGTAGACGGCTGCGCACATATCGCACATACTCACTTTACTTCATTGTATTACATTTTGCAGCATCAAGACATTACTTATATAAGTAAACTGATCTTATCAGGCCTTATGACTGCAATTTTGCACATAGGCACTTTACTATTGATTTAAAGGGAACCAGTCACCCCCAAAATCGAAGGTGAGCTAAGCCCCCCAGCATCAGGAGCTTATCTACAGCATTCTGTAATGCTGTAGATAAGCCACCGATGTATCGTGAAAGATGAGAAATAGAGGTTAGATTATACTCACCCAGGGGCGGTCCCACTGTGGTCCGGTCCGATGGGTGTCACAGTCCGGTCCAGGGCCTCCCATCTTCGTGCGATGACATCCTCTTCTTGTCGGCTCCGGCGCAGGTGTACTTTGTCTGCCCTGTTGAGGGTAGAGCACAGTACTGCAGTGTGCAGGCTCTGGGCCTCTCTGACCTTTTCCGGCACCTGCACACTGCAGTACTTTGCTCTGCCCTCAACAGGGCAGACAAAGTACGCCTGCGCTGGAGCCGCAGTCTGAAGACAAGAAGAGGACGTCATCGTAAGAAGATGGGAGGCCCCGGATTGGACCGCAATGCCCACCGCAGCGGGACCGCCCCTGGGTTAGTATAATCTAACCTCTTTTTCTCATCTTTCAGGATACATCAGGGGCTTATCTACAGCATTACAGAATACTGTAGACAAGCCCCTGATGCTGGTGGGCTTAGCTCATCTTCGATTTTGGGGGTGACAGGTTCCCTTTAATGTATTACATTTATACCATGCTGCTCATATTTATATAATTTTTACAATTTTACAATCTCTTTGCCTTGTCCCTTGTGGTATGTCCGTTTTCTTCCTGTTTTTTTGTCCCCCACCCCTACCTCACTTGTTCATGTCCATAATATAAATAAACATTAATTCCTTTCACACAATTTGGATTATTGTATTCGGTTTTCTTCTGTTTTTACTATTTTTAAATGCAGAATGTGTCTGATGCAAACAACAAAGCACAGGATTAGCCCTTAGAAGGACTGTTAGATGGTTCAGCATCAGCACCAGTATTTCTCTAGAGGACTCTGATTAGTTAAACTGTGCACACACAGGTCTGGATAACTACTCCCTCCCTGCAATCACATCTGTCCCTGAGTTGTGCAATGGCGTCAGTGTGCCGAGCATGGCAGCACCTGTCCTTTTATAACATCTGATGAGGTAATGCGGCCAGCCAATCATAGTAATGCTACTTTCAAGATGGCTATGCCTTTACCGTGACTGGCAGGCAATTCCCACATGCGTAACAGGCACCAAACATGTAAGGCAGGGATTCGAGCTCCAAATCCGAGCACCAGGCAATGCTCGCTGAGTGTCAAGCATTTCCGAACACCCAGATACTCGAGTGGTATCCAAATATCATCGAGCACGTTCGCTCATCCCTAATAGGCAATTGAGCCTTGGTCCAAACACATGCAGTTTTATTGCTTTCTACAGGTTTCACAGCACAAACTAGTAGACATACACCCCTAGCCTTCTTCAGGCACTAACTAAATGCTTTGTATCCGGTCAACCTTACAAATTTCGGAATTTCATTGAAAATCTTGCCATTACTGATAAAATTCTTGTCCCAGGAGAATTATCTGTATCCGGTCAACCTTACAAATTTCAGAATTTCATTGACAATCTTGCCATTACTGATACATTTCTTGTCCCAGGAGAATTATTTGTATCCGGTCAACCTTACAAATTTTGGAATTTCATTGAAAATCTTGCAAAAACTGATACATTTCTAGTCCCAGGAGAATTATTTGTTTCCGGTCAACTAAATGCTGACTGCTTCAGACATCACTGAGCTAGCCCCAGTACCGTAAAAAAAACGCTATTGTACATAGCAAACACTGATACTTGTATTTTGGTGCACATGGCCTGTGCCGCCTGTTCTCAGAGAGCTTCTGTCTTGTTTCTCTCTTCAATATCAAGGTACAACCAGTCTGAAAAGTCTCCCAGCAGACTGATATAGGCCTGTTTCACACATCCTAATGTTTCTGGTACCGGAAGCCCAAAAAAATTCTCATTTGGAAGGCGACTGATGCTACTGTGCAGGCGTTGCAGTTGGCGCCATTTTGATAGAGAGAAAAACAATTGGTGCTGGTGGCCGTGCCTGATCAGTAGCATCAGTAAGAAGTGAGTATCTATTGTTTATATATTCTCATTCTGGTCCTGAATTGAGTAAGCTGGGGTTGTCCATTAACTTGGATGCGAATTATGACCATAATATGTCGTGGCCACGAATAGCATTCAAATAAGACCATATTGGCAAAAATTAATGAATACATTTCTCTATAAGTATTATTGCTTTTACTAGTCAGTTTACTGGAACTTGCCCTGTCATTTATTTCAGTCAAGGTAAAAATAATTAAAGACACACATAAAAATTAGGCTATTAGCGAAGTGCACATAAATATGTTCCTACAGCTCTTGTCGGCTTCGTTTTCTCACTGGCAAATATATTTGGGAAAAAGAAGTGGAATACATCCCAAACCACCTGGAGTTTATAACATCACAGTTATTGGAGAAACATAGAAAATGTCCTCAGGGGTCCTTTAGTGCACAGCTGTAGACAAGACAGTCATAGATCTTTGGCCAATGGAGGCATTCCGTAGCAAGAGTACAGCGCTGTGCCTTCCCAGGGAAAACTGACATTGCTTCTACCCATATGTAACCTTCAGTAAAGATCAAAAGCCCACTGTTTGACAGTAATAGTAGTAGTCATAAAAAAATGTGCCATCTGTCATCCTAACAGCTTTTGAAATGTTAAATTGTTGAGGATATGATTCCAATTAAATACCAGATGAACTCCCACTTTTACTAGAATACAAATATACATGCAGTGAAGGATAATTTTACAAATGATGTATTGTTTTGCTAGTGTAATGTGTGAATTATTTCAGACTTAATCATAGTGTCAGTCTAAGATATTTTTGGCCCACCGGTAGAAATAATTCAAAGCTTCCACTTCCATCTATGTCCCGGTAGGACATTTTATCCCCATACAATACATGTGAAATAAGCCCAAAAGGTTTGTACGCCTCAGCCCCAAAAGACTTGTTATGTTGTCAGAGTTTGAAGGGATTGTCAACAGTTAAGACCCATGGACCCTGATGAGGGTCACAACCATTATGATGTAAAGTCTAGGCTCTAACAGGGGTAACTCACAAGAATTTGGACACCTGTGACAAAGAAAATTAGATTTTTGCAAATGCTCTTCATACCCATTCCCACATTTATGTGGAAAAACAGAGGTGTTTGAACACAAATAGTTTTAAAATGATATATCTTTATTGAAACAACTTAAAATATATATATTAAACAGGAAGAAGCATCAGCAAAACGCGCGTCGGGGTGAGAAGAGTCAGCGTGCAGTTATCAGCTTTGAGCCAGCCACACTTTCCACTTTTAGGTAATATGTACTTTTTCAAATCTTTACAATGATGGCTATTTATATAACATGGCGTTTGATCTGTGCAATCAACTCTACATAAGTGGGCATTATGATGGGATTTAAACAATAACAATATAGGTTGAAATAAACAAACCTTTTTCATCCAGGTTTGGCTATGAATACATGTTATTATGTACTCCTTGTAGATAAGGTGCAACTTTTGCAAATATTTGATTAATAGTAATTAATAGCCTATATGCATTTTATGCTATCTATTTTACCTTCACTCCCCCATGACTTTAAGATATTTTATATGCAAATATTTTGATTGAAAATTTACCAGAAATTTCCTAGGCCATATCGTATATTTTCTTGACTGGAGCTGCCTCTTCTTCTTTGTTTGGTTTGAGACGCCTTTTAATACATGAATTTTAAATTGTTTCAATAAAGATATATATTTAAAAAAAAAATTTGTGTACCAACATGCAGCGCCCCTGGGTCCTGGTCGTTGCAGTAATATCTTTCTCCTCTAGGGGGGGAGTGATGTTATGTTTGGAGGCAATAAAGGAGATCTCACTAACAGGTAACACCAACGCACAACACACTTCATACTCCAGTCCACCAGGGGGAGCTATGCTCCTATTTATTAGGGCACTCTTCACAATTAGGTAAAACTGGTGGTCTGGAGAGGAAGTTAGGCAGTTGCTGGCTGAGCTTTGCTCAGGTTGTTGGTCCCTGACAGGGGTGGGATCCTGTCAGAGGCCTAGACAGAAGGTCACGGAGCTGCGCCTACCCCACGTGCGGCAGTTCCTAAGGAAGGACACGAACAGAGAACTGTATTGTAGAGAGTGAGAAGAATTCATAGCAAAGGAGTGGATACCAGAAGGAGTTCTGCCCTGCATAGGCTGCCTCCTTCTGAGGCGCTGGATCCTGGTAGCCGGGACACCGAGGGAGAAACAGTCCTTTATACCTTGCTCCAGAGACCGACAGGACAGCTAATTTCACGTTACCTGCCCGCCCTATACCCAGGAGGCAAGGTGGCACCCACGAGAGGCTGGGGCATGATAGAGTCCCTGTGAAAAGCCTCACGGCCACCGGTCATATGGGTTTGTCCTATCCATCCAGGGGACAGAGAGGCACAACATCTAGAACATCTACTACAGTTGTGAGGACCTTATGAGACACTTAGCAGTAAGGTACTACAACAACGCAGCGCTAGAGGAAGGCTACTGATTTCTACCTGGATAAGGGGACTCTGGATTTGCCTCCAGACCGGCCGGTCTCTGCCTGCCTTGTGATCTGGTGCTCTGGACTGTGGATGCTGAAGCCTTCAGTAAAAGGTAAAGAGACTGCAACCTTGTGTCCTCGTTCTTCACTGCGCCTTTCACCATCCACCATTCACACACTGGGAAGCCCTGGGGATATACTTCACCTGTGGGAAGGTATACCATCTAGCTGCAATAACATTACCCCAGCGGACCCCTTAAAGCAGCATCGGTCACCCTGGCCGAATACCACAGGTGGCGTCATGAACATTTCTCCTTTACAGACCTTTCCTTCCTTTACACGGACCTCCCGAGGGCCACGGACCGGGTCAGCCACCGTGACATCCCTCTTGAGAACCGAAGGGCCCGGTACCGAGTACCCCACTGCCCACGGGGGCGCTCCAAACACTTCTGTTTTCCCACATAATTGTGGGAATGGTTATGATTAGTGTTGAGCGATACCGTCCGATACTTGAAAGTATCGGTATCGGAAAGTATCAGCCGATACCGGCAAAGTATCAGATCCAATCCGATACCGATACCCGATACCAATACAAGTCAATGGGACTCAAGTATCGGACGGTATCCCTGATGGTTCCCAGGGTCTGAAGGAGAGGAAACTCTCCTTCAGGCCCTGGGAACCATATTAATGTGTAAAAGAAAGAATTAAAATAAAAAAATATTGCTATACTCACCTCTCCGACGCAGCCTGGACCTCACCGAGGGAACCGGCAGCGTTGTTTGCTTAAAATTTGCGCGTTTACTTCCTTACGTGAAGTCCCGGCTTGTGATTGGTCGCGTGCCGCCCATGTGGCCGCGACGCGACCAATCACGGCAAGCTGTGACGTAATTTCAGGTCCTTCAGGATTTTAAAATTACGTTCTGGCTTGTGATTGGTCGCGTCGCGGTCACATGGGCGACGCGACCAATCACAAGCCGTGACGTCACGGGAGGCTGGACACGCGCGCATTTTAAAATGCGCGCGTGTCCAGCCTCCCGTGACGTCACGGCTTGTGATTGGTCGCGTCGCGACCAATCATAAGCCAGAACGTAATTTTAAAATCCTGAAGGACCTGAAATTACGTCACGGCTTGCTGTGATTGGTCGCGTCGCGGCCACATGGGCGACGCGACCAATCACAAGCCGGGACGTCACGGGAGGCAGGACACGCGCGCATTTTAAAATGCGTGCGTGTCCAGCCTCCCGTGACGTCACGGCTTGTGATTGGTCGCGTCGCCCATGTGACCGCGACGCGACCAATCATAAGCCAGAACGTAATTTTAAAATCCTGAAGGACCTGAAATTACGTCACGGCTTGCCGTGATTGGTCGCGTCGCAGCCACATGGGCGACGCGACCAATCACAAGCCGGGACGTCACGGGAGGCAGGACACGCGCGCATTTTAAAATGCGTGCGTGTCCAGCCTCCCGTGACGTCACGGCTTGTGATTGGTCGCGTCGCCCATGTGACCGCGACGCGACCAATCACAAGCCAGAACGTAATTTTAAAATCCTGAAGGACCTGAAATTACGTCACAGCTTGCTGTGATTGGTCGCGTCGCGGCCACATGGGCGGCACGCGACCAATCACAAGCCGGGACTTCACGTAAGGAAGTAAACGCGCGAATTTTAAGCAAACAACGCTGCCGGTTCCCTCGGTGAGGTCCAGGCTGCGTCGGAGAGGTGAGTATAGCAATATTTTTTATTTTAATTCTCTCTTTTACACATTTTTACATTAATGTTGTTTCGATACCGATACCCGATACCACAAAAGTATCGGATCTCGGTATCGGAATTCCGATACCCGCACGTATCGGCCGATACCCGATACTTGCGGTATCGGAATGCTCAACACTAGTTATGATGTGTTATATCATTGAAGTGTTACCCTCACCATAGTGGGACAATGGGTCTTGGGTAGCATGCTTATCATTTTGCAAATTTTCGTAGGAACCTAGAGTTTGAGTTATAAAAGTTGCACTAAGCTTATAGTTTTCATTTTTCGCTAATTTTTAAACCACTTGTTTCTACTTTCAGAATTTTTCTCTTTTAGTGTTCCTTCCGGTTATAGATGCTGACGTGGTGCGTCATGGGGAAAGTCACAGGCTGGAAGAAGTGATTGTATTGTGCCGTCATGTAAAATTCTGCCTCCCAATGGTGGTGGCCAAGAGTCGCTCTCTTACACAGTTAGCAATGAAAATACATAAATGTGTGTGAGTGACACAGGGCTGCACTGTTACCCCAGCTGGTGTTACAATGGGGTTAACCCTTTAATATTTAATAAATATCTAGAAGAACAGGAGAAAATTCATAAAAAAATTAAATTTAACGGATGGTGGTGCAATAATCATGGTGGTTACATCATCTGTGGAACTGAAGTGCATGCTTGGAACATCACAACATGGCAGCAGACATACTGAATAGTGGTGTACAGCGCATGTCTCCATCTCTTTGCTGCTAGGGTCCTGCACACCCCAGCTCTAAAGGTACCTTCACACGAAACGACTTTACAACAAGAACGACAACGATCCGTGACGTTGCAGCGTCCTGGATAGCGATATCGTTGTGTTTGACACGCAGCAGTGATCTGGATCCTGCTGTGATATCGCTGGTCGTTGAATAAAGTTCAGAACTTTATTTGGTCGTCAGACCGGCGTGTATCGTCAGGTTTGACACCAAAAGCAACGATACCAGCGATGTTTTACGCTGGTAACCAGGGTAAATATCGGGTTACTAAGCGCAGGGCCGCGCTTAGTAACCCGATGTTTACCCTGGTTACCAGCGTAAAAGTAAAAATAACAAACAGTACATGCTCACCTTCGCGTCCCCTGCCATCCGCTTCCTGCTCTGACTGAGCGCCGGCCCTAAAGTGAAAGTAAAAGCACAGCGGTGACGTCACCGCTCTGCTGTTAGGGCCGGCGCTCACACAGTACAGGAAGCGGACGCCGGGGGACGCGCAGGTGAGCATGTACTGTTTGTTATTTTTACTTTTACACTGGTAACCAGGGTAAACATCGGGTTACTAAGCGCGGCCCTGCGCTTAGCAACCCGATGTTTACCCTGGTTACCCGGGGACCTCGGCATCGTTGGTCGCTGGAGAGCGGTCTGTGTGACAGCTCTCCAGCGACCAAACAGCGACGCTGCAGCGATCGGCATCGTTGTCGCTATCGCTGCAGCGTCGCTTCGTGTGAAGGTACCTTAAATAGGGCATTTCTGAACTGGCCAATGGACCAGGTCATGCAAATCGATTCTCACCTACTCTACTGGATACATATCTGCTGTTTTCATCATCTGCAGGTGACAAAAAGCAAACTGAGCTAATTCCTACTTTTCACTCCAGATTGTGCCTGGGGTGTTTATATAACTTTTCTTCTCCTGCCAACTAGAAGTTCTGCACCTGTAATTAGGGAGATTCCTAGGACTGATTACCTGTCTCAGCACCACCAGTGTGTACTGCATAGTCATGTCAATTAAAGGAATAATACACAATAACTCAAATACTAGATACAGTTAGGTCCATATATATTTGGACAGAGACAACATTTTTCTAATTTTGGTTATAGACATTACCACAATGAATTTTAAGCAAAACAGTTCAGACGCAGTTGAAGTTCAGACTTTCAGCTTTCATTTGAGGGTATCCACATTAAAATTGGATGAAGGGTTTAGGCGTTTCAGCTCTTTTAACATGTGCCACCCTGTTTTTAAAGGGACCAAAAGTAATTGGACAATTGACTCCAAGGCTATTTCATGGACAGTTGTGGGCAATCCCTTTGTTATGTAATTCTCAATTAATCAGATAAAAGGCCTGGAGTTGATTTGAGGTGTGGTGCTTGCATTTGGAAGGTTTTGCTGTGAAGTAAACATGCGGTCAAAGGAGCTCTCCGTGCAGGTGAAACAAGCCATCCTTAACCCCTTCACCCCCAAGGGTGGTTTGCACGTTAATGACCGGGCCAATTTTTACAATTCTGACCACTGTCCCTTTATGAGGCTATAACTCTGGAACGCTTTGACGGATCTTGGCGATTCTGACACTGTTTTCTCGTGACATATTGTACTTCAAGTTAGTGGTAAAATTTATTCGATATAACTTGCGTTTATTTGTGAAAAAAATGGAAATTTGGCGAAAATTTTGAAAATTTCGCAATTTTCCAACTTTGAATTTTTATGCCCTTAAATCACAGACATATGTCACACAAAATACTTAATAAGTAACATTTCCCACATGTCTACTTTACATCAGTACAATTTTGGAACCAAAATTTTTTTTTGTGACGGAGTTATAAGGGTTAAAAGTTGACCAGCAATTTCTCATTTTTACAACACCATTTTTTTTTAGGGACCACATCTCATTTGAAGTCATTTTGAGGGGTCTATATGATAGAAAATACCCAAGTGTGACATCATTCTAAAAACTGCACCCCTCAAGGTGCTCAAAACCACATTCAAGAAGTTTATTAACCCTTCAGGTGTTTCACAGGAATTTTTGGAATGTTTAAATAAAAATGAACATTTAACTTTTTTTCACACAAAATTTATTTCAGCTCCAATTTGTTTTATTTTACCAAGGGTAACAGGAGAAAATGGACCCCCAAAGTTGTTGTACAATTTGTCCTGAGTACGCTGATACCCCATATGTGGGGGTAAACCACTGTTTGGGCGCATGGCAGAGCTCGGAAGGAAAGGAGCGCCATTTGACTTTTCAATGCAAAATTGACTGGAATTGAGATGAGACGCCATGTTGCGTTTGGAGAGCCCCTGATGTGCCTAAACACTGAAATCCCCTACAATTGACACCATTTTGGAAAGTAGACCCCCTAAGGAACATATCTAGATGTGTGGTGAGCACTTTGACCCAGCAAGTGCTTCACAGAAGTTTATAATGCAGAGCCGTAAAAATAAAAAATCATATTTTTTCACAAAAATGATCTTTTCGCCCCCAATTTTTTATTTTACCAAGGGTAAGAGAAGAAATTGGACCCCAAAAAATGTTGTGCAATTTGTCCTGAGTACGCTGATACCCAATATGTGGGTGTAAACCATTGTTTGGGCGCATGGCAGAGCTTGGAAGGGAAGGAGCGCCATTTGACTTTTCAATGCAAAATTGACTGGAATTGAGATGGGACGCCATGTTGCGTTTGGAGAGCCCCTGATGTGCCTAAACATTGAAACTCCCTACAAGTGACACCATTTTGGAAAGTAGACCCCCTAAGGAACTTATCTAGATGTGTTTTGAGAGCTTTGAACCCCCAAGTGTTTCACTACAGATTATAACGCAGAGCCGTGAAAATAATTTTTTTTTTTTTCTCAAAAATGATTTTTTAGCCCCCAGCTTTGTATTTTCACAAGGGTATCAGGATAAATTAGACCCCAAAAGTTGTTGTCCAATTTGTCCTGAGTACGCTGATACCCCATATGTGGGGGGGAACCACTGTTTGGGCGCATGACAGAGCTCGGAAGGGAAGGAGCGCCATTTGGAATGCAGCCTTAAATGGATTGGTCTGCAGGCGTCACGTTGCATTTGCAGAGCCCCTGATGTACCCAAACAGTACAAACCCACCACAAGTGACCCCATATTGGAAACTAGACCTCCCAAGGAACTTATCTAGATGTGTTGTGAGAACTTTGAACCCCCAAGTGTTTCACTACAGTTTATAACGCAGAGCCGTGAAAATAAAACATCTTTTTTTTCCCACAAAAATGATTTTTAGCCCCCCAAATTTTTATTTTTCCAAGGATAACAAGAGAACTTGGACCCCAGAAGTTGTTGTTCAATTTGTCCCGAGTACGCTGATAACCCATATGTTGGGGTAAACCCCTTTTTGGGCGCACGGGAGAGCTCGGAAGGGAAGGAGCACTGTTTTACTTTTTCAACGCAGAATTGGCTGGAATTGAGATTGGACGCCCGTTTGGAGAGCCCCTGATGTGCCTGGACAGTGGAAACTTCCCAATTCTACCTGAAACCCTAATCCAAACAGACCCCTAGCCCTAATCCCAACGGTAACCCTAACCACACCCCTAACCCTGACACACCCATAATTCTAATCCCAACCCTAATCCAAACCATAAATGTAATCCAAACCCTAACCCTAACTTTAGCCCCAACCCTAACTTTAGCCCCAACCCTAACCCTAACTTTACCTCCAACCCTAGCCCTAACCCTAACCCTACCCCTAACCCTAAACGTGACTGAAATACGTGGCACTGAAATACGTGGCACTGAAATACGTGGCACTGAAATACGTGGTACTTAAATACGTGGCACTAAAATATGTGGCACTGAAATATGTGATACGTGGCACTGAAATACGTGACACTTAAATACGTGGCACTGAAACACGTGGCACTGAAATACGTGATACGTGGCACTGAAATACGTGGCACTGAAATACGTGGCACTGAAATACGTGGCACTGAAATACGTGGCACTATGACTGTCAGAAAATGTTCATTAAACGGTTAGGGGTGAGGTTAGGGGTAGAGTTAGGGTTAGGGTTTGGATCCCTTTATCACCTTGATGGTGGTGGGTGGCTTTTCAGTGTGTTTTCTGTTTTTTTTCGATAAAAACGCATGCGTTTTTAACGCAAACGCATGTGCTTAAAAACGCAAGAAAATACTGCAGGCTGTATTTCTGAAAATGAACACATGCAGAAAAAAAACGCATGCGTTTGAAAACGCGACCAAACGCGTACAAAAAAACGCATGCGTTTTCAATGTTAAATATAGGGAAAAAACGCATGCGTTTTTTTGTGCAAAAAACGCTGCAGACAAAAACGCAAGTGTGAAACCAGCGACGCTTTTTATAGCAAAAAAGTTTTTGCGTCTCCACATTTTGAGACCTATAATTTTTCCACATTTTGCTCCACAGAGTCATATGAGGTCTTGTTTTTTGCGGGACGAGTTGATGTTTTTATTGGTTACATTTTCGGACACGTGACCATTTTTGATCACTTTTTATTCCGATTTTTGTGAGGCAGAATGACCAAAAACCTGCTATTCATGAATTTCTTTTGGGAGAGGCGTTTATACCGTTCCGCGTTTGGTAAAATGGATAAAGCAGTTTTATTCGTCGGGTCAGTACGATTACAGCGATATCTCATTTATATCATTTTTTTATGTTTTGGCGCTTTTATACGATAAAAACTATTTTATAGAAAAAATAATTATTTTGGCATCGCTTTATTTTCAGGACTATAACTTTTTTATTTTTTTGCTGATGATGCTATATTGTGGCTCGTTTTTTGCGGGACAAGATGACGTTTTCAGCGGTACCATGATTATTTATATCAGTCTTTTTGATCGCGTGTTATTCCTCTTTTTGTTCGGCGGTATGGTAATAAAGCGTTGTTTTTTGCCTCGTTTTTTTTTTTTTTCGCTTACGGTGTTTACTGAAGGGGTTAACTAGTGGGGCAGTTTTATAGGTTGGGTCGTTAGGGACGCGGCGATACTAAATATGTGTACTTTTATTGTTTTGGTTTTTTTATTTAGATAAAGAAATGTATTTATGGGAATAATATATATATTTTTTTTATTATTTATTTAGGATTTTTTTTTTTTTTTTTTACACATGTGGAAAAAATTTTTTTTAACTTTTTTACTTTGTCCCAGGGGGGGACATCACAGATCGATGATCTGATAGTGTGCACATCACTTTATCAGATCACCGATCTCACTTACATCGGTGCAGGCTTACCAGCGTCTGCACTGAGCAGGCACTCGGTAAGCCACCTTTCTCCCTGCAGGACCCGGATGCCACGGCCATCTTGGATCCGGGACCTGCAGGGAGGAAGAAGGTAGGAGACCCTCGCAGCAACGCGATCACATCGCGTTGCTCCGGGGGTCTCAGGGAAGCCCGCAGGGAGCCCCCTCCCTGCGCGATGCTTCCCTATACCGCCGGTACACCGCGATCATGTTTGATCGCGGTGTGCCGGGGGTTAATGTGCCGGGGGCGGTCCGTGACCGCTCCTGGCACATAGTGCCGGATGT
Organism: Ranitomeya variabilis; assembly: GCF_051348905.1. Lineage (NCBI taxonomy): Eukaryota > Metazoa > Chordata > Amphibia > Anura > Dendrobatidae > Ranitomeya > Ranitomeya variabilis. Next base: position 1,053,689,745 of record NC_135233.1, read on the forward strand.
CAGCTGCGATATGCAGCTGACACCCGGCCGCGATCGGCCGCGCTCCCCCCGTGAGCGCGGCCGATCGGCTATGACGTACTATCCCGTCGAGGGTCAGATAGGCCCAGGTCACCTCGACGGGATAGTACGTCTAAGGTCACAGAGGGGTTAAGCTGTGAAAACAGAAAAAACCCATCCGAGAAATTGCTACCATATTAGGAGTGGCAAAATCTACAGTTTGGTACATCCTGAGAAAGAAAGAAAGCACTGGTGAACTCATCAATGCAAAAAGACCTGGGCGCCCACAGAAGACAACAGCGGTGGATGATCGCAGAATAATCTCCATGGTGAAGAGAAACCCCTTCACAACAGCCAACCAAGTGAACAACACTCTCCAGGAGGTCGGCGTAGCAATATCCAAATCTACCATAAAGAGAAGACTGCATGAAAGTAAATAGAGAGGGTTCACTGCACGATGCAAGCCACTCATAAGTGTCAAGAATAAAAAGGCTAGACTGGACTTTGCTAAAAAAAACATCTAAAAAAGCCAGCACAGTTCTGGAAGAACATTCTTTGGACAGATGAAACCATGATCAACCTCTACCAGAATGATGGAAAGAGAAAAGTATGGCGAAGGCGTGGTACAGCTCATGATCCAAAGCATATCACATCATCTGTAAAACACGGCGGAGGCAGTGTGATGGCTTGGGCATGCATGGCTGCCAGTGGCACTGGGTCACTAGTGTTTATTGATGATGTGACACAGGACAGAGGCAGCCGAATGAATTCTGAGGTATTCGGAGCCGCCATACTGTGTGCTCAGATCCAGCCAAACTGAATGGTCGTCGTTTCATAGTACAGATGGACTATGACCCAAAACATAAAGCCAAAGCAACCCAGGAGTTTATTAAAGCAAAGAAGTGGAATATTCTTGAATGGCCAAGTCAGTCACCTGATCTCAACCCAATTGAGCAGCATTTCACTTGTTTAAGACTAAACTTCAGACAGAAAGGCCCATAAACAAACAGCAACTGAAAACCACCGCAGTGAAGGCCTGGCAGAGCATCAAAAAGGAGGAAACACAGCGTCTGGCGATGTCCATGAGTTCAAGGCTTCAGGCAGTCAATGCCAAGAAATGGTTTTCAACCAAGTACTAAAAATGAACGTTTTATTTAAAATTATTGAATCTGTCCAATTACTTTTGGTCCCTTTAAAAACAGGGTGGCACATGTTAAGGAGCTGAAACTCCTAAAATCTTCATCCAATTTTAATGTGGATACCCTCAAATGAAAGCTGAAAGTCTGAACTTCAACTGCATCTGAATCGTTTTGTTTAAAATTCATTGTGGTAATGTCTATAATCAAAATTAGAAAAATGTTGTCTCTGTCCAAATATATATGGACCTAACTGTATATCAGTGATAAAACCAGTGCACATCATCACACATTAACAATGCAAATGAGCAGACGCTCGATATATTTAGCGTTAATCTAATACCTATTTCTGGGTCAATAAATTGGGTGGGACATGAATGGGTACAGAATTCTACTGTATTCACCAGTGTCAATGCATCAGCTTGGCTTTATTCCTGTACTGCTTTAACTTTTTGCAAACCATGAAATATCTCTTATACATTTTGCTAATATACGCTAAAGCTTAAAAAGAATCTGTCAGCAGGTTTTTGAAATATAATCTGAAAACAGCATGATGTAGGGACTGATATACAGATTTCAGTGATGTGCCACTTATTAGACCATGTACTGTTGTTTCCATACAGTGAAGAGAGTTATCACCAGGAGATTATCCCTGCCCACATGCCAAGTGGTCTGAGTCTGATCCTTCCACTGATAAGCAGTTCACTGTCAATACACAATGTTCACAGAAAGCTGTGCTGTGGGCAGGTTTAGCTTTCTGACCTGTTTCATGCCACATCTAAGAACTCTATTTACTCTGTGAACTTCCTGTTCGGGTTCACCAATCTAATAAACCTTGTTGAAAGGATGCAGCACAGGCAATCAACAAGCTTTTAGACTGTGGGCACTGCCGGAGCCATCAGAGCCATGCCAAGTATTGGCAAGGCTGTGATTGACCAGCGCACCTCATGACCCGGCCTGTATAAAGGGCAGATCACAAGTGTCGCCATCATTCTGTTAAGATGCAACTGGAGTGAGGGTTAGATTTTGGCTGTGCACTCTGCAAAAAAACTGTTATGTGTACTCTGCAACCCATTTGTGGGAGTACTGTGCCTTTAAGCCACTGTGTGTACTCTGCACCGTTCACCTGTGGAAGTACTGTGCCATTAAACCACTGTGCGTTCTCGGCTCCCCCGCCTGTGGTAGTACTGTGCCTTTAAGCTGCTGTGTGTAGTTTGCACCCTCTGGCTGTGGGAGTACAGTACCATTAAGCTGCTGTGTGTACTCGCCCCCTCTCCTGTAGTAATACTCTGCCTTTAGGCTGCTGTGTGTTCTCTGCACTCCCCCGCCTGTGGGAGTACAGTGCCATTAAGCCACTGTGTGTACTCTGCCCCCACCTGCCTGTGGAATAATTGTCTCTTTAAGCTGCTGTGTGTACTCTTTCTTCCCCACCAGTAGGAGTAGTGTGCATTTAAGCTGCGGTGTGAGCTCTGTCAACCCCCTCCTCTTAGGAGTACTGGACTTATCAGCAGCTGTGTGTACTCTATACCCTTTGCCTGTGAGAGTACTGTGCATTTAAGCCTCTGTGTGTATTCTGCACCCCCTGCCTGTGAGAGTACTGTGCCTTTAATCTACTGTGTGTGTGTACTCTACACCCTCCGTCTGTGGTAGTACTGTACCTTTAAGTCACTGTGAGTAATCTGTCCCCTGCCTGTGGAAGTACTATGCCTTTAAGCCACTGTGTGATTTCTGGTAGTCTGGGAAATAAATAATTGGCATCAGCCATCTTGTTGTCAATTCCTGGCCAAAGAAATAATATATCTAGACTGGTGACATTTTCTAGTAGTCCAGAAATAAATAATCAGCATCAGCCATCTCATTTCCACTTCATAGTCAAAGAAATAATATTTCTGGACCTATGAGATTTTCTAGTGGTCTGGGAAATAAATAATTGTCATTAACCATCTCATTGCCATTAGTAGGCCAAAGAAATAATTCTTCTGGAACAGTGTGTGCTTTCTAGTACTCTGAGAAATAAATAATTGTCATCAGCTGTCTTGATGCCATTAATAGGCCAAACAAGTATTTTTTTGGACTGATTTGAGTTATCTAGTAGTCTTGGAAATAAATATTTGGCATCAGCCATCTCCTTGCCATTTGTAGGCCAAACAAATAATTTTTCGAGACCGCTATATGTTTTCTAGTACTTTTGAAAATAAAAAAATTGGTATTAACCATCTCGTTGGCATTTCTGGGCCACAGAAGTACATTTTCGGGACCAGTGTGTGTTTTCTAGTAGTCTGGGAAATAAATAATTGACATCAGCCATCTCATTTCTATTTGTAGGTCAAATAAATATTTTCTGGATCAGCGTGTGGTTTCTAGTACTTTTGTGAATAAATAATTGGCATCAGCCATCTCGTTGCCATTTCTAGTCCAAAGAAGTTAATTTTATGGACTTGTGTTTGTTCTCTAGTAGACTGGGAAATAAATATTTGGCATCAGCAGTCTCATTGCTATTTGTAGAGCAAAGAAACATTGTTTCTGGACTGTTGTGTGTTTTCTAGTAGTCTGGGAAATAAGTAGTTGGCATCAGCCATCTTGTTGCCATTTGTAGATCAAAGAAATACATTTTCTGCACGGTTTGTGATTTGCCATAATAACAACCGACTGACGGGCACTTCCAAGCTAATATGAACAGGTGCAAACTAGGAGCAGCCATCTCCATATATAAGATACAAAAAAGTTGCACTCTGTCATGCTAAAGCATGTAGACATGGAATATATGAAATATGAATAGCAATACTGCTCTGCATAATAAAAAGCAATTGAGATGCTTAGCACATAAATTAGCCAATTCATGCATGCCCAGCAACCAACGACAAGGTGGTCTCATGCTGCTGTGACCCTACATGTCTAGTGTGAATGCCTCTCTTAGGCTGAAGCCTGAATTACTGGGAAAATGTGCCATTTCTAGGCCAAAGAAGTACATTTTATGAACTGGTGTGTGTTTTCTGAACTCAGAATTGGCATCAGCCATCTCGTTGCCATTTCTATGCAAAAGAATAAAAATTTCAGGCCCAGTGTGTGCTTTTAGTAGTCTAGGAAATACATAATTGGCAACAGCAATCTCATTGCCATTTTTAGGCCTAAGAAATATTTTTTCTGGACTGGTGTGTGTTTTCCTGTACTTTTGAAAATAAATAATTTGCATCAGTTGTCTGGTTGCCCTTTCTAGGCCTAATAAATAATTTTTCTAAACTGGTGTGTGTTTTATAGTTTTCTAGCAAATAATGGATTGGCATCAGCCATCTCATTGCCATTTGTAGAACAAATAAATACATTTTCATAACTAGTGTGTTTTCTAGTAGTCTGTTAAATAAATAATTGGCATCAGCCATCTCATTGTCATTTGTAGGCCAAAGAAATGCATTTTCTGGACAGGTACATGTCTTCTAGTTCTTTTGAAAATAAATAGTTGGCATTAGCCTTCTCTTTGCCATTTCTATTACACAGAAATACATTTTCTGAACCGGTGTGTGTGTTTTCTAGTAGTCTAGGAAATTAAATATTGGCATTAGCCATCTAGTAGGCCAAAGAAATAATTTTGGAGGGACAGGTGTGTGTTTTCTAGTAGTCTAGGAAATAAGTAGTTGCCATCAGCCATCTTGCTGGCATTTGTAGATCAAAGAAATACATTTTTTGTACCGCTGTGTGTTTTCTAGTAGTCTGGGAAATAAATAATTGGCATTAGCCATCTGATTTACATTTGTATATCAAATAAATACATTTTCTGGACAGGTGTGTGTTTTCTAGTACTTTTGGAAATAAATAATTGGCATCAGCCATCTCGTTGTCATGTCTAGGCCAAAAAAATAAATTTTCTGAACCGTTGTGTGTTTTCTACTAGTCTGAGAATTAAAAAATTGGCATCAGCCATCTCATTAGTACTTGTAGACCAAATAAAATATATTTTCTGGACCAGTGTTTGTTTTTTCCTAGTCTGGAAAATGAATATTTTTCATTAGCCATCTCAGTGCCTTTTGTAGGCAAAAAAAAAAAATAATAATTTTCTGGTCTGGTGTGTTTTCTCGTAGTCTGAGAAATAAATAATTGGCATCAGCCATCTCATTTCCATTTCTATGCCAAACAAATATACTCGTGTATAAGCTGACCCGAGTATAAGCCGAGGCACCTAATTTTGCAAAGAAAAACTGGGAAAATGTATTGACTCAAGTACAAGCTGAGTATGCATTGTCCCCTCATCCCTATCCTGGTATGCATGGCTCCTCATCCTTATCCTGGTATGCATGGCTCCTCATCCCTATCCTGGTATGCATGGCTCCTCAGCCTTATCCTGGCATGCATGGTTCCTCATATTTATCCTTGTATGCATGGTCCCCTCATCCTTATCCTTGTATGCATGGTTCCTCATCCCTTTCTTTATATGCATGGTTCCTCATCCCTTTCCTTGTATGCAGGGTCCCCTCTTCTCCATCGTGGTATTCATGACTCATCATCCCTATCCTTTTATGCATGGCCACCTCATCCCAATCTTTGTATGCATGGCCATCTCATCCATACCCTTGTATGTGTAAGGGGGTTGCCATGAACATGTTATGTATACTGTTTATTTATGCTCTTAAAGATTGCATTGTTTCCAAATATTACGGAGAGCGTAGTTCCCTAGTTTGCCCACTAGATGGGGATAGAGAGACTTAGCTTGTAGATGGTTAATATGGGAGGAGCTAGTGACTGTTAGGGTTCAAAACAGCTGAGAATTTGAATCAGTTGGGCGGAAGCGCCCTGTCAGGGCAGTCAGCTCTGCAGAAGTCCAAGGTCCAGTCAGGCAGCATTAGGGCCAGGAAGGCTACGAGAAAGAGAAGGAAGGCATTCGAAGAATCACTGACATCGCAGTGTAAGTGGTAGTGTGGCTGTAGGTGCTAGAAAAGAACTAAGCAGTACGGACAGGTCACTCGCAATGTGGCAGCTTATTGCGTGGACAGTCAATCCAGAGACTGGGGCAAAACGGTTGAAGGGGACTCCCCCTAAAGTAAGACTGGGAACAGAGGACGCTGAAGGACCGGTAAGCACGGTCCATTCCGGAAGCGGTCTTAGTAAAGATGAAGGAAAGACAGAGAAAGAGGAGTAGCTGTGTAGTGCAAAGCCTGATATAAATGCTGACAAGGAAAGAGAGGAGACAGGGACAGAGAAGGAACTGTGTATTGTAAAGCCTGATGTAAATGGTGTTATGTGCCTGTTTCAAGTAAAGTTCATTGTTCAAGCATTCAACGGGAATGTGTCTCTGTGTGAAATTGACTGAAGAGAGTCTCCTGTAGAAGATAGGAGACTCTGAAGGAGTTGGACCTGGAGACACAGGTACACTTACTAAAGGAACAGCAGGTATGCTGGGAGTCGTGGAGTGTATGTGAGGGGAGGCCAGCGTGTGATGGAGCAGAAGTTCTCAGCCACGACTACTGCCATGACCAACCCTTACACTTGCATGGCTCCCCATCCGTATCCTTGTATGCATGGCCATCTCATCCCTATCCTTGTATGCATGGCCATCTCATCCCTATCTTGGCATGCATGGCTCCTCATCCCTATGCTGGTATGCTTGGCCCCCATGAGAAAAGCATAAAAAACTCATCCTTCATATTCCTTGCGCACCCTCGCAGCATCTTGTTCTGGTGCTAGCAGCTCCATCGGTTGGGCGATCACGTGTCCCCACTCATTAAGGGAATGAATATTCACTTCACTTCACACCTATGAGAGTGGAGAGAGGTGACTATTTGTAATTCGCCAACCCTGCCTCCTGTGATCCGCTGCTCAGTCGCTCCCCTCCCCTGCCGTCTCCTGGGACAATGACTCGCGTATAAGCCGAGGGGGACATTTTCAGCTAAAAAAAAAATCTCATTGCCATTTGAATGCCACAGAATGCCAAGAATTCTATTAAACATGACATTGTCAAATTTTGACTAAGTTAACAAGGGTTTTCCAGGCACAAAAATAAATAAATGAAAATCACCTTGCTGTCGATTCTTTTAGTCCACAAACCCAACTTTTTACGGTTCATTTTCTCTTCAGCCCCCCCTCAACTTCTTGTCAGTCTTCCTTTGTATCTCTAAACTACATTTCCAAAGAGGAAGAGCTGTATGTGTCCCACAACTGCTACACTCAGTGTTCACATATGACACCTACAAGGCACCATACTGAGATTACTATAAAGTCTCAATGTGGATAAATCTTCACCCACTTTACCTACTATGCACAGTTTTGACACTCTCCTGCAGTCAGAAATGCTACATTGGCTGGCCACAGCTGTCTCAGTGTAATTATAGAGGAGCAATTGTAAGGGTGAGACAGGGACTGTCATATTCCTTCCTCTGAAGACAACAATTGTAGCGTGAATATTAACATGCATTTTTTTGTGTTTTGATGGTATAATGTGTAATATAAAAAGCATAGAGTATTATAGGTTCTGATACTGCTGTGTGGGTACTGTATTGGCAATTCCTAAGGTATCCTGGTACACTCAGCTTGGGGGTAGTGACAGTATAGAAAATGGTTTAGGAAAAGATACAGTTAAATGTTTGGGACCAGCCCAGCATGTGAGGGAATGGTCCAGCAAAAAGGGAAGCATTTCCTGGTTTAGTCAGTCTGAGTTAGTGTGAGGTTCGTGTCACGATTAAGTTCAGATGGCAGTGGGCTGGAAGCATGTGAGTACATAACGTTCTGAGGTCTTACCAAAATTCCTGCAGACATTCCTATAACATCCAGAGCCTATGACTTTGGGAATTGTGCATCATTCACTTCCATAAAGAGAAAGCCGATGGGGAAATGTGTGAGGGAGATGTAGCGGATCTCAGGAGTATGTTGGTTCTGGATGGAAAATCACTGAGGCTGACAGTACATTCAAGCTTCTGGATTGTCTGAGCTGAATGTAAGCAAGAGCTTGAAATATGTTGCATTGATGAAACTGGGTGTTGTGCCCGAAACTGCTTGTTAAAGACTGTTGTGTCTGAACTGTCCAGCAATATTGAGCTGGTTGTAAAGAAGCAAGTGTCCTCTGGTTTATGTGCATGTGATTCTTGACAAAAGGACATGGTTGCTGCGGGGACCTCCGGCCAGAATGTGACACACTGACTGCTCAACATTGATGGACTGGGACACTGTTTATTTTTGGGGTGCCAGGCTGTTGGAACATAGCCCCTTGCCCATGACTACTGCCCTGTGCATCTTACACAATGAGTCATATAATTTATTCAGGTTTTATAATGTAATCTGGATCCAAGGGGTAATGTTTCTCCTTGCAGAGAGTGACATGTCAAGCCAAGGTGAGGAGACTTTTAAGCCTTGCAGTGCTGTAATCTAGAAGTCTGGAATGTCAAACAATCCCCTCTGGCAAATATCACAATATCTATCCCTGCCCTCTCCCTCCCTGCGCACATCTCTAGTCCCTCAAAGTTTGCCGAGGATCACAGGTCATACCTTTCACAACATCACCATCATGAGCAGGGTTGCTGGCTGACCCATTCCATGCTTGGACAGAAAATCTCTGTGCTTTGAATGGACAGCAGCATGAAATAAGGAGCTGGAGTTACATCACCACATGTGACCGGTTAGGAGAAGAAAAGAATTTTTAGTAAAAAGTCAAGAGTCAAAAATGAAGACCAGTATCAGCGCTGATCCTGGTCTCCATTTTTGATTTTTCCACTTTGGGAAAAACCTGGAAGCGGATTCCCCTGTCTTTCCAGAAATAGCTGCAATTTATCACTTTTGAATTCAAACCAAAGCGAGAGTTATGCCTCAGGCAGCACAACTATATCAGGTGATCAAGGATCCTTACACAGCTCACCTTTTACAACTTGACATAAAGCTACTACGCTTAGATAGCGCCACATCTTTTATTCTCTTTTAGGATATTCCACACAAATAAAAAGTCAAGAAGGAAGTTTCTTCATTTCTGATGGACTTTAAATTGCTTTGAGAAAACCAACCCATTTAAGGAGAATTCATAAAGGAACTATACTAGATGTCTTCTCGAAATTTGCTTGGAGAACAAGGAAGAAAAATCACTTTTATGTAAATCACCTATACATAATACAGTCAATGTATAGATATTTCAGTGGTAAGGAAATGTCTGGCTAGAACAGGTTTCAGAATATGGGAACTGTTAAGCAGTTCATTCAGCTCTGAAAATTGACTGACATCATCATTCATCATGTCACTTGGAAGACAAGATTTTTACAGTTGAAGACCCACAGATTACGTCTGCGTGATTTGTTGAATTAAGCAACCTAAAATTGTGGAAAGCAATACATTACAGGGGAAGATTAAATATTTGAAGACACAGAACAAACTACAGCTGTAAAAGACATGTGTAAAACCTTTCCTCGTCTAGGATATTACATGGGTTAATAATGATATAGACTGTATGAAAAGCAAAAACTTACGAGAAGATGGTGTCAGTCTACTGAACATTTAATCAATGTACTTACTGTTCTGTTTAAGTTTGCTTTCTACATTTTCATCTTATATACTAACATGACAAGCTTATTAACATTAATCATATATTTGTAGGCTTTCAATATCAAATGCAGTAAATATTCTTAAAAATAGAGATATAAAATCTCATTTTGAAAATATATTTTCAATATGTGATACAATATACTGTTGGCTCATTAATGGAGTAGTATTTTATAAAATATAGATTAATGATAATTCACACTGGCAAACAGTGCATTGAAGAATTATTCATACCCTGTGAACTTTCCACATTTTTCTCATTACATCCACAAATCTAAATGTATTTTATTGGGATTTTATGTGATATACCAACACAAAATAGAAAGCATTTATAAAGAGTAAAGTAAATGATACAAGGGTTTTAAAATAGTTTAAAAATATATAAATCAGAAAATTCTGACGTGCATTTGCATTCAGCCCCCGGTAAGCCCTAAGTTAAATCCTGAGTAAATTGCCTGAAGTCACATAATTAGTAAATTGAGTCAAACTGTGTGTAATTTCTTCTCAGTATATCTAGAGTTCTGTGAAGACTGCAGAGGTCTGTTTAAAAACATTTTAGATCAAACAACATCATGAAAACCAAGGAACACACCAGACAGGTCGAGGATAAAGTTGTGGAGAAAATGGTTAGGTTATAATAAAACATAGCCCAAGCTATTAATTGCCCCAAAGGAAGAAATGTCAAAAAATAACTAAATTACTATTTTCTTAATCCCCTGCCACTCTATTGCTACGACTCTAGTCCCATCAGTTCAGTTTTTACTGACTGGTCCTACAGTGATAACAGAGTCATTCAGTATAGCTATTTGATAGTGATGAGTGAGTATGCTCGTTACTCAAGTTTCTCCGAGCATGCTCGGGTGGTCTCCGAGTATTTTGGTATGCTCAGAGATTTAGTTTATGTCGACGTAGCTGCATGATTTGCGGCTGCTAGACAGCTTGAATACATGTGGGGATTGCCTGTTTTTTAGGCAATCCCCACATGTATTCAAGCTGTCTAGCAGCCGCAAATCGTGCAGCTGCTTCGACATAAACTAAATCTCCGAGCACGCAGAAATACTCAGAGACCACCCAAGCATGCTTGGAGAAACTTGAGTAACGAGCATACTCACTCATCACTTATATTTGACCAATCACTAAGCAGCCTCATTACAACCATAAATGCCAACCCAAATCCTACCCATGCCTGCATGTATGTCATTAGTCCATCAAAACCAATGATTGGTTAAAATGCTCATTGGAGCATGTATTATTGCACATAGTGCTTGCAGGAACAAGTCAACAGAGACCACCAGAGTAGTCATGCTGGAACTTTGAGTGATTTATCAGGTGAGTAATATTTAGTTTGTTATTTTACCACTTTCCCTGTTGAGAGTTAACATTTTGTAAAAAAATAACTTGGATAACCCCTTTAAAGGTTTTTTTTTTAAAAGCTCCTTATACACATTGCTAGAGTTATATAAGAGAAATCAGTGTCCTGGAAAGGATAACCATGAGTGATCATGAAGGCTGTTGTACCATTCTATGCCATCCATGAAACTGTTGACATCTTGCTCTTTTCTTTCGTGTTTTCCATCAAATCTCCGGCCTCATGTGCAGATTTCAACAAAGTTTCAAAACTGTACTGTAAGATGTAAATATTTTGGGACTCGACCAGACTTGACCAGACTAATTAAAGTTCTGATGAGTAAAGACCTATTTTTAAATTCTAATTGCACACAACATTGACATTTCGATCCCTATTCGTCCAAGCATAATCTTGCATCGAGCCAGCACTTCTCCTTACTAGCCGACCAAAAAAAATCAGCAATGCTGGGAGAAATGTGTTTTCTTTGGTTTTATGCCACATTAATGCTGTGATTGGGTTAGAAATGATATTTAACATGTGTCTGTCAACTACGGTCAACTACGACGTGAAAGGTTGGGAGCGAGGGGTGGCATTTATTTACAGGTGTAAGGAAAGCTTGCACAGTGCACTCTTGACAAAAAAAATGAAAAACTTTACTAGTTAATAAAAAATGAAATATTTAATTAGATTTTTATGCTGCTGCATAACATTTAGGTGTTCGTGAAATAGACAGAGAAGAGAAGTTAATGGGACAATCATATTTGTTGTTCCAGTCTTGATATCCGGTTATAGGGGAAAGGTTCACCTAGCCTATTGTATACGTCAGATTTTAAGTGACGATTGCTGGGGACATTGAGCAGAAAAGTATAAGGTTGTACTTTTAAAAAGGATTCTGACTTCATACAATACTATTTTAACCCAGACGATTCATCATTTCTGCCAACAAAACCAAACAAAAGAATTACATGTAAGCCAGGCTCTTACTTTATTCTTAGACTCCCTAAAAGAGACGTCCAAGGAGCTTGTCATCTAAACAGCTGCTTCTTACATGATTGCTTCATATGCCATTCTATTCATCAGAACAGTGGATGCAATAGATCAAACAGTTGCAATCAAAATTATTCAACCCCCCAGTGACAAATTAGGTTTATTATCAAAATTGACAAACTTTCTTCTATTTGCAATAAAGTATTCATACTAGAACAATGAAAAAAGCTCAGCACAACTAATATACCAAGTGGTTTCTCAAATTTTGCACAAAACGCCATGGTTAGTGATTATTGCAGCCTCGGAATTATTCAGCTCTTCAGTGCTTATCAAAGGACCTCCGGTTATTATAACCTGCTACAAAAGTGATATATAGCCAGAAACTGGCTTTTGACAGCATTCCTGAGAAATCTTAGCCAATGGCTATTTTGAATTTTATTGACCCCAACTATCACTGGTCTTTAACAGAACTAGTTTTCACCTATGGGCAAAAAGGTTGATATTGCTCTGGTGCAAATTCAATCCCTGCACCCACTATAGTTATGTCCATCATCTCAGCCTGATCATAATAAGCAATGGCTTCCAGTTTACTAGTATTCTTGGGTTTGCATTCTTCAAACAACTTCTTTGACTCTCCAATTAAAGTTTGGGCAGCATGGTGACTGAATGGTTAGAACTGCTGCTTTGCGACCCTGGAATCTTGGTTTAAAAGACAAATATGTACAGCTCTGGCAACAATTAAGAGACCACTGCAAAATGTTCAGTTTGTCTGATTTTTCTCTTTATAGGTATATTTTTGAGTAAATTGTAAATTGTTCTTTTATTTTATAAACTACTGACAAGCAATAAATGTTGTATTTTTTCCTGACAAAGAAAAATGGTCAATTTTTTTTTTGAAAAAAACAGCGCTTTCAGACCTCAAATAATCTGCTGACTCACTTGGAAACCGCAAAGCTAGGTGCATTAGAACAGCGATGGATGGCCCAGCTGTCCAACAACAAGTACCGAGCAGGGCATAATAGCACTAATGCTGATGCACTGTCCAGGATGCCCAATTTACCAGATGGGGAAGAAGAGCTAGAAGAAATCGAGTTACTAACCTTCCACCACCAAGAGGTGGCCCAGTGCTCCCATTGCGTGAAGGACAAGTGTTATGTCGTGCAAGAGGCCACGTTTAACCAGTTGCCCACCATGCATGGGCAGAGACGCGGGATAGTGACCCAGCAGCCCGCCTAGTAAAGAAGATGCTGACACAAGCTGACTTACACCCTTGTCCATATGCTCCCGTACAAACGAACAGGTCTGGCAGGTGGTAGTCCCAAAGCGGGATGTGCCAATGGTCTTGGAAGCGCTCCACAATGGAGCAGAACACTTCAGGTGGAAGAAGTTGGAAGTCCTGCTACGTGAGCGATTCTACTGGGTTGCCATGAGGAAAGCAATCAAGAAATGGTGTTGAGACTGTGGTCCATGCAACCTGAGATGGAAAGACCGTAACAGCCAGCGAGCCCATTACAGCCGATCATCACGAAACAGCCGCTTGAACTGGTAGCTTTGGATCATGTTAAGTTGACTCTGAGTAGGACTGGCTACATCTACGCTCTGACCATCATTGACCATAACTCAAGGTACCTGGTAGTCGTGTGTTATGATCCGGTGGTAGGATCTCAAAACTGACCTGACACATGTGACCAGAATATAGGACCAGTTCTGGGGAGGTAGAAGCTATACTGACCGCAAACCTGATCCTATCCACAAACACTAAAGGCAGCCGTGGAGCGTTCCTAAAATCCTAGACACCACATTCACAGCCTGAGAAACTGACTACCACTAGAGAGAAAGCAAAGACCTCACCTGCCTCAGAGAAATAACCCCAAAGTTTTAGTCAGCCCCCCACAAATAATAACGGTGAGTTAAGGGGAAAAGACAAACGTAGAAATGAAACAGGTTTAGCAAATGAGGCCCGCTAACACTAGATAGACTGAAAATAGGTAGGAGTCTGTGCGGTCAGTACAAAAACTATCAAAACTAAACCACGCAGAGAATACAAGAACCCCCACACCGACTCACGATGTGAGGGGCACACTCTGCACCCCAGAACTAACCAGCAAGCGCAAGATCACATATAAGCAAGCTGGACTGAACTCATCATATACAGAGAAACGTTTTCAAGGAAATAATGAGCAAAATGAACAAACAAACTTAACTTCTCCAGCAGGAGACTGGTCACAAGGAATATTCAGAAGCTCTCAGAAACAGGACTGAATACACCGACAGCAGGCAACAAATGAAAGGCCAGGTGAATTAAATAGGCCTCAGCATAGCAGGAAATGAAGAAGCTGAGCCCAGCCAAGACCAGCAATATCGCTAAAGGCCACCAGAGGGAGCCCCAGAACAAACTCACACAATACCGCTCATGACCACAGGAGGGAGCCCGAGAACGGAATTCACAACAGTACCCCCCCCCCTTGAGAAGGGATCACCGAACCCTCACCAGAGATCCCAGGCCGATCAGGACGAGCCGAATGAAAGGCACGAACCAAATCGGCCGCATGGACATCGGAGGCGACAACCAAGGAATTATCCTCCTGACCATAGCCCTTCCATTTAACCAAGTACTGAAGCTTCCGTCTCGAAATACGAGAATCCAAGATCTTCTCCACCACATACTCCATCTCCCCCTCGACCAAGACCGGAGCAGGAGGATCAACAGAAGGGACCACAGGCACCACGTATCTCCGCAACAATGACCTATGGAACACATTATGAATGGCAAACGATGTTGAGAGGTCCAAACGAAATGACACAGGGTTGAGGATTTCCAAAATCTTATAAGGACCGATGAAACGAGGCTTGAATTTAGGAGAGGAAACCTTCATCGGGACATAACGAGAAGACAACCATACCAAATCCCCCACACGAAGTCGGGGACCCACACAGCGACGGCGGTTAGCAAAGCGCTGAGCCTTCTCCTGGGACAACGTCAAATTGTCCACCACATGGTTCCAAATCTGCTGCAACCTATCAACCACAGAATCCACCCCAGGACAGTCAGAGGACTCAACCTGACCCAAGGAAAACCGAGGATGAAAACCAGAATTGCAAAAGAACGGTGAAACCAAAGTAGCAGAACTAGCCCGATTATTAAGGGCGAACTCAGCCAATGGCAGAAAAGTCACCCAATCATCCTGATCAGCAGAAACAAAACATCTCAAATAAGTTTCCAAGGTCTGATTAGTTCGTTCGGTTTGGCCATTCGTCTGAGGGTGGAAGGCCGACGAAAAAGACAATTCAATGCACATCTTAGCACAAAAGGACCGCCAAAATCTGGACACAAACTGGGATCCTCTGTCAGACACAATGTTCTCCGGAATACCATGTAAACGAACCACATTCTGAAAAAACAGTGGCACCAAATCGGAGGAGGAAGGCAGCTTAGGCAAGGGTACCAAATGGACCATTTTAGAAAAACGATCACAAACCACCCATATGACAGACATCCTCTGAGAGACAGGAAGATCCAAAATAAAATCCATGGAAATATGCGTCCAAGGCCTCTTCGGGACAGGCAAAGGCAAAAGCAATCCACTGGCACGAGAACAGCAAGGCTTGGCCCAAGCACAAATCCCACAGGACTGCACAAAGGAACGCACATCCCGCGACAAGGAAGGTCACCAAAAGGACCTCACCACCAAATCCCTGGTACCAAAAATCCCAGGATGACATGCCAACACTGAAGAATGAACTTAGAAAATAACTCTACTGGTCCATCTGTCCGGGACAAACAGTCTCTCCGGTGGACAACGGTCAGGTCTATTGGCCTGAAACTCCTGCAACACCCGTCGCAGATCAGGAGAGATGGTAGACAAAATCACCCCCTCTTTGAGGACACCAGTAGGTTCAGAAACTTACGGGGAGTCAGGTACAAAACTCCTAGAAAGGGCATCAGCCTTCACGTTTTTCGAACCCGGAAGATATGAAACCACGAAATTGAAACGAGAGAAAAACAGCGACCACCGAGCCTGTCTCGGATTCAACCGTTTGGCAGACTCGAGATAAGTCAAATTCTTGTGATCAGTCAAGACCACCACACGATGCTTGGCTCCCTCAAGCCAATGTCGCCACTCGTCAAATGCCCACTTCATTGCCAACAACTCACGATTACCAACATCATAATTCCGCTCGGCAGGCGAAAACTTTCTCGAAAAGAAAGCACATGGTCTCATCACAGAGCCATCAGAGCTTCTCTGCGACAAGACAGCCCCTGCTCCAATCTCAGAAGCATCAACCTCGACCTGAAAGGGAAGAGAGACATCGGGCTGGCGCAAGACAGGAGCTGAAGAAAATCGACGTTTCAGCTCCTGAAAGGCCTCCACGGCTGCAGGAGACCAATTCGTCACATCAGAACCCTTCTTGGTCAAATCCGTCAAAGGCTTAACCACGCCAGAAAAATTAGTGATGAAGCGACGGTAAAAATTAGCAAAACCCAAGAACTTCTGAAGACTCTTCACAGATGTAGGTTGAGTCCTGTCATGAATAGCCTGGACCTTGACTGGATCCATCTCAATAGTAGAAGGAGAAAAAATAAAGCCCAAAAAGGAAATTTTCTGGACACCGAAGAGACATTTAGAGTCCTTCACAAACAAGGCATTGGCACGCAGGACCTGAAATACCATCCTGACCTGCTTCACATGAGACTCCCAATCATCAGAAAAGACCAAAATATCATCCAGGTACACAATCATAAATCTATCCAGATACTCTCGGAAGATGTCATGCATGAAGGACTGAAACACAGAGGGGGCATTAGAAAGCCCAAAAGGCATCACCAAGTACTCAAAATGGCCTTCGGGCGTATTAAATGCTGTTTTCCATTCATCGCCCTGCTTTATGCGCACAAGATTATACGCTCCTCGAAGATCTATCTTGGTGAACCAACTGGCCCCCCTAATCCGGGCAAACAGATTGGACAACAGTGGCAAGGGGTACTGAAATTTGACCGTGATGTTATTCAGAAGGCGATAATCTATACAGGGTCTCAGAGAACCATCCTTCTTGGCCGCAAAAAAGAACCCCGCACCCAAAGGGGATGAGGACGGGCGAATATGCCCCTTCTCCAAGGACTCCTTTATATAACTCCGCATAGCGGCATGTTCTGGTACAGATAAATTAAAAAGTCGTCCCTTAGGGAACTTACTACCAGGAATCAGATTTATAGCACAATCACAATCCCTATGAGGAGGTAGGGCACTGGATTTGGGCTCATCAAATACATCCTGGTAGTCCGACAAAAATTCAGGGACTTCAGAAGGAGTAGAAGAAGCAATTGACACCAAAGGGGCATCGCCATGAATTCCCTGGCAACCCCAACTTGACACAGACATTTCTTTCTAATGCAGGACTGGATTATGAGCCTGCAGCCATGGCAGACCCAACACGACAACATCATGCAAATTATGTAGCACAAGAAAGCGAATCACCTCCTGATGTGCAGGAGCCATGCACATGGTCACTTGAGTCCAATACTGAGGTTTATTCTTGGCCAATGGCGTAGCATCAATTCCCCTTAATGGAATTGGGAATTGTAAAGGCTCCAAGATAAAACCACAGCGCCTGGCAAATGACAAATCCATCAAATTCAGGGCGGCACCTGAATCCACAAAAGCCATAACTGAGTAGGATGACAGAGAGCAAATCAAAGTAACAGACAAAATGAACTTAGGTTGTACAGTACCAATGGTGACAGACTTGGCGAACCTTTTTGTGCGTTTAGAGCATGCTGAGATAACATGAGTAGAATCACCACAGTAAAAGCACAACCCATTCTGACGTCTGTGGTTTTGCCGTTCATCTCTGGTCAGAGTCCTGTCGCATTGCATAGGCTCCGGTTTCTGCTCAGAAAATACCGCCAGATGGTGCACAGGTTTGCGTTCCCGCAAACGCCGATCAATCTGAATGGCCAAAGACATTGACTCACTCAGACCCGCAGGCGTGGGGAACCCCACCATAACATCTTTAAGGGCTTCAGAAAGACCCTTTCTGAAAATCGCCGCCAGGGCGCACTCATTCCATTGAGTGAGCACAGACCACTTCCTAAACTTCTGACAGTAAACCTCTGCTTCATCTTGACCCTGAGAGAGAGCCAGCAAAACCTTCTCTGCTTGGTCTATCAGATTTGGTTCCTCATAAAGCACTCCTAGCGCCAGAAAAAACGCATCCACATTTAGCAATGCAGGATCTCCTGGCGCCAGAGAGAATGCCCAATCTTGAGGGTCACCACGTAACAAAGAAATAATAATTTTAATTTACTGAACAGAGTCACCTGAGGAGCGAGGTCTCAGAGAAAGGAATAACTTAAAATTATTCTTAAAGTTCAAAAACCTAGATCTATCTCCGGAGAACAGTTCAGGAATTGGTATTTTAGGCTCTGACATAGGACTGCGGACTACATAATCCTGAATGCCCTGCACCCTTGCAGTGAGATGATCCACACTAGAAGACAGACTCTGAATGTCCATATCTGCAACTGAATTCAGAACCACCCAAAGATTAAGGGGAGGGGAGAGGCTAAACACCGTGCAGAGGGAAAAAAAAATGACTTCAGGATGTCTCTTCTCCCTCTTCTGCTGTATTAACACTTTTCGGCCTGCTGTACTGTTATGATCCGGTGGTAGGATCTCAAAACTGTCCTGACACATGTGACCAGAATATAGGACCAGTTCTGGGGAGGTGGAAGCTATACTGACCGCAAACCTGATCCTATCCACAAACACTAAAGGCAGCTGTGGAGCGTTCCTAAAATCCTAGACGCCACGTTCACAACCTGAGAAACTGACTACCCCTAGAGAGAAAGCAAAGACCTCACTTGCCTCAGAGAAATAACCCCAAAGATTTAGTCAGCCCCCCACAAATAATAACGGTGAGTTAAGGGGAAAAGACAAACGTAGAAATGAAACAGGTTTAGCAAATGAGGCCCGCTAACACTAGATAGACTGAAAATAGGTAGGAGTCTGTGCGGTCAGTACAAAAACTATCAAAACTAAACCACGCAGAGAATACAAGAACCCCCACACCGACTCATGATGTGAGGGGCGCACTCTGCACCCCAGAACTAACCAGCAAGCGCAAGATCACATATAAGCAAGCTGGACTGAACTCATCATATACAGAGAAACGTTTTCAAGGAAATAATGAGCAAAATGAACAAACAAACTTAACTTCTCCAGCAGGAGACTGGTCACAAGGAATATTCAGGGGTAGGGTTGAGCGACTTTCATTTTTTTAAGATCGAGTCTGGTTTTGTGAAACCCGATTTAGTCCAGAGTCGAGTCGAGTGAAGTCGGCCGATTATCGCTAAAAGTCGGGGATCGACCGAAACACGAAACCCAATGCAAGTCAATGGGGAAGCATAGCCGGCAGTGAGTGGAGGCCAGGAAAACACCTACAGTGCACATTTTACTGCCAAAAACATCCATTCTTGTTTTCTGAAGCTTGTCAATCTTAATTAACTTTATAATAATAGTTGGGCACTGGAAATTGGGGGTCATTTGGCAAAAGTTGTGGGGGTAGGGCTGGTTCAAGGTTTTAGTGGGCCCAGGAAACATGGACTACGTCATGGCGGTGGAGCAGGGAGAGGTAAGTATTTCAACGTTGCAAGTGCTGTGATCCTGAGCAAGCAGGGGGGGCCCACTCGTTCGCATTGGCACTGGCACAGGGCCCCTCAAAGTACGGCGGTGTGTTTGCATGGCGGGGGCGCCTCCCACCAGCAGCGACACTTTTGCGTACTCTGAGTGGCCCTGTGCCAGTGACGTCGCCAACGAGTATGCCCCCCCACCTGATGAAGGAACCTGCACTTTCATCTGCACCTTCCTCTTTGTCCCTGTGTAAGGTGGTATAATATGCGGGAAGGGGAACCTTACTTTCAGCAGGGTCAGATTCTGGCTGTGTAGAGTACAAGGGGAATGTAGTGGTCTAGGTCAATGTACCAGCAGACTCATCTAGCAGTGGCTGGGCAATGGGCAGGATGATGAGGAAACAGATATAGGGCCAAAGAATAAAGTAGGCTAAATGCAGATCAAAATTGGTAACAGGACTAAACAGGCGGCATTGCTTTGTTCAGTGGAGTAGCAAACCCAAGAGCAGCAGACACTGTTTCAAGGGCCTAACCACACTAGTAGGCCAAATGCAGTTTAATATCTGATAGTATAGGCCGAAAGCCAGAATGTGGAAGCTCAGCTTTGTTCAGTTGAGGACAACACCAGGGAGGGGCAGACACCGTTAGTAGGCCCTAACCACCATTTTGTTTTTTAAAAAACACTTAATGAGAGCCAGAAGGTTGAAGCTCAGCTTTATTCAGTTGAGGGCAACACCAGGGAGGGGCAGACACCGTTAGTAGGCCCTAAACACCATTTTGTTTTTTAAAAAACACTTAATGAGAGCCAGAAGGTTGAAGCTCAGCTTTATTCAGTTGAGGGCAACACCAGGCAGGGGCAGACACCGTTAGTAGGCCGGAACCACCATTTTGTTTTTTAAAAAACACTTAATGAGAGCCAGAAGGTTGAAGCTCAGCTTTATTCAGTTGAGGGCAACACCAGGCAGGGGCAGACACCGTTAGTAGGCCGGAACCAGCAATGTGTTTAAAAACAGCAGTTAATCAGAGCCGGAAGGTAGAAGCTCAGCTTTATTCAGTTGAGGGCAACACCAGGGAGGGGCAGAAGCCGTTAGTAGGCCCTAACCACCATTTTGTTTTTTAAAAAACACTTAATGAGAGCCAGAAGGTTGAAGCTCAGCTTTATTCAGTTGAGGGCAACACCAGGCAGGGGCAGACACCGTTAGTAGGCCGGAACCAGCAAGTTGTTTAAAAACAGCAGTTAATCAGAGCCAGAAGGTTGAAGCTCAGCTTTATTCAGTTGAGGGCAACACCAGGCAGGGGCAGACACCGTTAGTAGGCCGGAACCAGCAATGTGTTTAAAAACAGCAGTTAATCAGAGCCGGAAGGTAGAAGCTCAGCTTTATTCAGTTGAGGGCAACACCAGGGAGGGGCAGAAGCCGTTAGTAGGCCCTAACCACCATTTTGTTTTTTAAAAAACACTTAATGAGAGCCAGAAGGTAGAAGCTCAGCTTTATTCAGTTGAGGACAACTTGAATTAGGGACTGCATACAGACTTAGCAGGCTGTCCCCTGTGTGGACCATGCATCCAATACATTAACCCATTGAGCCACAAAGGACACGTAACCTTCCGTGGCCATGCCTACAGGTCCATGTGTCTGTTGTCAGGTGTACCTTTGTCAGTGTAGGCCTATTGGAAGGAGGGACCGCAGACAGGCTTCGAAGGCCTAACACAATAAAATGGGCTGGCTGTAGGCACTTTAAAATTGGTTCCAGGGGTACACGGGCAGCAGTGGTCTGGTCAGTGGAGGCCTAGTGGAAGGAGGGACCGCAGACAGGCTTCGAAGGCCTAAAATAACAAACAATAGGCTCATGGCAGTTTTACAGCGGTTACATGGATACACGGGCAGGCAGCTTGGTGGTGAGTGGAGGAGTATTTAAGGTAGGGACCGCAGACAGGCTATCAAAGGCCTAAAATAACAAACAATAGGCTCATGGCAGTTTTACAGCGGTTACATGGATACACGGGCAGGCAGCTTGGTGGTGAGTGGAGGAGTATTTAAAGTAGGGACCGCAGACAGGCTATCAAAGGCCTAAAATAACAAACAATAGGCTCATGGCAGTTTTACAGCGGTTACATGGATACACGGGCAGGCAGCTGGTGATGAGTGGAGGAGTATTTAAAGTAGGGACCGCAGACAGGCTATCAAAGGCCTAAAATAACAAACAATAAGCTCATGGCAGTTTTACAGCGGTTACATGGATACACGGGCAGGCAGCTGGTGATGAGTGGAGGAGTATTTAAAGTAGGGACCGCAGACAGGCTATCAAAGGCCTAAAATAACAAACAATAGGCTCATGGCAGTTTTACAGCGGTTACATGGATACACGGGCAGGCAGCTTGGTGGTGAGTGGAGGAGTATTTAAAGTAGGGACCGCAGACAGGCTATCAAAGGCCTAAAATAACAAACAATAGGCTCATGGCAGTTTTACAGCGGTTACATGGATACACGGGCAGGCAGCTGGTGATGAGTGGAGGAGTATTTAAAGTAGGGACCGCAGACAGGCTATCAAAGGCCTAAAATAACAAACAATAGGCTCATGGCAGTTTTACAGCGGTTACATGGATACACAGGCAGGCAGCTGGTGATGAGTGGAGGAGTATTTAAAGTAGGGACCGCAGACAGGCTATCAAAGGCCTAAAATAACAAACAATAGGCTCATGGCAGTTTTACAGCGGTTACATGGATACACAGGCAGCTTGGTGGTGAGTGGAGGAGTATTTAAAGTAGGGACCGCAGACAGGCTATCAAAGGCCTAAAATAACAAACAATAGGCTCATGGCAGTTTTACAGCGGTTACATGGATACACGGGCAGGCAGCTGGTGATGAGTGAAGGAGTATTTAAAGTAGGGACCGCAGACAGGCTATCAAAGGCCTAAAATAACAAACAATAGGCTCATGGCAGTTTTACAGCGGTTACATGGATACACGGGCAGGCAGCTGGTGATGAGTGGAGGAGTATTTAAAGTAGGGACCGCAGACAGGCTATCAAAGGCCTAAAATAACAAACAATAGGCTCATGGCAGTTTTACAGCGGTTACATGGATACACAGGCAGCTTGGTGGTGAGTGGAGGAGTATTTAAAGTAGGGACCGCAGACCGGCTATCAAAGGCCTAAAATAACAAACAATAGGCTTATGGCAGTTTTACATCGGTTACATGGATACACGGGCAGGCAGCTTGGTGGTGAGTGGAGGAGTATTTAAAGTAGGGACCGCAGACAGGCTATCAAAGGCCTAAAATAACAAACAATAGGCTCATGGCAGTTTTACAGCGGTTACATGGATACACGGGCAGGCAGCTGGTGATGAGTGGAGGAGTATTTAAAGTAGGGACCGCAGACAGGCTATCAAAGGCCTAAAATAACAAACAATAGGCTCATGGCAGTTTTACAATGGTTACATGGATACACAGGCAGCTTGGTGGTGAGTGGAGGAGTATTTAAAGTAGGAACCGCAGACAGGCTATCAAAGGCCTAAAATAACAAACAATAGGCTCATGGCAGTTTTACAGCGGTTACATGGATACACGGGCAGGCAGCTTGGTGGTGAGTGGAGGAGTATTTAAAGTAGGGACCGCAGACAGGCTATCAAAGGCCTAAAATAACAAACAATAGGCTCATGGCAGTTTTACAGCGGTTACATGGATACACGGGCAGGCAGCTGGTGATGAGTGGAGGAGTATTTAAAGTAGGGACCGCAGACAGGCTATCAAAGGCCTAAAATAACAAACAATAGGCTCATGGCAGTTTTACAGCGGTTACATGGATACACGGGCAGGCAGCTGGTGATGAGTGGAGGAGTATTTAAAGTAGGGACCGCAGACAGGCTATCAAAGGCCTAAAATAACAAACAATAGGCTCATGGCAGTTTTACAGCGGTTACATGGATACACAGGCAGCTTGGTGGTGAGTGGAGGAGTATTTAAAGTAGGGACCGCAGACAGGCTATCAAAGGCCTAAAATAACAAACAATAGGCTTATGGCAGTTTTACATCGGTTACATGGATACACGGGCAGGCAGCTTGGTGGTGAGTGGAGGAGTATTTAAAGTAGGGACCGCAGACAGGCTATCAAAGGCCTAAAATAACAAACAATAGGCTCATGGCAGTTTTACAGCGGTTACATGGATACACGGGCAGGCAGCTGGTGATGAGTGGAGGAGTATTTAAAGTAGGGACCGCAGACAGGCTATCAAAGGCCTAAAATAACAAACAATAGGCTCATGGCAGTTTTACAACGGTTACATGGATACACAGGCAGCTTGGTGGTGAGTGGAGGAGTATTTAAAGTAGGAACCGCAGACAGGCTATCAAAGGCCTAAAATAACAAACAATAGGCTCATGGCAGTTTTACAGCGGTTACATGGATACACGGGCAGGCAGCTTGGTGGTGAGTGGAGAAGTATTTAAAGTAGGGACCGCAGACAGGCTATCAAAGGCCTAAAATAACAAACAATAGGCTCATGGCAGTTTTACAGCGGTTACATGGATACACGGGCAGGCAGCTGGTGATGAGTGGAGGAGTATTTAAAGTAGGGACCGCAGACAGGCTATCAAAGGCCTAAAATAACAAACAATAGGCTCATGGCAGTTTTACAGCGGTTACATGGATACACGGGCAGGCAGCTGGTGATGAGTGGAGGAGTATTTAAAGTAGGGACCGCAGACAGGCTATCAAAGGCCTAAAATAACAAACAATAGGCTCATGGCAGCTTTACAGCGGTTACATGGATACACAGGCATCTTGGTGGTGAGTGGAGGAGTAGTGCAAGGAGTGTCTGTCCCAGTACTCCCAAAATATAAATAGATGTTAATGTCTCGCAAAACAACCAAAACAAAAAAAAAGTGGCATACTTAGGTACAGGGGTGGGCTCATCTACTGAGTTTCTGACATAGTAATTTGGCAGTAACTATTTAATGGTGCCAATATAGGACACAGACACAGACTACTTTAAGTTGCATCATAGATGTCTACAAATTTGTATTGTCAGTGCCAGACATTGAATGATGTCAGCGAATAGACTAAAGATTGGTGGAGCTGTGCGACATAATTTTGCACGTGGTAGAGCACATTTTGAGCTGGGGTAGGGGGGAACTCTCTTGAGGCCGGCGGGACCGCCCCAGGGCCCCTCATGTTACAACGGTGTGTCTGACGTTGGGTGCGCACCACCACCGCCAGAGACACTACATTGTACTATGAGGGACCCAGTAGCAATGCCGTCAACCAAAAGCGAGCACACCCACCTCTTCAGACAAACAGCAGTCTCACGGGTGCTTGCACCAAGTCGCGATACCACGGCCCCGTGTGGGGAGTTTTGCCATTTAGGGAGGTGTAAACATGTCGTATGCTGTACAATCAGCTGCAGCAAATTAGACATTAGAAAAGTAATTCACAGGCAAGAGCTTTTCATAGGAAAGCTAGGTGTCGGCCGGGCAAGGTGGGGCAAAAGATTTCGAAATCCAGTTGTGGTTCATTTTAATGAATGTTAGATCGTCAACATTTTGGGTAGCCAGACGAGTCCTTTTTTCGGTTAATATTGAACCTGCAGCACTGAATACTCTTTCTGATAGGACACTTGCTGCCGGGCAAGCAAGCTCCTGCAATGCATATTCTGCCAATTCTGGCCAGGTGTCTAATTTGGAGGCCCAGTAATCAAATGGGAATGACGGTTGAGGGAGAACATCGATAAGGGATGAAAAATAGTTAGTAACCATACTGGACAAATGTTGTCTCCTGTCACTTTCAATTGATGCAGCAGTACCTGTCCTGTCTGCGGTCATAGCAAAATCACTCCACAACCTGGTCAGAAAACCCCTCTGTCCAACGCCACTTCTGATGTGTGCACCCCTAACACTCCTAGTCTGCTGCCCCCTGGAGCTCGTGTGAGAACGATCACGTGCGCTGTGTGCTGGGAATGCCTGAAGCAAACGGTCAACAAGAGTTGATTGTTTGGTTGCTAATATTAGTTCCAAGTTCTCATGTGGCATAATATTTTGCAATTTGCCTTTATAGCGTGGATCAAGGAGGCAGGCCAACCAGTAATCGTCATCGTTCATCATTTTCGTAATGCGTGTGTCCCTTTTTAGGATACGTAAGGCATAATCCGCCATGTGGGCCAAAGTTCCAGTTGTCAAATCTCCGGTTGTGATTGGTTGAGGGGCAGTTGCAGGCAAATCTACGTCACTTGTGTCCCTCAAAAAACCAGAACCCGGCCGTGACACGCAACCAATTTCCTGTGCCCCCGGGAAAGGTTCGGCATTAAAAATATACTCATCCCCATCATCCTCCTCGTCCTCCACCTCCTCTTCGCCCGCTACCTCGTCCTGTACACTGCCCTGACCAGACAATGGCTGACTGTCATCAAGGCTTTCCTCTTCCTCTGGTGCAGACGCCTGCTCCTTTATGTGCGTCAAACTTTGCATCAGCAGACGCATTAGGGGGATGCTCATGCTTATTACGGCGTTGTCTGCACTAACCAGCCGTGTGCATTCCTCAAAACACTGAAGGACTTGACACATGTCTTGTATCTTAGACCACTGCACACCTGACAACTCCATGTCTGCCATCCTACTGCCTGCCCGTGTATCCTCCCACAAATAAATAACAGCACGCCTCTGTTCGCACAGTCTCTGAAGCATGTGCAGTGTTGAGTTCCACCTTGTTGCAACGTCTATGATTAGGCGATGCTGGGGAAGGTTCAAAGACCGCTGATAGGTCTGCATACGGCTGGCGTGTACAGGCGAACGTCGGATATGTGAGCAAAGTGCACGCACTTTGAGGAGCAGGTCGGAGAACCCAGGATAAGTTTTCAATAAGCACTGCACCACCAGGTTTAAGGTGTGAGCCAGGCAAAGAATGTGTTTCAGTTGGGAAAGGGAGATGGCAGCCATGAAATTCCTTCCGTTATCACTCACTACCTTGCCTGCCTCAAGATCTACTGTGCCCAGCCACGACTGCGTTTCTTGTTGCAAGAACTCGGACAGAACTTCCGCGGTGTGTCTGTTGTCGCCCAAACACTTCATAGCCAATACAGCCTGATGACGCTTGGCAGTAGCTGGCCCATAATGGGACAACTGGTGTGCAACAGTGTCATCTGCCGATGGAGTGGTTGGCAGACTGCGTTCTGTGGAAGAGCTGTAGCTTCTGCAGGAGGACGAGGAGGAGGAGGAGGAGGGGGTGCGAACGCCTACAGCCAACTGTTTCCTAGACCGTGGGCTAGGCACAACTGTCCCTAAATTGATGTCGCCTGTGGACCCTGCATCCACCACATTCACCCAGTGTGCCGTGATGGACACATAACGTCCCTGGCCATGCCTACTGGTCCATGCATCTGTAGTCAGGTGCACCTTTGTACTCACAGATTGCCTGAGTGCATGGACGATGCGCTGTTTAACATGCTGGTGCAGGGCTGGGATGGCTTTTCTGGAAAAAAAGTGTTGACTGGGTAGCTCGTATCGTGGTTCAGCGTACTCCATCAGGGCTTTGAAAGCTTCGCTTTCAACTAACCGGTAGGGCATCATCTCTAACGAGATTAGTCTAGCTATGTGGGCGTTAAAACCCTGTGTACGCGGATGCGAGGATAAGTACTTCCTTTTTCTAACCAGAGTGTCATGTAGGGTGAGCTGGACTGGAGAGCTGGAGATCGTGGAACTTTCGGGTGTGCCGGTGTACATGGCAGACTGAGAGACGGTTGGAGACGGTATTGTTTCCGCCGGTGCCCTAGATGCAATATTTCCTCCTACAAAACTGGTGGTTCCCTGACCCTGACTGCTTTTGGCTGGCAAAGAAACCTGCACAGATACTGCCGGTGGTGCGGAAAATGGTGGCCTTACAGTGACGGAAGGGATGTTGCATTGCTGACTAGCTTCATTGGCCGAGGGTGCTACAACCTTAAGGGACGTTTGGTAGTTAGTCCAGGCTTGAAAATGCATGGTGGTTAAGTGTCTATGCATGCAACTAGTATTTAGACTTTTCAGATTCTGACCTCTGCTTAAGCTAGTTGAACATTTTTGACAGATGACTTTGCGCTGATCAGTTGGATGTTGTTTAAAAAAATGCCAGACTGCACTCTTCCTAGACTCGGATCCCTTTTCAGGGATTGCAGACTGAGCTTTAACCGGATGGCCACGCTGTCCTCCAACAGGTTTTGGCTTTGACACGCGTTTTGGGCCAGATACGGGCCCGGCAGATGGAACCTGTTGCGATGTTGATGCCTGCTGCGGCCCCTCCTCCACCTCCGCTTCTGAACTACTGCCGCCTGCACCCTGTTCCCCCAATGGCTGCCAATCGGGGTCAATAACTGGGTCATCTATTACCTCCTCTTCGAGCTCGTGTGCAACTTCGTCTGTGTCACTGTGTCGGTCGGTGGTATAGCGTTCGTGGCGGGGCAACATAGTCTCATCAGGGTCTGATTGTGGATCTGTACCCTGAGAGGGCAATGTGGTGGTCTGAGTCAAAGGAGCAGCATAGTACTCTGGCTGTGGCTGTGCATCAGTGCACTCCATGTCAGAATCTACTTGTAATGGGCATGGCCTGTTAAATGTTTCACTTTCTAAGCCAGGGACGGTATGTGTAAAGAGCTCCATGGAGTGACCCGTTGTGTCGCCTGCTGCATCCTTCTCTCTTGTTGTAGTTTTTGCTGAGGAGGACAAGGAAGCGACTTGTCCCTGACCGTGAACATCCACAAGCGACGCGCTGCTTTTACATTTACCAGTTTCGGAAGAGGAGGCAAAAGAGCTAGAGGCTGAGTCTGCAATGTAAGCCAAAACTTGCTGTTGCTGCTCCGCCTTTAAAAGCGGTTTTCCTACTCCCAGAAAAGAGAGCGTTTGAGGCCTTGTGTAGCCTGACGACGAAACTGGCTCCACAGCTCCAGACTTAGGTGGAATATTTTTATCCCCACGACCACCTGATGCTCCACTACCACTACCATCATTACCAGCTGACAATGAACGCCCACGACGACCTCTTGCACCAGACTTCCTCATTGTTTTAAAATCTTAACCAAAGTAACTTTATTTGTTGCTGTCAAACAACTTACACGGTGAGCTATAACTTCAGTATGATTTCAATATCCCTTAACAGGTTGGTGAGACCACAAGGAAAATCAGGCACAATGTTACACACTCTGTTTTCTGTGGCACAAAATCACAGAGATGACACACACGCAGGACTGTCACTCAAGCACTAATGTCAATATTAATCTCCCACCTAATTTATTTATTTTTTTTTCTCAGGGAGACTTTAGAAACCAAATAATATTAAAAAAAAAAAAAAAAAAAAAAGGCTTTCTATGGCCCACAATTAGAGAGAGAGAGGTGGCACACCCAGGAGTCAAGACTGGCGCACAAGCTGAAAGGGCAATATTACTCTCCCACTGTTTTTTTAAGTTTTTTTTCTTTTATTTTCAGGGAGACTTTAGAAACCAAATAATATTAAAAAAAACAAAAAAATAAATAGCCTTTCTATGGCCCACTGAATGAGAGAGAGGTGGCACACCCAGGAGTCAAGCCTGGCACACAAGCTGAAAGGGCAATATTACTCTCCCACTGTTTTTTTAGGTATTTTTTTTTTTCAGGGAGACTTTAGAAACCAAATAATAAGAAAATAAATAAATAAATAAATAGGCTTTCTATAGCCCACTGAATGAGAGATAGCACACAGCAGTGGCACACAAGCCCTGACTGAGGCCAATATTTTTCTCCCACTGATTGATGTAGTGTTTTTGTGTTGAGGTAGATTTTAGAACACAAATCAAGGAAAAAAAAAAATAAATGCTTTCTATGGCCCACTGAATGAGAGAGAGGTGGCACACCCAGGAGTCAAGACTGGCACACAAGCTGAAAGGGCAATATTACTCTCCCACTGTTTTATTATGTATTTTTTGTTTTTTAAGGGAGACTTTAGAAACCCAATAATATTTAAAAAAATAAATAAATAGGCTTTCTATGGCCCACTGAATGAGAGGGAGAGAGGTGGCACACCCAGGAGTCAAGACTGGCACACAAGCTGAAAGGGCAATATTACTCTCCCACTGTTGTTTTATGTATTTTTTGTTTTTTAAGGGAGACTTTAGAAACCAAATAATATAAAAAAAAAAAAAAAAAAAAAAAAAAGGCTTTCTATGGCCCACAATTAGAGAGAGAGAGGTGGCACACCCAGGAGTCAAGACTGGCGCACAAGCTGAAAGGGCAATATTACTCTCCCACTGTTTTTTTAAGTTTTTTTTTTATTATTTTCAGGGAGACTTTAGAAACCAAATAATATTAAAAAAAACAAAAAAATAAATAGCCTTTCTATGGCCCACTGAATGAGAGAGAGAGGTGGCACACCCAGGAGTCAAGACTGGCACACAAGCTGAAAGGGCAATATTACTCTCCCACTGTTTTTTTATGTATTTTTTGTTTTTTAAGGGAGACTTTAGAAACCCAATAATATTTTTTAAAAAAATAAATAGGCTTTCTATGGCCCACTGAATGAGAGGGAGAGAGGTGGCACACCCAGGAGTCAAGACTGGCACACAAGCTGAAAGGGCAATATTACTCTCCCACTGTTTTTTTATGTTTTTTTTTTTTTTTCAGGGAGACTTTAGAAACCAAATAATATTAAAAAAACCAAAAAAATAAATAGGCTTTCTATGGCCCACTGAATGAGAGAGAGAGGTGGCACACCCAGGAGTCAAGACTGGCACACAAGCTGAAAGGGCAATATTACTCTCCCACTGTTTTTTTATGTATTTTTTGTTTTTTAAGGGAGACTTTAGAAACCAAATAATATTAAAAACAAAACAAAAAAAAAAGGCTTTCTATGGCCCACAATTAGAGAGAGAGAGGTGGCACACCCAGGAGTCAAGACTGGCGCACAAGCTGAAAGGGCAATATTACTCTCCCACTGTTTTTTTAAGTTTTTTTTTTTTTATTTTCAGGGAGACTTTAGAAACCAAATAATATTAAAAAAACCAAAAAAATAAATAGCCTTTCTATGGCCCACTGAATGAGAGAGAGAGGTGGCACACCCAGGAGTCAAGACTGGCACACAAGCTGAAAGGGCAATATTACTCTCCCACTGTTTTTTTTATGTATTTTTTGTTTTTTAAGGGAGACTTTAGAAACCCAATAATATTTAAAAAAATAAATAAATAGGCTTTCTATGGCCCACTGAATGAGAGGGAGAGAGGTGGCACACCCAGGAGTCAAGACTGGCACACAAGCTGAAAGGGCAATATTACTCTCCCACTGTTTTTTTATGTTTTTTTTTTTTCAGGGAGACTTTAGAAACCAAATAATATTAAAAAAACCAAAAAAATAAATAGCCTTTCTATGGCCCACTGAATGAGAGAGAGAGAGGTGGCACACCCAGGAGTCAAGACTGGCACACAAGCTGAAAGGGCAATATTACTCTCCCACTGTTTTTTTATGTATTTTTTGTTTTTTAAGGGAGACTTTAGAAACCAAATAATATTAAAAAAAAAACAAAAAAAAAAAGGCTTTCTATGGCCCACAATTAGAGAGAGAGAGGTGGCACACCCAGGAGTCAAGACTGGCGCACAAGCTGAAAGGACAATATTACTCTCCCACTGTTTTTTTAAGTTTTTTTTTTTTTATTTTCAGGGAGACTTTAGAAACCAAATAATATTAAAAAAACCAAAAAAATAAATAGCCTTTCTATGGCCCACTGAATGAGAGAGAGAGGTGGCACACCCAGGAGTCAAGACTGGCACACAAGCTGAAAGGGCAATATTACTGTCCCACTGTTTTTTTATGTATTTTTTGTTTTTTAAGGGAGACTTTAGAAACCCAATAATATTTAAAAAAATAAATAAATAGGCTTTCTATGGCCCACTGAATGAGAGAGAGAGAGGTGGCACACCCAGGAGTCAAGACTGGCACACAAGCTGAAAGGGCAATATTACTCTCCCACTGTTTTTTTATGTATTTTTTTTTTTTTAAGGGAGACTTTAGAAACCAAATAATATTAAAAAAAAAACAAAAAAAAAAAGGCTTTCTATGGCCCACAATTAGAGAGAGAGAGGTGGCACACCCAGGAGTCAAGACTGGCGCACAAGCTGAAAGGACAATATTACTCTCCCACTGTTTTTTTAAGTTTTTTTTTTTTTATTTTCAGGGAGACTTTAGAAACCAAATAATATTAAAAAAACCAAAAAAATAAATAGCCTTTCTATGGCCCACTGAATGAGAGAGAGAGGTGGCACACCCAGGAGTCAAGACTGGCACACAAGCTGAAAGGGCAATATTACTCTCCCACTGTTTTTTTATGTTTTTTTTTTTTTTCAGGGAGACTTTAGAAACCAAATAATATTAAAAAAACCAAAAAAACAAATAGCCTTTCTTTGGCCCACTGAATGAGAGAGAGAGGTGGCACACCCAGGAGTCAAGACTGGCACACAAGCTGAAAGGGCAATATTACTCTCCCACTGTTTTTTTAGGTTTTTTTTTTTTTTCAGGGAGACTTTAGAAACCAAATAATAAGAAAAAAAATAAATAAATAAATAGGCTTTCTATAGCCCACTGAATGAGAGATAGCACACACAGCAGTGGCACACAAGCCCTGACTGAGGCCAATATTTTTCTCCCACTGATTGATGTAGTGTTTTTGTGTTGAGGTAGATTTTAGAACACAAATCAAGGAAAAAAAAAAATAAATGCTTTCTATGGCCCACTGAATGAGAGAGAGGTGGCACACCCAGGAGTCAAGACTGGCACACAAGCTGAAAGGGCAATATTACTCTCCCACTGTTTTTTTATGTATTTTTTGTTTTTTAAGGGAGACTTTAGAAACCCAATAATATTTTTTTAAAAAAATAAATAGGCTTTCTATGGCCCACTGAATGAGAGGGAGAGAGGTGGCACACCCAGGAGTCAAGACTGGCACACAAGCTGAAAGGGCAATATTACTCTCCCACTGTTTTTTTATGTTTTTTTTTTTTTTCAGGGAGACTTTAGAAACCAAATAATATTAAAAAAACCAAAAAAATAAATAGCCTTTCTATGGCCCACTGAATGAGAGAGAGAGGTGGCACACCCAGGAGTCAAGACTGGCACACAAGCTGAAAGGGCAATATTACTCTCCCACTGTTTTTTTAAGTTTTTTTTTTTTTTTTTTATTTTCAGGGAGACTTTAGAAACCAAATAATATTAAAAAAACCAAAAAAATAAATAGCCTTTCTATGGCCCACTGAATGAGAGAGAGAGGTGGCACACCCAGGAGTCAAGACTGGCACACAAGCTGAAAGGGCAATATTACTCTCCCACTGTTTTTTTATGTATTTTTTGTTTTTTAAGGGAGACTTTAGAAACCAAATAATATTAAAAAAAAAACAAACAAAAAAAGGCTTTCTATGGCCCACAATTAGAGAGAGAGAGGTGGCACACCCAGGAGTCAAGACTGGCGCACAAGCTGAAAGGGCAGTATTACTCTCCCACTGTTTTTTTAAGTTTTTTTTTTTTTTTTTATTTTCAGGGAGACTTTAGAAACCAAATAATATTAAAAAAACCAAAAAAATAAATAGCCTTTCTATGGCCCACTGAATGAGAGAGAGAGGTGGCACACCCAGGAGTCAAGACTGGCACACAAGCTGAAAGGGCAATATTACTCTCCCACTGTTTTTTTATGTATTTTTTGTTTTTTAAGGGAGACTTTAGAAACCCAATAATATTTAAAAAAAAAAAAAAAAAAAAGGCTTTCTATGGCCCACAATTAGAGAGAGAGGTGGCACACCCAGGAGTCAAGACTGGCACACAAGCTGAAAGGGCAATATTACTCTCCCACTGTTTTTTTATTTATTTATTTTTTTTCAGGGAGACTTTAGAAACCAAATAATAAGAAAAAAAATAAATAAATAAATAGGCTTTCTATAGCCCACTGAATAAGAGATAGCACACACAGCAGTGGCACACAAGCCCTGATTGAGGCCAATATTTTTCTACCACTGATTGATGTAGTGTTTTTGTGTTGAGGTAGAATTTAGAACACAAATCACGGAAAAAATAAATAGGCTTTCTATGGCCCACTCAGTGAGAGATGGCACACACAGGGATGGCACTGTAGCAGAAATGCCAATCTTAATCTCCCACAAAAAAAAAAAAAAAAAAAAAAAAACAGGGACTGTCCTACAATTACTATCTCCCTGCAGTAATCTAAGCCAGGTATGGCAGGCAGCAATAGGAGTGGACTGATGCACAAATTAAATAAAAAGTGTGGACAAACAAAAAAGATAGCTGTGCAGAAAGGAACAAGAGGATATGTGCTTTGAAAAAAGCAGTTGGTTTCCACAGTGGCGTACACACAGCAATACAGCTATCACGGAGCCTTCTAGGGCAGCCCAATGAGCTACAGCGCTGAGGAAAAAAAAAAAAATAGCTTCCACTGTTCCTGCACACCGAAGGTGGTGTTGGACAGTGGAAATCGCTACAGCACAAGCGGTTTGGTGGTTTATGGACCCTGCCTAACGCTCTCCCTGCTTCTGCGGCAGCAACCTGTCCCTAAGCTCAGATCAGCAGCAGTAAGATGGCGGTCGGCGGGAACGCCCCTTTATAGCTCCTGTGACGCCGCAGACAGCAAGCCAATCACTGCAATGCCCTTCTCTAAGATGGTGGGGACCAGGATCTATGTCATCACGCTGCCCACACTCTGCGTTCACCTTCATTGGCTGAGAAATGGCGCTTTTCGCGTCATTGAAACGCGACTTTGGCGCGAAAGTCGCGTACCGCATGGCCGACAAGCACAGGGGTCGGATCGGGTTTCATGAGACGCCGACTTAGCCAAAAGTCGGCGACTTTTGAAAATGATCGACCCGTTTCGCTCAACCCTATTCAGGAGCTCTCAGAAACAGGACTGAATACACCGACAGCAGGCAACAAATGAAAGGCCAGGTGAATTAAATAGGCCTCAGCATAGCAGGAAATGAAGAAGCTGAGCCCAGCCAAGACCAGCAATATCGCTAAAGGCCACCAGAGGGAGCCCCAGAACAAACTCACACAATACCGCTCATGACCACAGGAGGGAGCCCGAGAACGGAATTCACAACAGTCGTGCCTGTCAAAGACCAAACTGCGAAGATAGCAGCCAAAGCATTTTAAGAACACTTTTGTCGACCGCACAGTTACCCTGAACAAGTGCTCACCGACCAAGGCCCAGCCTTTGAGGCAGAAGTGTTCCAGGAGTTCTGTAACCTGTACAGCTGCAATAAAATCAGGATGATGACGTACCATCCACAGACAAATGGCATGTGCGAGAAAATGAATCAGGTGGTATTTGACCTGTTGAAGACCTTGCCCCTGGAAGAGCGAAACCTGTGGCCAGAGAAGTTGCCGGATCTGGTAGATCTATACAACCATATCCAGGTAAACTCCACCAACTGCACCCCAGCCTACCTCAAGAGGGTGAGACCTGGCAAGTTACCCACTGACATGGACATGGGAGTCATAACACCTGAGACAACACCACCTGATGCCAACTGGGGTACAGAGAGACAGCAGCAGCAATACCGCAAAGTGCAAGAGTGCGTGGAACAAAGTTTGTCCCAGGTCAGGCAGAGACAGGAAAAGAGCTACAACCAACAAGCTCCGGCTACTCCTTTAGTACCAGGAGAACAGGTCCTCAAAAGAAAGAGAAGGATGCACAAACTGGATGATCAGTGGGAGGCTGGACCATACACCATCATGGCTTCAAACTTTGATAATACCAAGATATGCCTTGTCAGTAAGGACGGAGGAGAAACCTCAGCAGCAGTGTCAAGGGATCAGTATTCCCTGACCAATTAAGAAACAAAGAGGAAGACCAGGTTGCCCTTCAACCCAGAGAAGAGGTGGAAGAGAAGATCCATACCATTCTAGGAGACTTTCCCTGATCTTGGGCGCAGGTGTATTAAGCCATCATAGTACCTGTCCTGATCTTTCCCCAGCCTACTGCATCTGAAGCAGCAGTGACTCTAGACCCGTTGACTCCAGTAACACATGCCACAGTGGAATGTGAAAATCTACCCCCTGCTAGTGGTGAATCTTTCAGAGCCATGGTGAGTATAAGAAGTCACAGACGGCTGTCCAGTTTACCAGTAAAATGCAGGCCTACCAGTAGCACAGACACTAGTGGGTCCACAACATCATCAACAACAAACACGACTAAGACTAGACTAAGCTAGGTCATTAGAGATACCAGTACTGTGTGACACCCCAGGAGTCTGGTTGCCACAATTGGCATTACCTTTATCACAGGGGGGTGATGTAATGCCTGGACACAAGGAGGGATTCCCTAATCAAATAATACAAACATACAACACCTTCCTAACTCCAGACCACAAGGGGGAGCTCTAAGCCCAGTTTCAGGGTAGCTTCCCTATAAGTTCTGGTCTGGAGGCGGGGTTAGTGGAGTTTAGTGTGAGACACTGAAGGGAAAGGAAGCAAGAGAGAGGAGCCTGGGGTCTGGAACTGAAATTGAGCTCAGCCTAAAATTAAGTGCAAAGAGACTGGACACCGAAGTGCGTGGTGGTGAGAGGATTGCATACTCAGCCACTGAATCCGGAGGGTAGGAGATTTCAAGTCTCCTGGCCCCAACTGACATCCGGAGGCAACACAGCAGGTCAGGAGTTTGGGGCTTCCAGTGAAAAAGGCAGTGCTCAAGACAGGCTCAAGCTGTCAGCCATACGGGTTGGAAGTACAGACACTGAGAGGACTTATGCAGAGCTTCAGGCAGCAAGGGTCAGAGTGCAAAGAGCAGAAAGAAGTCCTCCAAATGCACCTAGTTAGGTTGGTCCCATACTGTTTCCAGGATGCCCAGACCCCATCACCAACTGCTACTTGTACCCTGGAGTGTACCTGCATTTCATCAGTAAGAGGTAAAGAAAACTGCTATCCTTGTGTCCTTCAATTATTTCCTGCACCCGCAGTCCTGCACCCCAGCATTTACCATCCCTTACCAGCTGTATCAGATAGCCCTAGGGCCTCACTCCACCTGTGGGGAGCAGAACAATCCAAGCTGCATTACCATCATCCCCAGCGGTCCCTTTAAGCAGCGTCGGCCATCCTGGCCGGACACCACAGGTGGCCTCACGAATCATCCGTTAAAGACTTTATTTCCACTGTCATTTACTTTCCCTTTAACTGGACGCCCAGGGCCACGGACCGGGTCACTGCCACTGTGATCACCCCTTCAAGTACTGCTGGACCTGGTACCGAGTACCTTACTGTCCGAGCGGACTCTACAACTGCATAGAGCCACCCGTAGTACAAGAGGTCAGGTCCCAGCCCAGTATAAGGACTAAAATGTAAATAAGCTAATAATGTGTATAATTGCAACCGTTAAGCACGAGAGCCTACAGAGACTTACTGTATGAACTTAAATATTCATAATATCCGGTTGAAGGACAATTGGGACACAGGACTATGTGTGTCCAGGGCCTTAGTTGTAAACAGTTACCCCGGCCTTGAAAATAAGCTGCCGGCGTGGCCGCAAACTAGGCCCACCTACAGGGTGGAGAAGTAAAACAAAAAACAGGCAGAGATGCTGTAATGCAGGTGGGTTTATACCTTGTTACCTCAGCGTCACTCTGCATGTCTCTGCTTTAGCCCTTTCTCCTCCTCCCCTAATGTGCAGGGATATTGTTCTCTGTTATCTGTATGGATACGGCTCAGTTCCCTGCTCCGCTGCGTAGCTGCACATGTGCTGTGATGTCTTTGCTCTGCTGCATGACCATCCGCATGTGCGGTCCCTGGCTGCTGTGGAAGCTATCCACAGGTTGCAAGGTCCTCTGCAGCTGGTGCATGACTTTCCACGTGTTTTCAGGCTAGCAGTCGCTGCCAGGTGCCCTAAGCCACAGTTCCTGTGCTGACTGTGCTGTAATGGTTTCTGTCTATGCTTAAGGTGCACGTGGCCACACCTACCCTGCTTTTATTAGGGATTGTGTGTGCACCTGTGTTGCTTCCTCAGCCTATTGCAGAGGAGCAGCTCCTATATAAACTCTCTCTTCCCTGTTGGGCACTGCCAGAGCATTGCATTGTGTTGCCTTGTGTGTGAGGTATCCAGCTCCCGTTCTGTCTGCAGTCTGTTCTGGGAGAGCTGATACCTGTCTTCCGCCTGCTCTGGGGACAGAATACCCAGATCCGTTTGTGTCTCGTTGTTTCTGCCTGTTCTGGGGGCAGAGTACCCAGATCCCGCCTGCTCTGGGGGCAGAATACCCAGATCCGTTTGTGTCTTGTTTTTCCTCCTTGAGTTCCTTCCTAGGTCTGATGCCCGGAGCCTGACGACCGTAACTTGGAACCGGAAGACCGCTGCCTGGTGCCCTGAGCATGACCACCGCTTCCTGGTCCTGTGCTATCCATGTCCCAGGCGATGACCTGGGCTGCCATCCTGTGTTCTGATGTCCAGCCTGTGTACTGATGTCCAGCTTTTGTCCTGATGTCCAGCCTGATGTCCTGATGTCCAGCCTGTGTCCTGATGTCCAGATGTCCTGCCTGTGTCCTAATGTCCAGCCTGTGTCCAGATGTCCAGCCTTTGTCCTGATGTCCAGCCTGTGTCCTGATGTCCAGCTTTTGTCCTGATGTCCTACCTGTGACCCTATGCTCCACCGGTTCCCCTGGGTCTACCCTGTAATGATGTCTGTCCTCGATCGATGTCTGATGTTCTCCTGCTGTGCCAGTGCTACACCTGAGGCCTGAGAGAGAGGCCATCCTACTAAGCACATGCCAGATGACCCTGGATTGCATCAACCCACGATGTCCTCCTGCCTTCGTCTGTTATCCTGAGATGTGTACCCTTCCTTGACGTGTGGAATCGGGATCCAGACATCATTATGTTTTGCTTATGTAGTGTGTTTTCATTTAAGTAAACTTTGTTTCTTCATACCTGAAGTTGTGTAGTGTAATCTAGTTCTGAACATTGCCATCTGCTCAGCTGCCACAGACCCTGCTCACTGCCCTTCCCTAGTCTGGGTAGGTCCAGGTTACTCTATGTGGTCCAGTGGGTCCTTTTTGGGACGCTCGCCCAAGTCGTCATGGTCAGTCGACTTAGAGGTGTCGGCTCGGCCGCGTCTGTGGTTGCAGCCGTAACAGATGCTTACCTGTCTAACTAGGCCTCACACTTTACAAGAAGAAAAGACTGCATCATAGAAATGGGATCACGACAAATCAGGTTTCACAAAAATATCACGAATTTTATTTAGACCACACCACACAAACAACTGTATTAAAAACAATTAAAAACTCCCACACACAATGGGAGATAAGGGTCCATACAATACAAAGTGTAATACTATGAAAACATTGGAGAGTCAAGTAACACTAATAATGCCGGCTTATATAGACAAATAGTGGGCAAAGAGGTAATATATATATTGCAAAACCCTATGTGCATGCTGTGTCACCTATCAATATTGGATTAACCTCCTAATCTGTTGTGCAGGTAAACAAGACACAAAATTACCCATGCAGGCTTGTACGGGTTTGCAAACTGTCCAGAGGGAGCTGGCTGTCAGCGGCTGCAAGATAGAAAAGAGACCGCCCAGACTCCCATACCAAAAACCCCCTTTACCACAAGAAGAGGCAGATAGCCGGATGGATAAATACCAGGACTCTAACAATGATTGACCCACGCGTATCGACGCTAGAGGCGTCTTCCTCAAGGTCCACAGTCATCTGGTGGCATGGACCAACTTTAAATAGTGTTCACAATAATTGGCAATACATACCAGGTGAGCAGCATGATAGCGGCCAGGGCTCATAGACGGCATTATTAGTGTTACTTGACTCTCCAATGTTTTCATAGTATTACACTTTGTATTGTATGGACCCTTATCTCCCATTGTGTGTGGG
This sequence comes from Ranitomeya variabilis, assembly GCF_051348905.1. Taxonomy (NCBI): domain Eukaryota; kingdom Metazoa; phylum Chordata; class Amphibia; order Anura; family Dendrobatidae; genus Ranitomeya; species Ranitomeya variabilis. Next base: position 1,053,729,211 of record NC_135233.1, read on the forward strand.
AGTTTTTAATTGTTTTTAATACAGTTGTTTGTGTGGTGTGGTCTAAATAAAATTTGTGATATTTTTGTGAAACCTGATTTGTGGTGATCCCATTTCTATGATGCAGTCTTTTCTTCTTGTAAAGTGTTTGGTTATACATGCAGGCATCAGGTGATCCCCTTTTAGTATTGTTGTTGGATGGTGCCCGCTCAACTCTTGTTGTTTTTACTGTTTTCATATAACTGACTTCTTTTGTTGGTTTTTCTTAGTGGTGGCACATCCGGGTTGTGTGTATGACATGGATTTAAGTTCCAGAGAAGCAGCCTGCCTGAGCCAGGGTGTGGACATTTTTGGTCCATCTGAAGGGCCATTGGACGCTCCAGCTCCTAGTGATGGAGGCTTTGAGTTGCTCACAACTGATATAATTAACTTGCATAAAAATCTAACCAAGACTTGGTGGAACCTCAAGACACTGGAGGAATATAAAAAACAAAACCTAGTACCTAGGGGTCTACGGGTACATATATTCCCTGCTTGGGAGGTTGATATAGACTTTAAGGCAAAATGGGAGGACAGCCTGCACAAATGTTCATTTTTATTGATTGATATACTTATTGACCATGATCATCAGGTATTGTCTAGCCTGAAGGAGGAGATTAGGAGCAAAGAGGGAAAATTGATTCCTTTGAAAACAAAAAAGATTTGGTTATTCCCTTTAAGGAGAGACTAAAACTGATTGTAGATTGCTTTGAAAAAGATATCATTAAAGGTAAACGTGACAAGTTCCAGAGGGACAAGTTGGACTATGCGGAGGGGAGAGCGTTTAGATGGACACATCAGGGTAATAGGAGGAGGACCTTTAAGAGACAACAGACTTTGGTGGCTAACAGCACAGGGAACGTGGATACTGCTTCGAGTGATTTTTTATCCTCGGATACCAGCGACCGCGAAAGCGGCACCGACGCGGGAGAAGAAAACGCTCGAACAACAAGAAAAAGGAACGGGCGACACAAGGAATGGTCACTGAGCTTCAGGAGGGTGACCCGCCTCAACAACCGCAGGAGATAGACCCTGATAGAGCCCGGTCCGGTCGATTGGAGAAAGAGCCCGGTGAGTTGAACATTATCAACTTGTCCTCCCACATTCTATCGAATACGGAGAGATCCGTGATGGCTAAGGGTACCGTCTCACAGTGGCACTTTTGTCACTACGACGGTACGATCCGTGACGTTCCAGCAATATCCATACAATATCGCTGTGTCTGACACGCAGCAGCGAATAGGGACCCTGCTGAAAATCGTACGTCGTAGCAGATCGTTTGGAACTTTCTTTCGTCGCTGGATCTCCCGCTGTCATCGCTGGATCATTGTGTGTGACAGCGATCCAGCGATGCGTTCGCTTGTAACCAGGGTAAACATCGGGTTACTAAGCGCAGGGCCGCGCTTAGTAACCCGATGTTTACCGTGGTTACCAGCATAAAAGTAAAAAAAAAAAAACAGTACATACTCACATTCCGGTGTCTGTCCCCCGGCGTTCTGCTTCTCTGCACTGTGAGCGCCGGCCAGCCGGAAAGCGAGCACAGCGGTGACGTCACCGCTGTGCTTTCCGGCTGGCGCAGACACAGTGCAGAGAAGCAGAACGCCGGTGGACAGACACCGGAATGTGAGTATGTACTGTTGGTTTTTTTTTTACTTTTACGCTGGTAACCACGGTAAACATCGGGTTACTAAGCGCGGCCCTGCGCTTAGTAACCCGATGTTTACCCTGGTTACCCGGGGACTTCGGCATCGTTGGTCGCTGGAGAGCTGACTGTGTGACAGCTCCCCAGCGACCACACAACCACTTACCAACGATCACGGCCAGGTCGTATTGCTGGTTGTGATCGTTGGTAAATCGTTATGTGAGACGGTACCCTAAGGGTTTGTCTTTCTCCCCAATGAGTACCCTAGATAAATTTGAACTTACTAAAGATCTGTATTTGTTCTGCAGGCAATTGACCTTTAAACTGCTATACCAACATCCCTCTGTAATGGACGGGTTGAGCGACCTTGATAGACAAGCTCTCCGTGACTTAACTGAGTTATTAGATGAGAATGAGAGCTATCAGGGTAGGAGGAAATTTAGTGGCCGCCTACCATCACAGGCCACACCCTCCTTTTCGCTCTTCCCGGCCATTCAAATCTTTTGCGAGAAAACTAGTAGGGATATTCGTGATTTGAGGGTCCATAAACATCGCCAGAATAATTTATCAAGAGAGGAGAAACAAACAAGCCCTTGGTAATTTAAAATCTAATGTTCTGTTTGAAATCAAGGAGGCGGATAAGGGGGGCAACATAGTGCTGTGGCCGAAAGACATGTATTATTTGGAAGCAAAGTGGCAGTTGGGCAATGCACAGCACTATGTTGCCTTACCCTCCGATCCCACGCCTGTATTTAAGTCCGGCTTGGATAGACTACTCTTGAATGCTCATACTCGGGGTATCATTGATAAAAAAGAACTGGATTATCTAACAGTCAAATTCCCAATTATTCCGACGTTCTATATGCTCCCGAAAGTGCATAAGTCACTGTCCAATCCCCCAGGCAGACCTATTGTCTCAGGGATTGGGGGACTTTTTGAAAAAGCTTGCATTTATTTGGACTTCTTCCTACAGCCCATCGTTCTCAGCCTGGAGTCCTACATCCGAGATTCCTCGTTTTTAATCCAGCAACTGGACACATTGGAAGTACTGGACAATACTATTCTAGCAACTTTTGACGTAGAAGCACTCTACGCGAACATCAACCATGATCTAGGTATTATGGCTGTATCTTTCTTTTTGGATAAATATTCTACAGGGAATAGGGGGCATGATTCCTTCATTTTAGACCTATTGAAGATGATTTTGGAAAGGAATTATTTTGTCTTCGATAGAGTGTACTATAAACAAGTGTCAGGTACCGCGATGGGGGCCAGGTGTGCACCCTCATACGCGAACCTGTTCATGGGATGGTGGGAGGAGACTCAGGTTAAGAACAGCCCACTTTTCCGTAACAATGTGTTGAAGTGGTACCGTTTTATCGACGACATTGTTGTCCTATGGACAGGCTCCGTTGCGGACCTAGAGAACTTTGTGGGAGAGCTTAACAGCAATTGTGTGAATATTCGGCTTACCTCTCATTTTTCCACCAGCACTGTTGACTTCCTTGATTTCAGGATCATGATCCAGGAAAATCGCATTTATACGACCCTTTTCCGCAAAAGCACGGCCACGAATAACTTACTACACTACTCCAGCTTCCACCCACGCCATCTGTGTAATAGCATTCCGAAGGGCCAGTTTCTGCGTTTAAGAAGAAACTGTAGCCGGTTGTCGGACTTTCAAGCGGAGTCCAGACTGCTGACAGACCGGCTCCGGGAACGTGGGTACCCGAGGAGGATCATCACCGGTGCCTTTGAGCATTCCCGCCAGAAGCCAAGAGAGGATGCCCTGAAACCCCGGGTGAGAAACAATGTATATACCTCTAGTTTGATCACTCAATTCAACAACCAATGGGGGGACGTACGTAGAGTTATGGAGGACAACTGGGGGATCTTATTGAGCGACAGTAGGCTTAAACTGATCATTCCTGATAAACCTAGGATTGTGGCCAGGAGGGCGAGAAACCTCAAGGATTGTCTATCGAACAGTCACTTTAGACGCCCGACGGATAAGATACGGGTGAGCCATCCAACTTTTGGATCGTACCCATGCGGGGGATGTTCCGTATGTACATACATGATAGCGGACACGGGTATCTTATTACCATCTTTACCCTTCCAGGTGTCTCCTAAAACGTTTTTCAATTGCCGAACCCGTAACTTAATCTATGCCCTGATCTGTGGATGTGATAAAGCGAATGTTGGACAAACCACTCAGGAGCTGCGCCGGAGGATTCAGCAGCACGTGTCCAACATCTGCATGGCCAGGACAGACAGGAACAAGGGTAAGCAAATCACCTCAGTGGCGGCCCACTTCTTGGACCAACATAATGGTACCCCCAGAACTCTCAGGGTCATGGGGTTGGAGAAAATTTCCCTAAGCATTAGGGGAGGGAGAATTACGGATGAACTCCTGAGGAGAGAATCTCGATGGATATATAAATTAAATAGCCTGTCACCTTATGGCCTAAATGAGGAGCTCTTGTATACAGGCTTCTATAAGAGACTCTAGTCTGGAGCATCATGACAGGGAGGGGGGTTTGGTTTGATTTCCTTTATTTCCCCCCCTTTTCTTCCTTTTTTTTTTTTCTTGTTCTCTTTTTCTTTTTGTTTACTTTTTTATTCTTTTATTAGTTTCTCGTTGGGACCACTCGGGACCATGGATGGGCATCAAACCCTTTTCCTGGGTTTTCATAAATAAGAGTGGACCAAGATATCCGATACATCTTCATATGGACATAACCCTGGATGCAAACCTGATTTGGATTTGAAAGCAAGAAACTGATTTGGGCACAGATATCGGCATTTAACAATAGAATATTTGTCTGTTTATTGACTTGTTTTCTCTCCTTCTGTGCATGCTGTGCCTCCCGCTATTTATAACCTTTGCGGTGTTGGATTACCCAGAATTTGTGTACAGGGTCCTCTGGTTTGCCCTATGTTAAATCTTTTGGCAGCCATATTGTTCTTGCCTCTAGGTTTGCAGGGATTGTTCCATTTGGTGGATGGTGGGGGGCGGGTGTTTCCTCTTATATGTTATTTCCTTAGTATTCTTAGCCTTTCACAGTCCACCTAGCTCATTTTTTGTTTAAGTTTTTCTTTTGGGGACTCTTGTTTATATATTTATCCTTTTTTAGTTTTTGTATTGGTTCTCCGCTATGACTGTATGGGGGGCTCATTAGGTGCATTCGTGTTGTAATTGTGGCCATATTGAATAGCCACTCGCGCAGGTTTGGCGCCTAAAATCACCTGGGCTAAGTGATATTATGGTAGCTAAGGCACTTAGGCCAAGGATTTATGGTTTAGGGACATCACCCTTAACAATATATAGTATATGTGCTCCTCTCTTTTTTTTTTTTTTCCCCTCCCTGAGACTTATGCGATTGAATTAACTTCCTTTATGCCTATACAAGCTCCGATGCATGAATCATTATTTATTAGCTACTGGTTCCATATTGTCTTTTATCGCGTCATACTGGATTTTCTATCCTATAATTCGCCTCTTATGAGTACTGTTTTTTACCTTCCTTAACTATGCATATGAATGCGGCAAAGGGGTTGGCTCCTGGCAGGGATATTTACCGAGTATGGCCATTGTGCTTCGCGGCCGCATCGTCATGGCCCTTGCAGCTACGGGCAGACGCTTGCGCAGCCTGGGAATTGGGGAATTTGATGTCTGTGCATTATACCGATTACTCCCATGGACCGGTCCTGGGATTTCTCCCATATATGTGAAGCACTATGTCTATCAGACCTGCGGGCGTAGATTTCTTTGCCTGCTCCTTTTGAAGTGGGGCACCCGCGCATTATGGTCTCTTATCACTGCAATGGACTCTGCTCTTACATGGGTTGCCCCGGTAACCATTATTGCAGGATGGCGCTTGCGCAAATAAGTCCCGGGTGAGCCTGGCGCCTGCGCATGTAACTCGTATTTACGCCATCACCACAACTAGGTGTGTGATTTCTCTGTGTATGGGTGTTGCCTTGGCAACTTTACTCGTAGGCTAACGCCTGCGCAGTTCATCATGTTTGGGGAACCTGGCGCCTGCGCATCTCTGCTGTTGTGCTCGTCACTACGGACTGTCTATGAGCCCTGGCCGCTATCATGCTGCTCACCTGGTATGTATTGCCAATTATTGTGAACACTATTTAAAGTTGGTCCATGCCACCAGATGACTGTGGACCTTGAGGAAGATGCCTCTAGCGTCGATACGCGTGGGTCAATCATTGTTAGAGTCCTGGTATTTATCCATCCGGCTATCTGCCTCTTTTTGTGGTAAAGGGGGTTTTTGGTATGGGAGTCTGGGCAGTCTCTTTTCTATCTTGCAGCCGCTGACAGCCAGCTCCCTCTGGACAGTTTGCAAACCCGTACAAGCCTGCATGGGTAATTTTGTGTCTTATTTACCTGAACAACAGATTAGGAGGTTAATCCAATATTGATAGGTGACACAGCATGCACATAGGGTTTTGCAATATATATATTACCTCTTTGCCCATTATTTGTCTATATAAGCCGGCATTATTAGTGTTACTTGACTCTCCAATGTTTTCATAGTATTACACTTTGTATTGTATGGACCCTTATCTCCCATTGTGTGTGGGAGTTTTTAATTGTTTTTAATACAGTTGTTTGTGTGGTGTGGTCTAAATAAAATTCGTGATATTTTTGTGAAACCTGATTTGTGGTGATCCCATTTCTATGATGCAGTCTTTTCTTCTTGTAAAGTGTTTGGTTATACATGCAGGCATCAGGTGATCCCCTTTTAGTATTGTTGTTGGATGGTGCCCGCTCAACTCTTGTTGTCTAACTAGGCCTCAATACAAATGCACTAACAGGGTGCAGGGAACCCAAGTAAAATGGCAACTGCACTGGTGCAATAATACCAAATGAGACAGCCAGCCTTCAATCAGGGATTGGCTGTGTGGCACACCAGTGCAAATTAATATAATATGTATGTGCCAATGTTTACACAAGGCATGCAGAGCATCTGGCTCTGAGCCTATTAATGACGCGCTATGGCGGGCTGCCCAGTGCTAACTATAATGCATCCTGTGTGAATAGAGTCCATAGCTTACAGAACCATTTGGGCCCAACTGCACCCCGAAAAAATTATATAAAGTGCACAAAAACATATCAATATATGTAAGGAATTGGTTGATATTCTGTCCATAATACGTAAGCTGGCAACCTGCATCAAGAGTCCTTACTCTTGCCAGTCCTACTCTAACAGAGTGCCCTGTAGCCGCGCTCAGGGTGGACACACAAAGTGGGCTAAGGCAGTTCTCACCAACCAGACTCCAGGGACGCAGACAAAGACACTTCCTGGATGGCAGCGTAAGGACTAGGCGCTGCAGTATTTGTGTCATTGTCCATACAGCCAATACTTCCCTGTCTCCACCATGATGACAACTCTTCATCTCCTCCTCCTTCTCCAATCTGTCTTCCTCCTCATCCCCATCCTCAGCCCATCAATGTAGGAGAGAGGGGATGAAGGTTGTGTTTCTACTAGCCTCTGTTGCACTATCCACCAGCTAATGTTCCTCCTCTTTCTCCTCCTCAGTATCCACCCCCTCATTGTTGCCCAAACCATGCTGAGCAGATGAAATGAGGTTCGGCTGGCTACAATCTCTCTGTGTTATGTCTTCCTCCATACCCACCTGCAAAGCTTCATGTTTAACTGTGAGCAGTGACTGTTTAAGTAGACACAGAAAAGGGATAGTTGTGCTAACTATGGTGTCATAACCGCTGACCCTCTTTGTGGAGTCCTCAAAGTCTTAAAGAACCAAACAAATGTCAGCTTTCCTTTCTACTCTTTAGTTGTTATACCGACGAGTGTGTTAGAGGATGTATTCAACCACTGGCCTCTTCTGCTCACAAAGCTTTGCCAGCAAAAGCAGTGTGGAGTTCCAGCATGTGGTGATGTCGGACACCAATCGGTGAGCAGCATCAGTTGTAGCTAACTTGTGTAAATGGGCGCTGACGTGGCATACCTTGACCAGAAGCTCTGGCAAATCTGGGTATGTTTTCAGAAATCACTGAACTATTAAGTTGAGCACATGTGCCAAGCATGGTATGTGTCATGAATCCCAATGGCTAGGGATAGCAAGGGACAAGCAAGGTAATACAAAATATCGGACGAGCTCTAGGGTGATGGAACCTGGGCTGACCGCTGCCCTACGCCTGACAAACGCAACTAGAGATAGCCAGGGAGCGTGCCTACGTTGGTTCTAGACGCCACGCACCAGCCTAAGAGCTAACTAGTACTGCAGAGAAAATAAAGACCTCACTTGCCTCCAGAGGAATGAACCCCAAAAGGTATAGTTGCCCCCCACATGTATTGACGGTGAAATGAGAGGAAGGCACACACATAGAGATGATATATATAGGTTCAGCAAATTGAGGCCCGCTGTAAACTAGAAAGCAGAACGATACAAAAGGGGTCTGAGCGGTCAGCAAAAAACCCTAATCAAAAAACCATCCTGAGATTACAAGAACCCATGTGCCAACTCATGGCACATGGGGAGAACCTCAGTCCACTAGAGCTACCAGCTAGCATAGAGACATAATAAGCAAGCTGGACAAAAAACCAACAACTGAAAATCAGCACTTAGCTTATCCTGAAAGATCTGGGAGCAGGTAGGCAGGAACCAAACAGAGCACATCTGAATACATTGATAGCCGGCAAGGGAATGACAGAAAGGCCAGGTAAAATAGGAACCACCCAGCCTCTGATGGACAGGTGGAAACCAAAGGCCGCAACCCACCAAAGTCACCCAGTACCAGCAGTAACCACCAGAGGGAGCCCACAAACAGAATCCACAACAGTACCCCCCCCTTGAGGAGGGGTCACCGAACCCTCACGAGAACCCCCAGGGCGATCAGGGTGAGCTCTATGGAAGGCGCGGACCAAATCTGTCGCATGAACATCGGAGGCGACCACCCAGGAATTATCCTCCTGACCATAACCCTTCCACTTAACCAAATACTGGAGTTTGCGTCTGGAAACACGAGAATCCAAGATCTTCTCAACAACATACTCCAATTCTCCCTCCACCAGCACCGGAGCAGGAGGCTCAACCGAAGGAACAACGGGCACCTCATACCTCCGCAACAACGACCGATGGAACACATTATGAATAGCAAACGATGCTGGGAGATCCAAACGAAAAGATACAGGGTTAAGAATCTCCGAGATCCTATAAGGACCGATGAACCGAGGCTTGAACTTAGGAGAAGAGACCTTCATAGGGACAAAACGAGAAGACAACCACACCAAATCCCCAACAAGAAGTCGGGGACCCACGCGGCGATGGCGATTAGCAAACTGCTGAGTCTTCTCCTGAGATAACTTCAAATTGTCCACCACCTGATTCCAAATCTGATGTAGCCTGTCCAGCACCACGTCCACTCCAGGACAATCCGAAGACTCCACCTGACCAGAGGAAAAACGAGGATGAAACCCCGAATTACAAAAAAAAGGAGAGACCAACGTGGCAGAACTAGCCCGATTATTAAGAGCAAATTCGGCCAGTGGCAAAAAAGCAACCCAGTCATCTTGATCAGCAGAAACAAAACACCTCAAATAAGTTTCCAAGGTCTGATTAGTTCGCTCCGTCTGGCCATTCGTCTGAGGATGGAATGCAGACGAGAAAGACAAATCAATGCCCATCTTGGCACAAAATGTCCGCCAAAATCTAGACACAAACTGGGATCCCCTGTCAGAAACGATATTCTCCGGAATCCCATGCAAACGAACCATGTTCTGAAAAAATAAAGGGACCAACTCAGAGGAGGAAGGCAACTTAGGCAAGGGCACCAAATGAACCATCTTAGAAAAGCGGTCACACACAACCCAGATAACGGACATTTTCTGTGAAACCGGGAGATCAGAAATAAAATCCATGGAAATGTGCGTCCAAGGCCTCTTCGGGATGGGCAAGGATAACAACAACCCACTGGCCCGAGAACAGCAAGGCTTAGCTCGAGCACACACTTCACAAGACTGCACAAAGGTACGCACATCCCTAGACAAGGAAGGCCACCAAAAAGACCTGGCCACCAAGTCTCTAGTAATATTCCAGGATGACCAGCCAACACAGAAGAATGGACCTCGGAAATGACTCTGCTGGTCCAATCATCCGGAACAAACAGTCTTTCTGGCGGACAACGATCCGGTTTATCCACCTGAAAATCCTGCAATGCACGTCGCAAGTCTGGGGATACGGCGGACAATATTACCCCATCCCTAAGGATACCAGTAGGCCCAGAGTCTCCAGGAGAGTCAGGCACAAAACTCCTGGAAAGAGCATCTGCCTTCACATTCTTTGAACCTGGCAGGTATGAAACCACGAAATTGAAACGAGAAAAAAAACAACGACCAACGAGCCTGTCTAGGATTCAAACGCCTGGCAGACTCAAGGTAAATGAGATTCTTGTGATCAGTCAAGACCACCACGCGATGTTTAGCACCCTCAAGCCAATGACGCCACTCCTCAAATGCCCACTTCATGGCCAAAAGCTCCCGATTACCCACATCATAATTGCGCTCGGCGGGCGAGAATTTTCTAGAGAAGAATGCACATGGCTTCATCACCGAGCCATTAGAACTTCTCTGTGACAAAACTGCCCCCGCTCCAATCTCGGAAGCATCAACCTCAACCTGAAAAGGAAGTGAAACATCTGGTTGACACAACACAGGAGCAGAAGAAAACCGGCGCTTAAGTTCCCGAAAGGCCTCCACGGCCGCAGGAGACCAATCAGCAACATCAGCACCCTTTTTAGTCAAATCAGTCAAAGGTTTAACAATACTGGAAAAATTAGCAATGAACCGACGATAAAAATTAGCAAACCCCAAGAACTTCTGAAGGCTCTTAACAGATGTAGGTTGTGTCCAGTCACAAATCGCCTGAACCTTGACGGGATCCATCTCAATAGTAGAAGGAGAAAAAATGTACCCCAAAAAAGAAATCTTCTGGACTCCGAAGAGACACTTTGAGCCCTTCACAAACAGAGAATTGGCCCGCAGAACCTGAAACACCTTCCTGACCTGTAAAACATGAGACTCCCAGTCATCAGAAAACACCAAAATATCATCCAAATACACAATCATAAACTTATCCAGATATTCACGGAAAATATTGTGCATAAAGGACTGAAAGACTGACGGAGCATTGGAGAGTCCAAAAGGCATTACCAAATACTCAAAATGGCCCTCAGGCGTATTAAATGCGGTTTTCCACTCGTCACCCTGTTTTATCCGCAAAAGATTATACGCACCGCGAAGATCTATCTTAGTGAACCACCTAGCCCCCTTAATGCGAGCAAACAAATCAGTCAATAATGGCAGTGGATACTGATATTTGACTGTAATCTTATTCAGAAGGCGATAATCTATACAAGGCCTCAGGGAACCATCTTTTTTTTGCCACGAAAAAAAAACCTGCTCCCAGAGGGGACGAAGATGGACGAATATGTCCCTTTTCCAATGACTCCTTAACCCCTTTCTGTCATTGGACGTACTATTCCGTCCATGTGGGGTGGGCCCTACTTCCCAAGGACGGAATAGTACGTCATACGCGATCGGCCGCGCTCACGGGGGGAGCGTGGCCGATCGCGGCCGGGTGTCAGCTGCATATCGCAGCTGACATCCGGCACTATGTGCCAGGAGCGGTCACGGACCGCCCCCGGCACATTAACCCCCGGCACACCGCGATCAAACATGATCGCGATGTGCCGGCGGTGCAGGGAAGCATCGCGCAGGGAGGGGGCTCCCTGCGGGCTTCCCTGAGCCCCCCGCAGCAACGCGATGTGATCGCGTTGCTGCGAGGGTCTTACCTCCCTCCCTGCCTGCTCCAGACCCGGATCCAAGATGGCCGCGGATCCGGGTCCTGCAGGGAGGGAGGTGGCTTCACAGAAGCCTGCTCAGAGCAGGCACTGTGAAGCAGCCTGCACTTCTCTCAGATCGGTGATCTGTCAGAGTGCTATGCAAACTGACAGATCACCGATCTGTATTGTCCCCCCCTGGGGCAAAGTAAAAAAGTAAAAAAAAAATTTTCCAAATGTGTAAAAAAAAAAAAAAAAAAAAAAAATATTCCAAAATAATGAAAAAAAAAAAAATATTATTCCCATAAATACATTTCTTTATCTAAATAAAATAAAAAAAACAATAAAAGTACACATATTTAGTATCGCCGCGTCCGTAACGACCCGACCTATAAAACTGGCCTACTAGTTAACCCCTTCAGTAAACGCCGTAAGAAAAAAAAAAAAAAAACGAGGCAAAAAACAACGCTTTATTATCATACCGCCGAACAAAAAGTGGAATAACACGCGATCAAAAAGACTGATATAAATAACCATGGTACCTCTGAAAACGTCATCTTGTCCCGCAAAAAACGAGCCGCCATACAGCATCATCAGCAAAAAAATAAAAAAGTTATAGTCCTGAGAATAAAGCGATACCAAAATAATTATTTTTTCTATAAAATAGTTTTTATCGCATAAAAGCGCCAAAACATAAAAAAAATGATATAAATGAGATATCGCTGTAATCGTACTGACCCGACGAATAAAACTGCTTTATCAATTTTACCAAACGCGGAACGGTATAAACGCCTCCCCAAAAAGAAATTCATGAATAGCTGGTTTTTGATCACTCTGCCTCACAAAAATCGGAATAAAAAGCGATCAAAAAATGTCACGTGTCCGAAAATGTTACCAATAAAAACGTCAACGCATCCCGCAAAAAACAAGATCTCACATGACTCTGTGGACTCAAATATGGAAAAATTACAGCTCTCAAAATGTGGTAACGCAAAAAATATTTTTTGCAATGAAAAGCGTCTTTCAGTGTGTGACGGCTGCCAATCATAAAAATCCACTAAAAAACTCGCTATAAAAGTAAATCAAACCCCCCTTCATCACCCCCTTAGTTAGGGAAAAATAAAAAAATTAAAAAATGTATTTATTTCCATTTTCCCATTAGGGTTAGGGTTAGGGCTAGAGTTAGGACTAGAGTTAGGGCTAGGGTTATTGCTAGGGTTAGGGCTAGCGTTGGGGCTACAGTTAGGGTTGGGTCTGAAGATAGGGTTAGGGTTTGGATTACATTTACGGTTGGGAATAGGGTTGGGTGTGTCTGGGTTAGAGGAGTGGTTAGGGTTACTGTTGGGATTAGGGTAAGGGGTGTGTTTGGATTAGGGTTTCAGTTATAATTGGGGGGTTTCCACTGTTTAGGCACATCAGGGGCTTTCCAAACGGGACATGGCATCCGATCTGAATTCCAGCCAATTCTGCGTTGAAAAAGTAAAACAGTGCTCCTTCCCTTCCGAGCTCTCCCGTGTGCCCAAACAGGGGTTTACCCCAACATATGGGGTATCAGCGTACTCAGGACAAATTGGACATCATCTTTTGGGGTCCAATTTCTCCTGCTACCCTTGGGAAAATACAAAACTGGGGGCCAAAAAATAAGTTTTGTGGGAAAAAAAAGATTTTTTATTTTCACGGCTCTGCGTTGTAAACTGTAGTGAAACACTTGGGGGTTCAAAGTTCTCACAACACATCTAGATAAGTTCCTTGGGGGGTCTAATTTCCGATATGGGGTCACTTGTGGGGGGTTTGTACTGTTTGCGTACATCAGGGGCTCTGCAAATGCAACGTGACGCCTGCAGACCAATCCATTTAAGTCTGCATTCCAAATGGCGCTCCTTCCCTTCCGAGCTCTGTCATGCGCCCAAACAGTGGTTCCCCCCCACATTTGGGGTATCAGCATACTCAGGACAAATTAGACAACAACTTTTTGGGTCCAATTTATCCTGATACCCTTGTGAAAATACAAAACTGGGGGCTAAAAAAATCATTTTTGTGAAAAAAATAATAATTTTTATTTTCACGGCTCTGCGTTATAAACTGTAATGAAACACTTGGGGGTTCAAAGTTCTCACAACACATCTAGATAAGTTCCTTGGGGGGTCTAGTTTCCAATATGGGGTCACTTGTGGAGGGTTTGTACTGTTTGCGTACATCAGGGGCTCTGCAAATGCAACGTGACGCCTGCAGACCAATCCATTTAAGTCTGCATTCCAAATGGCGCTCCTTCCCTTCCGAGCTCTGTCATGCGCCCAAACAGTGGTTCCCCCCCACATTTGGGGTATCAGCATACTCAGGACAAATTAGACAACAACTTTTTGGGTCCAATTTATCCTGATACCCTTGTGAAAATACAAAACTGGGGGCTAAAAAAATCATTTTTGTGAAAAAATAAATAATTTTTATTTTCACGGCTCTGCGTTATAAACTGTAGTGAAACACTTGGGGGTTCAAAGTTCTCACAACACATCTAGATAAGTTCCTTGGGGGGTCTAGTTTCCAATATGGGGTCACTTGTGGGGGGTTTGTACTGTTTGGGTACATCAGGGGCTCTGCAAATGCAACGTGACGCCTGCAGACCAATCCATTTAAGTCTGCATTCCAAATGGCGCTCCTTCCCTTCCGAGCTCTGTCATGCGCCCAAACAGTGGTTCCCCCCCACATATTGGGTATCAGCATACTCAGGACAAATTGGACAACAAATTTTGAGGTCCAATTTATCCTGTTACCCTTGTGAAAATACAAAACTGGGGGCTAAAAAAATCATTTTTGTGAAAAAAAAAAAGAATTTATTTTCACGGCTCTGCGTTATAAACTGTAGTGAAACACTTGGGGGTTCAAAGCTCTCAAAACACATCTAGATAAGTTCCTTAGGGGGTCTACTTTCCAAAATGGTGTCACTTGTGGGGGTTTTTAATGTTTAGGCACATCAGGGGCTCTGCAAACGCAACATGGCATCCCATCTTAATTCCAGTCAATTTTGCATTGAAAAGTAAAATGGCGCTCCTTCCCTTCCGAGCTCTGCTATGCGCCCAAACAGTGGTTTACCCCCACATATGGGGTATCGTCGTACTCAGGACAAATTGCACAACAACTTTTGTGCTCTAATTTCTTCTCTTACCCTTGGGGAAATAAAAAAATGGGGGCGAAAAGATCATTTTTGTGAAAAAATATGATTTTTTATTTTTACAGCTCTGCATTATAAACTTCTGTGAAGCACTTGTTGGGTCAAAGTGCTCACCACACATCTAGATAAGTTCCTTAGGGGGTCTACTTTCCAAAATGGTGTCACTTGTGGGGGGTTTCAATGTTTAGGCACATCAGGAGCTCTCCAAACGCAACATGACGTCCCATCTCAATTCCAGTCAATTTTGCATTGAAAAGTCAAATGGCGCTCGTTCCCTTCCGAGCTCTGCCCTGCGCCCAAACAATGGTTTACACCCACATATGGGGTATCAGCGTACTCAGGACAAATTGCACAACAATTTTTGGGGTCCAATTTCTTCTCTTACCCTTGGGAAAATAAAAAATTGGGGGCGAAAAGATCATTTTTGTGAAAAAATATGATTTTTTTATTTTTACGGCTCTGCATTATAAACTTCTGTGAAGCACTTGTTGGGTCAAAGTGCTCACCACACATCTAGATAAGTTCCTTAGGGGGTCTACTTTCCAAAATGGTGTCACTTGTGGGGGGTTTCAATGTTTAGGCACATCAGGGGCTCTCCAAATGCAACATGGCGTCCCATCTCAATTCCAGTCAATTTTGCATTGAAAAGTCAAATGGCGCTCCTTCCCTTCCGAGCTCTGCCCTGCGCCCAAACAATGGTTTACACCCACATATGGGGTATCATCGTACTCAGGACAAATTGCACAACAATTTTTGGGGTCCAATTTCTTCTCTTACCCTTGGGAAAATAAAAAATTGGGGGTGAAAAGATCATTTTTGTGAAAAAATATGATTTTTTATTTTTACGGCTCTGCATTATAAACTTCTGTGAAGCACTTGTTGGGTCAAAGTGCTCACCACACATCTAGATAAGTTCCTTAGGGGGTCTACTTTCCAAAATGGTGTCACTTGTGGGGGGTTTCAATGTTTAGGCACATCAGGGGCTCTCCAAATGCAACATGGCGTCCCATCTCAATTCCAGTCAATTTTGCATTGAAAAGTAAAATGGCGCTCCTTTCCTTCCGAGCTCTGCCATGCGCCCAAACAGTGGATTACCCCCACATATGGGGTATCAGCATACTCAGGACAAATTGTACAACACATTTTGTGGTCTATTTTCTCCTGTTACCCTTGGTAAAATAAAACAAATTGGATCTGAAATAAATTTTGTGTGAAAAAAAGTTAAATGTTCATTTTTATTTAAACATTCCAAAAATTCCTGTGAAATACCTGAAGGGTTAATAAACTTCTTGAAAGTGGTTTTGAGTACCTTGAGGGGTGCAGTTTTTAGAATGGTGTCACACTTGGGTATTTTCTATCATATAGACCCCTCAAAATGACTTCAAATGAGATGTGGTCCCTAAAAAAAAATGGTGTTGTAAAAATGAGAAATTGCTGGTCAACTTTTAACCCTTATAACTCCGTCACAAAAAAAAATTTTGGTTCCAAAATTGTGCTGATGTAAAGTAGACATGTGGGAAATGTTACTTATTAAGTATTTTGCGTGACATATGTCTGTGATTTAAGGGCATAAAAATTAAAAGTTGGAAAATTGCGAAATTTTCAAAATTTTCGCCAAATATTCGTTTTTTTCACAAATAAACGCAATTTATATCGAAGAAATTTTACCACTATCATGAAGTACAATATGTCGCGAGAAAACTGTGTCAGAATCGCCAAGATCCGTTGAAGCGTTCCAGAGTTATAACCTCATAAAGGGACAGTGGTCAGAATTGTAAAAATTGGCCCGGTCATTAACGTGCAAACCACCCTTGGGGGTGAAGGGGTTAATATAATTCCGCATAGCAGTATGCTCTGGCAGTGACAGATTAAATAAACGACCCTTAGGGAACTTACTGCCAGGGATCAATTCTATAGCACAGTCACAATCTCTATGAGGAGGGAGCGAATTGAGCTTAGGCTCCTCAAAAACATCCCTATAGTCAGACAAAAACGCAGGGATCTCAGAAGGAGTAGATGAAGCGATTGAAATCGGAGGTGCATCATCATGAACCCCCCAACATCCCCAGCTTAACACAGACATTGTTTTCCAGTCCAGGACAGGTTTATGAGTTTGTAACCATGGCAGACCAAGCACTAGTACATCATGTAAATTATACAGTACAAGGAAGCGAATCACCTCCTGATGAACGGGAGTCATGCGCATGGTCACTTGTGTCCAATACTGCGGCTTATTCATAGCCAATGGTGTAGAGTCAATTCCCTTCAGAGAGATAGGAACTTCCAGAGGCTCCAGACTAAAACCGCAGCGTTTAGCAAATGACCAATCCATAAGACTCAGGGCAGCGCCTGAATCCACATAGGCATCGACGGAAATGGAAGACAGTGAAAAAATCAGAGTCACAGACAAAATGAACTTAGGCTGCAGAGTACCAATGGCAAAAGATTTATCAACCCTTTTTGTGCGTTTAGAGCATGCTGATATAACATGAGCTGAATCACCACAATAAAAACACAATCCATTTTTCCGCCTATAATTTTGCCGTTCACTTCTGGACTGAATTCTATCACATTGCATAGTCTCAGGTGCCTGTTCAGAAGACACCGCCAAGTGGTGCACGGGTTTGCGCTCCCGTAAACGCCGATCAATCTGAATGGCCATAGCCATCGACTCATTCAGACCTGTAGGCGTAGGGAACCCCACCATAATATCCTTAATGGCCTCGGAAAGACCATTTCTGAAGTTTGCAGCCAGGGCGCAGTCATTCCACTGAGTAAGCACCGACCATTTCCGAAATTTTTGACAATATATTTCCGCTTCATCATGCCCCTGAGAGAGGGCTAATAAAGCCTTTTCAGCCTGAATCTCCAGGTTGGGTTCCTCATAGAGCAATCCCAATGCCAGAAAAAACGCATCCACATTGAGCAATGCAGGATCCCCTGGTGCCAATGCAAATGCCCAATTCTGAGGGTCGCCCCGCAGGAAAGATATTACAATCTTGACCTGTTGAGCAGGGTCTCCAGAGGAGCGAGATTTTAAAGAAAGAAACAATTTACAATTGTTCCTGAAATTCAGGAAGGTAGATCTATCCCCAGAAAAGAACTCTGGAATAGGAATTCTAGGTTCAGACATGGGAGTGTGAACAACAAAATCCTGTATGTTTTGAACTTTTGCCGCGAGATTACTCAGGCTGGAAGCCAAACTCTGGACATCCATGTTAAACAGCTAATATCAGAGCCATTCAAGGGTTAAGAGGAGGTAAGAAGCAGCTAGACAGCAATTAAGGGCTAGGCAGCAAAACTCTGAAGGAAAAAAAAAAAAAATTTCCCTTAAACACTTCTTTTTCTCCTGCTTCAGCCCAAACAATTAACACTTTGTGGGCCGGCTATACTGTCATGAATCCCAATGGCTAGGGATAGCAAGGGACAAGCAAGGTAATACAAAATATCGGACGAGCTCTAGGGTGATGGAACCTGGGCTGACCGCTGCCCTACGCCTGACAAACGCAACTAGAGATAGCCAGGGAGCGTGCCTACGTTGGTTCTAGACGCCACGCACCAGCCTAAGAGCTAACTAGTACTGCAGAGAAAATAAAGACCTCACTTGCCTCCAGAGGAATGAACCCCAAAAGGTATAGTTGCCCCCCACATGTATTGACGGTGAAATGAGAGGAAGGCACACACATAGAGATGATATATATAGGTTCAGCAAATTGAGGCCCGCTGTAAACTAGAAAGCAGAACGATACAAAAGGGGTCTGAGCGGTCAGCAAAAAACCCTAATCAAAAAACCATCCTGAGATTACAAGAACCCATGTGCCAACTCATGGCACATGGGGAGAACCTCAGTCCACTAGAGCTACCAGCTAGCATAGAGACATAATAAGCAAGCTGGACAAAAAACCAACAACTGAAAATCAGCACTTAGCTTATCCTGAAAGATCTGGGAGCAGGTAGGCAGGAACCAAACAGAGCACATCTGAATACATTGATAGCCGGCAAGGGAATGACAGAAAGGCCAGGTAAAATAGGAACCACCCAGCCTCTGATGGACAGGTGGAAACCAAAGGCCGCAACCCACCAAAGTCACCCAGTACCAGCAGTAACCACCAGAGGGAGCCCACAAACAGAATCCACAACAGGTATGTGCGTGAGCTTGCCAAGCTGCACAGCCGCCACCATGTTACGACCATTATCACACATGCCCTGACATGGGCTGCCCAATCTCCAGACCTGAACCCAATTGAAAACCTCTGGAATGTAATCAAGAGGATGACGGATAGTCACAAGCCATCAAACAAAGAAGAACTGCTTAAATTTTGTGCCAGAAGCAGTGTGAAAGACTGGTGGAAAGCATTCCAAGACACATGAAAGCTGTGATTAAAAATCACGGTTATTCCACAAAATATTGATTTCTGAACTCTTCCTGAGTTAAAACAATAGTATTGTTGTTTCTAAATGATTATGAACTTGTTTTATTTGCATTATTTGAGGTCTGTGATTAACTATAAAATTAAAGATCTTATCTATAAAGCTACTTGTGTCTGTGGTAAAGAATATGTAGGAAAGACAACAGGGAATTTAGGAGAAAGGAGGGAGAACATATGGGAGACATACCAAATGGTAGGGATACAACAACAAGGGGCATGGAGGGGACAACAGGGTCATTAGTTTATGGGGAGTGCTAGCTTTTTTTATGCCCTTATGTCACCAATTTTCTACACTTAAAGGGAATCTGTCACCCCAAAATTCACCTATAAGCTGCGGCCACCAGCATCAGGGGCTTATCTACAGCATTCTGTAATGCTGTAAGCACCAGATGTAACTTGAAAGATAAGAAAAACAAGTTATATTATACTCACCTAGGGGCAGTCTTGGTTCGGTTCGGGTCCGATGGGCATCACGGTCCGGGTCCAGCGCCTCCCATCTTCATATGACGACGTCCTCTTCTTTGCTTCCTGCCATGGCTCCTGCGCAGGCGTACTTTATCTGCCCTGCTAAGGGCAGACCAAAAACCTGCAGTGTGCAGGCGGCACCGGGAAAGGTCACAGAGGCCCGGCGCCTGCACTGCAGTGCTTAGCTCTGCCCTCAACAGGGCAAATCAGTATGCCTGCGCAGGAGCCCCGACATGAAGCAAAGAAGAGGATGTCATCGTATGAAGATGGGAGGTGCCGGACCCGGACCGCAACGCCCATCGGACTCAAACTGAACTGGGACCGCCCCTGGGTGAGTATAATCTAACTCGTTTTTCTTATCTTTCAGGTTACATCGGGGACTTATCTACAGCATTACAGAATGCTGTAGATAAGCCCCTGATGGCGGTGGCCGCAGTTTATAGGCAAATTTTGGCGTGACAGATTCCCTTTATTTTTCACCCCTTATCTCTCCCATTTTATCAACCTGTATATTTCTCTGTGTCTCACTCTTTCTTGTTCCGCCTGGGCTGGGGCATGAAGGTTGATCTTTTCTAAAATTACCTATGTAAACAGGTAACTGGGATGCAACACGCACATAATGCATGGCAAGAGTAACCAACTAAAGCTATTTATTTCTCATAAATAAAACACATAAATGAAAATATTAATTATGGAAATATGTTGATTCGGCCTTCGGTGCTTCACCTGTGGCATCAGGAAATCGGATCATGGCTGGTATAGACTTGACTTATGATCTTCTCTAGCGGAGTCTGGGTGATCGGCGTAGCCTGGACTTCAATGCCCAACCCACAATATCCCACATGTCTTGATCTGCAACCACACTTCGGACACTTGACCTCTGCGTCCCACTGCTCACATGTCCTCCTTCTTTCACATTTTTTTCCACCAACTGACTTCCCACCTTGTCAGCCCACCCTTTTATGCTTGATAACTGTGCCACAGCTGCCACTTAACCTGGTGCTCTCTTCAAATTCATCCCCACTAAAACACTTCTTCCATCTTTCAGTTCCACCTTACTCAGCTTGATAAGTAGATGGTGACACTTGGTCACAAGTGCAGTGAAGCTTTGATGAACCAAATAATTGATTCCCCACCCCTTTATATATACCCACATTGTTTGGCCATTTATTACATGTTCTCTTAACCCTTTAGCTATTATAGTTACACTACTATGGCTAGGCGATGTGAATTATCTTCGAAGGCTCCTTTAATATCATGTCCTAACTCTATTCTTGGATGATGTCCATTGATATTTTACTTTCATGGAAATCCCCTCGTCCCCTGGTGAGAAGCGTCGAAGTTCCGCGCATAGTTTACTTTTGTCTCCATGGCGATGTCAGTCCCCTTTCCTGTAAAAGTGTGTCATACGGGGCACTCCCTTGGCGTGAAATGGCATGCTCTCCTTCAGCAGAGCGACAGCTAAGGATTAGCTAGTCAATAAGACACTGAGAGATAGTGTCCTCATATCTATAGCAATGTATTGTATTAGCCTCCGGATTATAAGCTGATTGTATTTACCCTGTAGGGTCTGACTGCTCCCCTGGATATGACATCAGACTCCATGACTGGAACCGAGTCTGGCTCTGAGCATGTCTATAATCTCCCAGTCGAGAATAGGTAAGCCCTCACTATGTAGCAGGTGGTGCACTCTTCACTATCACGATAGGTCCCCTTTTCTGAATCCCCCACAAATACACTCCCCTGGTTACTCCTTAATACCTAGAAAGAAACTCATTGGGCGAGAAGTAGTGGTTTTCGCAAATGAAGCCACGTTCAGTATTTGGTCAGTATTTTAGAATCAGTATTTGTAAGCCAAAACCAGGAGTGCAAAAATCAGGGGAAAACTATAATAGAAACACAATCAAAATCAAAGAACAAGTGCTGCGCTAGCAGGAGGAACTGTGACTAGGAATGAATCTCAGTCACCTACCTCGCTGTTGTGAACTAGCGTGTCCACTTGGGACACTGGGCTGCTGCAGACCGTCCTTGGAAGATCCGTGATCCACACAGTGCAGCAACGCTAGTAATGCACTACCAACCGGGGAGCGTCCTCCCGTAGTGCTAAAACCCCACCAGTCTCGCCGCTGTAATACCCGGCAAGCAGCTACGGCCGATAGCGCCGCCGTGCAGTGGCGTGGTGAGTGGGGGGCGTGGCTACTAAGGTGACATCACCAGTCCGTATGATGGACACTAACGAGGGCCAATTCCGACGCGTTTCGAGGGTACCGACCCTCTTTCTCAAGGTATGGCCTCCCTGTCAGCGCTGGTTACTTTATAGCCACACCTCCTGATGTCAAATACAGCGTAAAGCCGCCCACTAGCTGGGGACGTCTGCAAAAACCAAATCACACACAAATGCATACTGGCCACCCAATCGGGTGACCCCTGGAGGATACCTAAATCCTGTGATGATAACAGGGGAAAAAATATCAGTGGAAAAATACTTATTACGCCACTCTTCCCCATGGAAGATACCCCTTCCTGCTATCCCGTGACCAAAGCTCTCTTTAAAACTACATCTTTATTAGACCTCTAAAAACCTTATAATACATAGTATAAATCCCTGCACAGAAAAATAAGTTACCCTAAAACCATTACTCACACTAAAACCTATCAATTATTCATATATTAAAAAAAAATTTGGCCCAAAACTAATAATGAACCCCACCCCTAGATCTCTAAGTCCCAAAATCCATTCTCTTTTTTTTAAAAATGTTTTTATTTAAACGATTTTAAAACAATATTAAAACTCTTTTGGACTAATGATTATAATAATTATAACACACGAAACCTCCTTAAACCATAAAAATATGCAGTTTTTTTGTTTATTAGAACCCACGCAAATTTAAAAACCCACGCAAATTTAGAAAAGACCCCACCTGTTATAAGGCAAACAATTCAATTTCGTAGTTGAGTCCTCTGGGAGCCAAACTATCTAGTGTGAAAATCCATTTGGATTCCACTTGTGACATACTTCTCAGATAATCTCCGCCCCTTGGATTTTCCTTTACTAATTGAATCCCACAGAAGGAGGTATGACTACATGAACGATTATGCTTGTCCGCAAAATGGCGAGACAAAGGGTGCCCCAGAAAACCTTTTTTAATATTATCCAGGTGTTCCTTTATTCTCTCTTTAAGCTGCCTTTTCGTGCGGCCTACATAGAGTTTGCCACACGGGCAACTCAAAATGTAAATAACTCCTTTAGAGTGGCAGGTAATACTGTCCCGGATTTTGAATGACCTAGTTTTATCCGCATTCCAGAACAGCTTTTGAACCGAATGTTTACGCTCTGTACGTACACAGCACGAACACCTTCCGCAGTTAGTAAATCCTATATTCATGGACTATGGGTGGCCCGTAGGTTTATGTCCCAGACCCCCCATGCCCATTTTCATGGTAGGGGCCATAATACTCCCGATGTTTTGGACCCTTCTATAAATGAACCTGGGATTAACCGGTAATAATTCACCCACACTCTTGTCCTCTTTTAGGGTGGACCAGTGTTTCTGGATGATGTTAGTAAATTTTTTCCTATTGACATGAGACTGAGTAATGAATGGAAGGTTTCCGATTTCCTCTGCTATACAACGAGCCCCATTTCTTGGTTTTACGCCATGAACCAGATGAGTTCTCGATAGGGTTTTTGCCTTCTCCCTTGCCTCCTCAAGGAATGGCAAATGATAACCCTTTTTTGTGAACTGATCCAGCAAATACTTAGATTCAACATCATAATCCTGATCTCTAGTACAGTTCCTTCTAACACGTGTGAACTGACTCTTTGGGATGTTTAACAACCATGCTGGTAGATGACAACTATCCGTATGTATATAGCTGTTGCAATCAACCTCCTTCCGGTAGCACTTAGTAGAGAGCCTATCGTTATCTACGAAAATATTCAAATCTAAGAAATTAATATCAGTGCTAGTAGTTGTGGGGGTGAACTCAAGGCCAAAGGCGTTATCATTAAGTCCGGCTAAAAAGCCTTGTAAGTCCATTTGTGACCCCTCCCATATAAAAAGCACATCGTCAATGAAGCGACGCCACAAAATAAGGCCCTTGCGTAATTGGCCCCCCTATAAATGTGTGACTCCTCCCATAATCCAACGTAAACATTAGCATAACTTGGGGCAAATTTCGTCCCCATTGCAGTGCCCCAGGTTTGCAAATAAAATTGTTTACCATAAACAAAATAATTATGGGTTAAAATGAATTTAATACTCTCAACAATGAATGAGACCTGAGTGACATCATAAATAGACAAACGTTTGAGGAAGTGTTCGCTGCTACGCACCCCTTATCATTAGTGTTGAGCATTCCGATGCTGCAAGTATCGGGTATCGGCCGATACTTGCTGTATCGGAATTCCGATACCGGGATTCCGATACTCTTGTGGTATCGGGTATCGGGTATCGCAACAACATTAATGTTAAAATGTGTAAAAGAGAGAATTAAAATAAAAAATATCGCTATCCTCACCTCTCCGACGCAGCCGGGACTTCAGCGAGGGAACCGGCAGCGTTGTTTGTTTAAAATTCGCGCTATTACTTGGTTACGTGAATTCCCGGCTTGTGATTGGTCAGGTCGGCCATGTTGCCGGGACGCGGACCAATCACAGCAAGCCGTGACGAAATTACGTCACGGCTTGCTGTGATTGGTCCGCGTCCCGGCAATATGGCCGCCCTGACCAATCACAAGCCGTGACGTCACGGGAGGCTGGACACGCGCCCAATTTTAAAATGAGCGCGTCCAGCCTCCCGGCTTGTGATTGGTTGACCGCGGCGCAACCAATCACAAGCCGTGACGTCACGGGAGGCTGGACACGCGCCCATTTTAAAATGAGCGCGTCCAGCCTCCCGGCTTGTGATTGGTTGACCGCGGCGCAACCAATCACAAGCCGTGACGTCACGGGAGGCTGGACACGCGCTCATTTTAAAATGAGCGCGTCCAGCCTCCCGGCTTGTGATTGGTTGACCGCGGCGCAACCAATCACAAGCCGTGACGTCACGGGAGGCTGGACACGCGCCCATTTTAAAATGAGCGCGTGTCCAGCCTCCCGTGACGTCACGGCTTGTGATTGGTCAGGGCGGCCATATTGCCGGGACGCGGACCAATCACAGCAAGCCGTGACGTAATTTCGTCACGGCTTGCTGTGATTGGTCCGCGTCCCGGCAACATGGCCGACCTGACCAATCACAAGCCGGGAATTCACGTAACCAAGTAATAGCGCGAATTTTAAACAAACAACGCTGCCGGTTCCCTCGCTGAAGTCCCGGCTGCGTCGGACAGGTGAGTATAGCGATATTTTTTATTTTAATTCTTTCTTTTACACATTTATATGGTTCCCAGGGCCTGAAGGAGAGTTTCCTCTCCTTCAGACCCTGGGAACCATCAGGAATACCGTCCGATACATGAGTCCCATTGACTTGTATTGGTATCGGATATCGGTATCGGATTGGATCCGATATTTTGCCGGTATCGGCCGATACTTTCCGATACCGATACTTTCAAGTATCGGACGGTATCGCTCAACACTACTTATCATGATCAATAATTGTGTACAAAGATTTAACATCTAAAGTGCCCAATATATACTTATCAGACCACCTTACAGTTTCTAATGCCCTAATTGTATCCCCTGTGTCCTTCAGGTATGCTGGAAGAAGTGTAGTACATTTCTGTAGGTGGATATCCACGTACTTTGATAAATTTGCCGTAAGGCAGTTGATCCCCGACACGATGGGTCTACCTGGTGGGCACACGGGATTTTTATGCATTTTCGGAATGTGGTAGAAGATCGCCAAACTTGGTGTCTTATTGTACACAAACTGGAACTCTTTTTTATTTAGTATACCTAGGGATTTACCCTTAGAGGCCAATACAAATAACTGTTTAATGAACCGGTTAGTGGGGTCCCCCAACAGTTTCTTATATGTAATTTCATCACTAAGAAGGCGTGTCGCCTCAGCCTGATAAATAGAACGATCCATAATAACGATGCCTCCTCCCTTGTCAGCTGTGCGGACAATAATGTCCTGGTTCTCCTGCATGCTTACCAGGGCGGTTCTTTCCCCTTGAGTAAGATTATACGGTGCATATTTAGGGTTCCTCTTTTGAATTTTTCTAATATCTCTGGTGACTAGTGTTGAGCATTCCGATGCTGCAAGTATCGGGTATCGGCCGATACTTGCTGTATCGGAATTCCGATACCGGGATTCCGATACTCTTGTGGTATCGGGTATCGGGTATCGGAACAACATTAATGTTAAAATGTGTAAAATAGAGAATTAAAATAAAAAATATCGCTATACTCACCTGTCCGACGCAGCCGGGACCTCAGCGCAGGAACCGGCAGCGTTGTTTGTTTAAAATTCCCGCTTTTACATGGTTACGCGAAGTCCCGGCTTGTGATTGGTCAGGGCGGCCATGTTGCCGGGCCGCGGACCAATCACAGCAAGCCGTGACGAAAATACGTCACGGCTTGCTGTGATTGGTCCGCGTCCCGGCAACATGGCCGCCATTAACCAATCACAAGCCGTGACGTCACGGGAGGCTGGAAACGCGCTCATTTTAAAAAGGGCGCGTGTCCAGCCTCCCGTGACGTCACGGCTTGTGATTGGTTGCGTCGCGGTCAACCAATCACAAGCCGGGAGGCTGGACACGCGCCCATTTCAAAATGAGCGCGTCCAGCCTCCCGGCTTGTGATTGGTTGATCGCGGCGCAACCAATCACAAGCCGTGACGTCACGGGAGGCTGGATACGCGCCCATTTTAAAATGAGCGCGTGTCCAGCCTCCCGTGACGTCACGGCTTGTGATTGGTCAGGGCGGCCATATTGCCGGGACGCGGACCAATCACAGCAAGCCGTGACGTAATTTCGTCACGGCTTGCTGTGATTGGTCCGCGTCCCGGCAACATGGCCGACCTGACCAATCACAAGCCGGGAATTCACGTAACCAAGTAATAGCGCGAATTTTAAACAAACAACGCTGCCGGTTCCCTCGCTGAAGTCCCGGCTGCGTCGGACAGGTGAGTATAGCGATATTTTTTATTTTAATTCTTTCTTTTACACATTTATATGGTTCCCAGGGCCTGAAGGAGAGTTTCCTCTCCTTCAGACCCTGGGAACCATCAGGAATACCGTCCGATACTTGAGTCCCATTGACTTGTATTGGTATCGGGTATCGGTATCGGATTGGATTCCGATACTGTGACGGTATCGGCCGATACTTTCCGATACCGATACTTTCCGATATCGGAAAGTATCGCTCAACACTACTGGTGACCAATGTCTCAAATGTATTGAACGCATTGGAATATTCATTAATGGGGTTAAATGCCGATGGTTTTGCTAATGTTGTATGTATATACTCTCCATTTACCCTATTCTGTGTACCAACATCCTCTGGTCCCTTTTTCAAAAAATGTTTTTGAACGGCCAGGTTGCGAAGGAACTTTTTCAAGCAAACATATAAATTGAACGGGTTAGTTTCCATAGTGGGAGCAAACTTTAACCCTTTTCGCAAAAGGGATTCCTCATTCTCTGTCAGAATATACGAGCTTAGATTGAAGATTGTCTGTTGTACCGGTGGAGTCTCATCCCTACTTACTACTTTTTTCGTTTTGGAGAGTTTCCTCCCTCCCCTCTTCCCCCGTTTTTTGTATTTCCTAAACGAAAAAAATTTTGATAGGCCTTGGAGGTCCCTCCTTTTTTGCAAACCTCCCCTGACTCTTTAGTTAAACATTTTTTTGATGTTAAACATTTTTTTGATGTTTTTTTTTTAAAATTCACACTCTTTTGAGCAAGTGGTGGCCACCGAGGTTTACCCACTATACTTGACTTATTTTTATTAATTAATGTAGGCATCCTTCCCGTGCCTGATGTACCAGGATCCTCAGAGGTTGATGCCAATTGAGAGTATCTATTCCTAATAGGAATGCCACCCATAATAGGAGTACACGGATCCACTACCGAGTCGTTTGGTAAGACTTCTGAGTGCTCCGGTATGTCCATATTATCCTCTATTAGTGCCATAGGGGTTTCTTCCTGCACAATATGGTGTCTGTTGTTAATTGACACAGGGGTATATTGCGTAGAGTTAGTGTCCGTATAAGTGGAAAAGACCACCGAAATTTCAGATGGTGTTTGTGGTGGAGTGACTCTATATTCATCCACTACTATAAAATTTGTCCCTGTTTGCTGGTGACTGGGGATAGTGTCAATGGAGGACTGAACAATGGGAGTAGCCGAACACGGCACGGGACTAAAATATGCTTCCACTGTAACTTTATCCCTAATAAATTTCCTCATTTTCTTAGTCCTGATTTCTTTTTCTCTTTCCTCCAATCTAAAGATGATGTTGGACACCAGATCCTGAATTTCCCCTAGATGATCATATGCTTTAAGTTGTTCAAATGTATTCAGAATTTCAACACCAGTTTTATGGAGACTCAATCTCTGTTTCTCAATAATAAATCCTAGTGCCCTCCTAGAAAAACCAGCAAACATGTCATCCCACTCCTTCTGTATGGTACAATCACCGAAATCTCCTGCAAGGGATTTATAGACTTCCAAGCCCTTTGGGACCTTATGTGCTTGGACATATTTTTCTAAAGAGGCAACCTCCCAAAAGTCCCTCATCTCATTGAACAGGAGTTTCTCCAAACCTTTCAACAACCCCCTAGCTTTGTCTGAATCTGTCCCTGAAATCCGTGGTTGTCCTACATGCTCTCTAATGTAATTCAGGCGATATTCCCTATCTTGCCTTAAGCACGTAATGGCCATGATTGAGCTGCCTCCGTGTGATGCACATGTAGCGCCCCCACTGCCGCAGGGCCTAGGGGTACCTGGTACCGGGCCTCTGAGTCTCTGTTCTGGGGTTGTCATGGTGGCTAGGCCCCGGTCCGTGACCCTGCCGAGGGGCGCACAGTAAAATGGTAGGGATCGGTGTAAATGGATGATGATGATAGTGGCGCAGTGCGGTAAATAACGAGGACACCAAGTTTGCAGTCTCTTTACCTCTTTACTGAAGATCTCTGGGTCCTCAGTCCGGAATCCGGATAACCAGGCTGCGCAAGTCCGGCCGGTCCAATGGCACCTCCAGAGTTCTCTTAGCAGGTGGAAATCTGTGCCTTCCTTCTAGCGTTATGTGTTGCGGTCCTTCCCTGCTGTGCTTACGGAAAGTCCCCACAACTGTTGTGTCTGTTTCTTAAGTTCCCTCACAACTCGATTAGATGATGTTCTGCTAATCCTCCGTCCCTCCCTGATGTTACGGTTGGGACGGCACCCGTTTGACGGGTAGGCTCGGAGCTCTTCCGGGACCCTAGAGTCGCCCCTCTCCACAAGTTGCCCCCCAAGACTGCATAGGTGATTTAGGTGAGACAGCCCACCTTAGACTGACTGTCCTGCCGCTGTTTAGAGTATTGCTTGAAGCTAGATATTATAATACTCTCTCGGCGTTCCGGCCACCGGTTGTGCGCCTCAGTAGGATGTTGCCTCGGTCTTACAGCACGACTCCTACTGGTATTCTCCTTATTGCTTTGATCTCGTTTCTCACTCAGCACAATCTATCTCGCTTCTGATCCTTCCTTGGGCACCGCCGCTATCCTGAGCAGGCACGGTCCCGTTACGTTCGCTCAAGTTGCCAAGCCTCTGTCAGGATCCCACCCCTGACAGAGACCCTACTGTATCTTCCCCCACAACACCCTCTGCCACAAGGTGTTGCCTGGTTCCAACCCAGTCAGCTTTCTGATCTAACTTCCTGCCTGACCCCCAGTTTACCCACTATGGTGGGGAGTGGCCTAGTGAATAGAACCCTTAGCTCCCCCCGGAGGCCCGACTGTGAAATGTATTGGTGTCTGTGATACCTGATCAGATGAACTCCTTCAGTGCCATCAGACGCACCATAGCTCCCCTTAGTGGCGGAGCCACAGTACTGCAACGACCAGGACTCTGGGGCGCTGCACTCCCCCCTGGTTAAACACAGTACTCCGGGACTGAGAAGAAAACAACAATACAAGTTAGCAAAAAGACATACAGTTTTGTTGAGTGCAATAACAATAATTATATTTAAACAGAGCTTCCCTTTATGGGAGGTGAGGACACTTGAACGTTACAAACATGGTTAAATATCATAGCAACATGCTATAACTAACTTTCTTTTACCCAACCGGGTATTCTACTAAGTGCAAAATTGTTGAACAATAATTTAACATCGCCTTTAAGGATGTACACTCTGAATCCGCTAAAGACCTTCTTATAATCACATTATAAGGCAATTTAACTTTTACATTCTCCTTCTTTAAATCTGCAGGACCACCTGTCCTAACGGCACCAGACCTACTGCCTCTCCTTTCTTACAGGACCGCTCCTTTCAGCCCGAGCCTACTGCCTTTTCAACTACTATACACAGTATAGAACATAACATTACTTTCAGTTTAAGAGCACTGAGCCATCTCTATATGACTCCGATGAGGACTCAGGGTTTACCTTCTATCCTCATTATCTATCAACATTATCAAACATTTTCTATAGAACATTAAACCTTCTCATTATCTTTCTCACTAACATGCATGCTGGACACCACGTCTACCCCTACGGGCCCACTGCATCCTTCTTCTAGCTTTCACTTTCTTTCAGGGAACATCATCAGCATTTCCTTACAATTAACTAATTGGATACATATAACTTTCTCACACAAACATTATCATCACGTTCTCTTTATCAAAACATTATTGCTATCTCTCAGTCTTATAGCAATACTATTCTCCTAAGTGCAAAACATGAACGTCCCCTTTAAGAGGGGACCAAGTCTCTATGAGGTAGCATATCTTCTCAAGCTACCAGTCCGTACTCAACAAAGGTTCCAGTGTGGTATCTTCATAAAAGAGTCCTTCTTTAAGTAAACCCAGTAGGGAGCACCTTTAAGAAGGTGCAAACTATTTACAAGTAGTTTGTATCATGCATTGTTCATGATCCAGCAGTTCTTTCAGTGATGAATAAACAGGAAACAAAAAAAAAAACAGAAGAAGGGATCCCGGGTAAACAAAGGGATCCCTTTAAGAATAACCCAGGTCGGGTTTAAAGTAGCAAAAAGCAGGGAAACAAACAGTTAACTATGTATAGTTTCAGGTTTCCGAGGTTTAGTTGGATGGCTTCCAGGGCTGCACCTGGCACTTAACCCTTCTTGGCCTGGGCAAAGTGAGGTCCAGGGTTACACCCAGTGCTGGACAAACGCCGTTAATCCGTCTTTCATGTACGGTTAAATCATGCGCAGCGATGGAGGTCTGCGCAGCTTGAGTATGGGCATTTGCTGCAGCAGAGGTAGCGGCTGCTGCAAGATCAGTCACTGGAATGGAGTCAGCAGTTGTGGCACTAGCAGTCACTGGAGTGGTGTCGGTCGTCAGGGCAGGGTCGTCCTTCATACCTGCTTCAGACGTGGTCCCTCCGGTGCCGGTCTGCTCCGTCGCCGCTGGGGTCTGGAACGCTGGTTGCAGGGCCTTGCGCTGCGGCGCTGTCATCTCCGTTTGCAGCATCTCGCTTTCCGGCAGGGCCTTGCTTTCTGGCTTCGGAGCGCTGGAACTTCTTTCTTGCTCCGGACCAGACGAGGCTGCCGACAGATGTCTGGTGAGGCTCCCGTTGATGGTCTTCTTCCACCCGGCCTCAGTGCTCAGCGGCGTCCGCAGGAGTTGGTGGATCAGCTCGTCCGCTCCCGTCTGCAGGAGGTCAGCGTCAACTGTGGAGGTCTGGCTGCGGTGCCTCTCCGGGTAGCTGGGGGAGTCCTCGGCTCCGACCCCACGCTCCGGCTCCGGGCGGCTGGCCATGGCGTCCTCCATGTCGCTGACTTCTTCTTCCTGGTCCTTTTCCCGCTCTCTCCTTCGTGGGCGGTTTCGTTTTCTTTGTCTCTGCCCACCATTGAGGATCAGGAGGCGGACCTGAGCTGCTGACGGACACGTCCTCAAGGGGCAGAAATACTTAGTCTGGGCGGCCATTGTCTTTCGCGCTCTTCAGCTTGTTCACGCCCACTTCCACGCCCTTCTTCTTCTCCTGCGCTCTCCTTAGCGCTGTAATGGCGGCGGTTTTGGCGCGAACTTTTGGCGGCAAGTGACAATCCACAGTCTTTGCAATAAAGTACAGTCCAAACACAGTAAATCACAGTTCCAAGGCACACATGACCTGATTCTTCAGGCATAAGTAGATCCTGTTCGTGACGCCAAGTTGTAGCGCCCCCACTGCTGCAGGGCCGAGGGGTACCCGGTACCGGGCCTCTGAGTCTCTGTTCTGGGGTTGTCACGGTGGCTAGGCCCCGGTCCGTGACCCTGCCGAGGGGCGCACAGTAAAATGGTAGGGATCGGTGTAAATGGATGATGATGATAGTGGCGCAGTGCGGTAAATAACGAGGACACCAAGTTTGCAGTCTCTTTACCTCTTTACTGAAGATCTCTGGGTCCTCAGTCCGGAATCCGGATAACCAGGCTGCGCAAGTCCGGCCGGTCCAATGGCACCTCCAGAGTTCTCTTAGCAGGTGGAAATCTGTGCCTTCCTTCTAGCGCTATGTGTTGCGGTCCTTCCCTGCTGTGCTTACGGAAAGTCCCCACAACTGTTGTGTCTGTTTCTTAAGTTCCCTCACAACTCGATTAGATGATGTTCTGCTAATCCTCCGTCCCTCCCTGATGTTACGGTTGGGATGGCACCCGTTTGACGGGTAGGCTCGGAGCTCTTCCGGGACCCTAGAGTCGCCCCTCTC
The DNA here is from genome assembly GCF_051348905.1 of Ranitomeya variabilis. NCBI lineage: Eukaryota > Metazoa > Chordata > Amphibia > Anura > Dendrobatidae > Ranitomeya > Ranitomeya variabilis. The sequence continues at coordinate 1,053,761,545 of NC_135233.1, forward strand.
CACAAGTTGCCCCCCAAGACTGCATAGGTGATTTAGGTGAGACAGCCCACCTTAGACTGACTGTCCTGCCGCTGTTTAGAGTATTACTTGAAGCTAGATATTATAATACTCTCTCGGCGTTCCGGCCACCGGTTGTGCGCCTCAGTAGGATGTTGCCTCGGTCTTACAGCACGACTCCTACTGGTATTCTCCTTATTGCTTTGATCTCGTTTCTCACTCAGCACAATCTATCTCGCTTCTGATCCTTCCTTGGGCACCGCCGCTATCCTGAGCAGGCACGGTCCCGTTACGTTCGCTCAAGTTGCCAAGCCTCTGTCAGGATCCCACCCCTGACAGAGACCCTACTGTATCTTCCCCCACAACACCCTCTGCCACAAGGTGTTGCCTGGTTCCAACCCAGTCAGCTTTCTGATCTAACTTCCTGCCTGACCCCCAGTTTACCCACTATGGTGGGGAGTGGCCTAGTGAATAGAACCCTTAGCTCCCCCCGGAGGCCCGACTGTGAAATGTATTGGTGTCTGTGATACCTGATCAGATGAACTCCTTCAGTGCCATCAGACGCACCATAGCTCCCCTTAGTGGCAGAGCCACAGTACTGCAACGACCAGGACTCTGGGGCGCTGCACTCCCCCCTGGTTAAACACAGTACTCCGGGACTGAGAAGAAAACAACAATACAAGTTAGCAAAAAGACATACAGTTTTGTTGAGTGCAATAACAATAAGCATATTTAAACAGAGCTTCCCTTTATGGGAGGTGAGGACACTTGAACGTTACAAACATGGTTAAATATCATAGCAACATGCTATAACTAACTTTCTTTTACCCAACCGGGTATTCTACTAAGTGCAAAATTGTTGAACAATAATTTAACATCGCCTTTAAGGATGTACACTCTGAATCCGCTAAAGACCTTCTTATAATCACATTATAAGGCAATTTAACTTTTACATTCTCCTTCTTTAAATCTGCAGGACTGCCTGTCCTAACGGCACCAGACCTACTGCCTCTCCTTTCTTACAGGACCGCTCCTTTCAGCCCGAGCCTACTGCCTTTTCAACTACTATACACAGTATAGACCATAACATTACTTTCAGTTTAAGAGCACTGAGCCATCTCTATATGACTCCGATGAGGACTCAGGGTTTACCTTCTATCCTCATTATCTATCAACATTATCAAACATTTTCTATAGAACATTAAACTTCTCATTATCTTTCTCACTAACATGCATGCTGGACACCACGTCTACCCTTACGGGCCCACTGCATCCTTCTTCTAGCTTTCACTTTCTTTCAGGGAACATCATCAGCATTTCTTTACAATTAACTAATTGGATACATATAACTTTCTCACACAAACATTATCATCACGTTCTCTTTATCAAAACATTATTGCTATCTCTCAGTCTTAAAGCAATACTATTCTCCTAAGTGCAAAACATGAACGTCCCCTTTAAGAGGGGACCAAGTCTCTATGAGGTAGCATATCTTCTCAAGCTACCAGTCCGTACTCAACAAAGGTTCCAGTGTGGTATCTTCACAAAGAGTCCTTCTTTAAGTAAACCCAGTAGGGAGCACCTTTAAGAAGGTGCAAACTATTTACAAGTAGTTTGCATCATGCATTGTTCATGATCCAGCAGTTCTTTCAGTGATGAATAAACAGGAAACAAAACAAAAAAACAGAAGAAGGGATCCCGGGTAAACAAAGGGATCCCTTTAAGAATAACCCAGGTCGGGTTTAAAGTAGCAAAAAGCAGGGAAACAAACAGTTAACTATGTACAGTTTCAGGTTTCCGAGGTTTAGTTGGATGGCTTCCAGGGCTGCACCTGGCACTTAACCCTTCTTGGCCTGGGCAAAGTGAGGTCCAGGGTTACACCTAGTGCTGGACAAACGCCGTTAATCCGTCTTTCATGTACGGTTAAATCATGCGCAGCGATGGAGGTCTGCGCAGCTTGAGTATGGGCATTTGCTGCAGCAGAGGTAGCGGCTGCTGCAAGATCAGTCACTGGAATGGAGTCAGCAGTTGTGGCACTAGCAGTCACTGGAGTGGTGTCGGTCGTCAGGGCAGGGTCGTCCTTCATACCTGCTTCAGACGTGGTCCCTCCGGTGCCGGTCTGCTCCGTCGCCGCTGGGGTCTGGAACGCTGGTTGCAGGGCCTTGCGCTGCGGCGCTGTCATCTCCGTTTGCAGCATCTCGCTTTCCGGCAGGGCCTTGCTTTCTGGCTTCGGAGCGCTGGAACTTCTTTCTTGCTCCGGACCAGACGAGGCTGCCGACAGATGTCTGGTGAGGCTCCCGTTGATGGTCTTCTTCCACCCGGCCTCAGTGCTCAGCGGCGTCCGCAGGAGTTGGTGGATCAGCTCGTCCGCTCCCGTCTGCAGGAGGTCAGCGTCAACTGTGGAGGTCTGGCTGCGGTGCCTCTCCGGGTAGCTGGGGGAGTCCTCGGCTCCGACCCCACGCTCCTGCTCCGGGCGGCTGGCCATGGCGTCCTCCATGTCGCTGACTTCTTCTTCCTGGTCCTTTTCCCGCTCTCTCCTTCGTGGGCGGTTTCATTTTCTTTGTCTCTGCCCACCATTGAGGATCAGGAGGCGGACCTCAGCTGCTGACGGACACGTCCTCAAGGGGCAGAAATACTTAGACTGGGCGGCCATTGTCTTTCGCGCTCTTCAGCTTGTTCACGCCCACTTCCACGCCCTTCTTCTTCTCCTGCGCTCTCCTTAGCGCTGTAATGGCGGCGGTTTTGGCGTGAACTTTTGGCGGCAAGTGACAATCCACAGTCTTTGCAATAAAGTACAGTCCAAACACAGTAAATCACAGTTCCAAGGCACACATGACCTGATTCTTCAGGCTTAAGTAGATCCTGTTCGTGACGCCAAGTTGTAGTGCCCCCACTGCCGCAGGGCCTAGGGGTACCCGGTACCGGGCCTCTGAGTCTCTGTTCTGGGGTTGTCACGGTGGCTAGGCCCCGGTCCGTGACCCTGCCGAGGGGCGCACAGTAAAATGGTAGGGATCGGTGTAAATGGATGATGATGATAGTGGCGCAGTGCGGTAAATAACGAGGACACCAAGTTTGCAGTCTCTTTACCTCTTTACTGAAGATCTCTGGGTCCTCAGTCCGGAATCCGGATAACCAGGCTGCGCAAGTCCGGCCGGTCCAATGGCACCTCCAGAGTTCTCTTAGCAGGTGGAAATCTGTGCCTTCCTTCTAGCGCTATGTGTTGCGGTCCTTCCCTGCTGTGCTTACGGAAAGTCCCCACAACTGTTGTGTCTGTTTCTTAAGTTCCCTCACAACTCGATTAGATGATGTTCTGCTAATCCTCCGTCCCTCCCTGATGTTACGGTTGGGACGGCACCCATTTGACGGGTAGGCTCGGAGCTCTTCCGGGACCCTAGAGTCGCCCCTCTCCACAAGTTGCCCCCCAAGACTGCATAGGTGATTTAGGTGAGACAGCCCGCCTTAGACTGACTGTCCTGCCGCTGTTTAGAGTATTGCTTGAAGCTAGATATTATAATACTCTCTCGGCGTTCCGGCCACCGGTTGTGCGCCTCAGTAGGATGTTGCCTCGGTCTTACAGCACGACTCCTACTGGTATTCTCCTTATTGCTTTGATCTCGTTTCTCACTCAGCACAATCTATCTCGCTTCTGATCCGTCCTTGGGCACCGCCGCTATCCTGAGCAGGCACGGTCCCGTTACGTTAGCTCAAGTTGCCAAGCCTCTGTCAGGATCCCACCCCTGACAGAGACCCTACTGTATCTTCCCCCACAACACCCTCTGCCACAAGGTGTTGCCTGGTTCCAACCCAGTCAGCTTTCTGATCTAACTTCCTGCCTGACCCCCAGTTTACCCACTATGGTGGGGAGTGGCCTAGTGAATAGAACCCTTAGCTTCCCCCGGAGGCCCGACTGTGAAATGTATTGGTGTCTGTGATACCTGATCAGATGAACTCCTTCAGTGCCATCAGACGCACCATAGCTCCCATTAGTGGCGGAGCCACAGTACTGCAACGACCAGGACTCTGGGGCGCTGCACACACAAAATAGTAAATACCAAACACTGTAAAGTAACACACTGGCGCTATGTACTGGCCCAAAACTTCAGCTGCAGGCACCTTGGCACGTTGTGTGCAACCCTGCCAACCAATAATCAAAATCAAAATCAAAGAACAAGTGCCGCGCTAGCAGGAGGAACTGTGACTAGGAATGAGTCTCAGTCACCTACCTCGCTGTTGTGAACTAGCGTGTCCACTTGGGACACTGGGCTGCTGCAGACCGTCCTTGGAAGATCCGTGATCCACACAGTGCAGCAACGCTAGTAATGCACTACCAACCGGGGAGCGTCCTCCCGTAGTGCTAAAACCCCACCAGTCTCGCCGCTGTAATACCCGGCAAGCAGCTACGGCCGATAGCGCCGCCGTGCAGTGGCGTGGTGAGTGGGGGGCGTGGCTACTAAGGTGACGTCACCAGTCCGTATGACGGACACTAACGAGGGCCAATTCCGATGCGTTTCGAGGGTACCGACCCTCTTTCTCAAGGTATGGCCTCCCTGTCAGTGCTGGTTACTTTATAGCCACACCTCCTGATGTCATATACAGCGTAAAGCCACCCACTAGCTGGGGACGTCTGCAAAAACCAAATCACACACAAATGCATACTGGCCACCCAATCGGGTGACCCCTGGAGGATACCTAAATCCTATGATGATAACAGGGGATAATATATCAGTGGAAATATACTTATTACGCCACTCTTCCACATGGAAGATACCCCTTCCTGCTATCCCGTGACCAAAGCTCTCTTTAAAACTACATCTTTATTAGACCTCTAAAAACCTTATAATACATAGTATAAATCCCTGCACAGAAAAATAAGTTACCCTAAAACCATTACTCACACTAAAACCTATCAATTATTCATATATTAAAAAAACATTTTGCCCAAAACTAATAATGAACCACACCCCTAGATCTCTAAGTCCCAAAATCCATTCTCTTTTTAAAAAAAATGTTTTTATTTAAACGATTTTAAAACAATATTAAAACTCTTTTGGACTAATGATTATAATAATTATAACACACGAAACCTCCTCAAACCATAAAAATATGCTGTCGGTACCCTCGAAACGCGTCGGGTTGGCCCTCGTTAGTGTCCGTCATACGGACTGGTGATGTCACCTTAGTAGCCACGCCCCCCACTCACCACGCCACTGCACGGCGGCGCTATCGGCCGTAGCTGCTTGCCGGGTATTACAGCGGCGAGACTGGTGGGGTTTTAGCACTATGGGAGGACGCTCCCCGGTTGGTAGTGCATTACTAGCGTTGCTGCACTGTGTGGATCACGGATCTTCCAAGGACGGTCTGCAGCAGCCCAGTGTCCCAAGTGGACACGCTAGTTCACAACAGCGAGGTAGGTGACTGAGATTCATTCCTAGTCACAGTTCCTCCTGCTAGCATGGCACTTGTTCTTTGATTTTGATTTTGATTATTGGTTGGCAGGGTTGCACACAACGTGCCAAGGTGCCTGCAGCTGAAGTTTCGGGCCAGTACATAGTGCCAGTGTGTTACTTTACAGCGTTTGGTATAATAGAAACACGTCACCACTTCTGCATTTATCACCCACTCCTGGTTTTGGCTGACAAATACTGATGTAAAATACTGACCAAATATTGAGCATGCCTTTATAATAAAGCAACATTCACACGTTCAGTATTTGGTCGGAATTTTACATCACTATTTGTAAACCAAAACCAGGACCACTATTACTGGGCAAATTTAGTTTGAGCTGTTGCCTATGGTTACATCTGCTGTAATTATTTTGGTGTTTTTTTTCTACCCATAGACATATGTGGTTTTAATATTATGTGTATCTGGGCTTATATATCTAATTCAAAGTTATATTTTAACTACTGTATATACTCATGTATAAGTCGACCCAAGTATAAGCTGAGGCACCTAATTTTGATAAAAAAAAACTGGGAAAATGTATTGACTCAAGTACAAGTCGGGTATGCATTGTCCCTGTTATGATCCGGTGGTAGGATCTCAAAACTGACCTGACACATGTGACCAGAATATAGGACCAGTTCTGGGGAGGTGGAAGCTATACTGACCGCAATCCTGATCCTATCCACAAACACTAAAGGCAGCCGTGGAGCGTTCCTAAAATCCTAGACGCCACGTTCACAGCCTGAGAAACCGACTACCCCTAGAGAGAAAGCAAAGACCTCACTTGCCTCAGAGAAATAACCCCAAAGATTTAGTCAGCCCCCCACAAATAATAACGGTGAGTTAAGGGGAAAAGACAAACGTAGAAATGAAACAGGTTTAGCAAATGAGGCCCGCTAACACTAGATAGACTGAAAATAGATAGGAGTCTGTGCGGTCAGTACAAAAACTATCAAAAATAAACCACGCAGAGAATACAAGAACCCCCACACCGACTCACGATGTGAGGGGCGCACTCTGCACCCCAGAACTAACCAGCAAGCGAAAGATCACATATAAGCAAGCTGGACTGAACTCATCATATACAGAGAAACGTTTTCAAGGAAATAATGAGCAAAATGAACAAACAAACTTAACTTCTCCAGCAGGAGACTGGTCACAAGGAATATTCAGGAGCTCTCAGAAACAGGACTGAATACACCGACAGCAGGCAACAAATGAAGGGCCAGGTGAATTAAATAGGCCTCAGCATAGCAGGAAATGAAGAAGCTGAGCCCAGCCAAGACCAGCCATATCGCTAAAGGCCACCAGAGGGAGCCCCAGAACAAACTCACACAATATCGCTCATGACCACAGGAGGGAGCCCGAGAATGGAATTCACAACATGTCCCCTAATCCCTATTCTGGTATGCATTGTTCCTCATCTCCATCCTTGTATTCATGGCTCCTTATTCCCTTCCTTGTATGCATGGCTCCTTATTTCGATCCTTGTATGCATGGCTCCCTATTCCATCTTTGTATGTATGGCCCCCTTGGGAAAAGCATTAAAAAAAGAAAAAGAAAACATCCTTCTTAACTTCCCTGCGTGCCCTTGCAGCATATCATTCTGGCTTCCAGCAGCTCCTGCGGCCTGGCAATCACATGTCACCGCTAGTGTTGAGCATTCCGATACCGCAAGTATCGGGTATTGGCCGATATTTGCTGTATCGGAATTCCGATACCGAGATCCGATACTTTTGTGGTATCGGGTATCGGTATCGAAACAACATTAATGTGTAAAATAAAGAATTAAAATAAAAAATATTGCTATACTCACCTCTCCGACGCAGCCTGCACCTTACCGAGGGAACCGGCAGCGTTGTTTGCTTAAAATTCGCGCTTTAACTTCCTTACGCGAAGTCCCGGCTTGTGATTGGTCGCGCGCCGCTCATGTGGCCGGGACGCAACCAATCACAGCAAGCCGTGACGTAATTTCAGGTCCTTCAGGATTTTAAAATTACGTTCCGGCGTTGTGATTGGTTGCGTCGCGGTCACATGGGCGACGCAACCAATCACAAGCCGTGACGTCACGGGAGGCAGGAGACGCGCGCATTTTAAAATGCGCGCGTGTCCAGCCTCCCGTGACGTCACGGCTTGTGATTGGTTGCGTCGCCCATGTGACCGCGACGCAACCAATCACAGCAAGCCGTGACGTAATTTCAGGTCCTTCAGGATTTTAAAATTACGTTCCGGCGTTGTGATTGGTTGCGTCGCGGTCACATGGGCGACGCAACCAATCACAAGCCGTGACGTCACGGGAGGCAGGAGACGCGCGCATTTTAAAATGCGCGCGTGTCCAGCCTCCCGTGACGTCACGGCTTGTGATTGGTTGCGTCGCCCATGTGACCGCGACGCAACCAATCACAGCAAGCCGTGACGTAATTTCAGGTCCTTCAGGATTTTAAAATTACGTTCCGGCGTTGTGATTGGTTGCGTCGCGGTCACATGGGCGACGCAACCAATCACAAGCCGTGACGTCACGGGAGGCTGGACACGCGCGCATTTTAAAATGCGCGCGTCTCCTGCCTCCCGTGACGTCACGGCTTGTGATTGGTTGCGTCGCCCATGTGACCGTGACGCAACCAATCACAACGCCGGAACGTAATCTTAAAATCCTGAAGGACCTGAAATTACGTCACGGCTTGCTGTGATTGGTTGCGTCCCGGCCACATGGGCGGCGCGCGACCAATCACAAGCCGGGACTTCGCGTAAGGAAGTTAAAGCGCGAATTTTAAGCAAACAACGCTGCCGGTTCCCTCGGTAAGGTGCAGGCTGCGTCGGAGAGGTGAGTATAGCAATATTTTTTATTTTAATTCTTTATTTTACACATTAATATGGTTCCCAGGGCCTGAAGGAGAGTTTCCTCTCCTTCAGACCCTGGGAACCATCAGGGATACCGTCCGATACATGAGTCCCATTGACTTGTATTGGTATCGGGTATCGGTATCGGATTAGATCCGATACTTTGCCAGTATCGGCCAATACTTTCCGATACCGATACTTTCAAGTATCGGACGGTATCGCTCAACACTAGTCACCGCTCATTAAGATAATGAATATTCACCTCTCCACTCCCATAGGCGTGGAATGAATATGAATTCCCTTAATGAGGTGTGACATATGACTGCCTGGCCACAGGAGCTGCTGGAAGCTGGAACTAGATGCTGAAAGGGTGCACAGGGAAGGTAAGTAGGATGTTTTTTTTTTATACTGGAAGCCGGTGGCTGCTGCTGTAACTGTGTGCGCACTATGCGAGAAATGAATATTCATTGCCAGTGCAGTGAATATTCATTTCTCTTTAGCAACGGGCACTCTTTTGTCGCAGCCACTGGTTCTTGCTGCCTGTGACCCGCCGCTCCACCGCTCTCCTTCCCCTGCCTTAAACTGGGACAATGACTCATGTATAAGCCGAGGGGGGATTTTCAGCACAAAAAAGTTGTGCTGAAAAACTCGGCTTATACACCAGCATATATGGTATTTTTCTCTTTGCTGCAACATCCTAAGGCCACGTTCACACATTCAGTATTTGGTCAGTATTTTACATCAGAATTTGTAAGCCAAAACCAGGAGTGGGTGAGAAATACAGAAGTGGTGACGTGTTTCTATTATACTTTCCATTTGATTTCTCCACTACTGATTTTCAGCTTACAAATACTGATGTAAAATACTGACCAAATACTGAAAGTGTGAATATGGCGCCAAGTTAACTCATTAAGTGCCAATACTTTGATTGCTAGATCTCCGGAGAGGTGATATTAAAAATAAAATCATTTTACTACCCTCTGTAGGCGCTATTGCATCAGATGTCCAACTCAACATGGAAAATTTGGTGAAAGGAACTTTTTTAGATTTGAAAGTCCTCAGTGGTTGATATCTTTTAATGGCTAACTGAAAAGATGGTAATAAATTGTAAACGTTTGAGACTACTCAGGCATAGTCTATGCCTGATGAAGAGACCTGAGTATTCGCGAAAGCTTGCAATTTATTACCATCTTTTCAGTTAGCCATTAAAAGGTATCTACCACTGAGGACTCTCAAATCTTAATATTTTTCTATCTACTGGCTAACACGGTACCAAGATATATATCTTTTTTGTAGGAACTTTTTACGAACTCATGAACAGAGTTGTGGGCAGGAAACACCCCCACAAGTTGCTTTGCTAGCTCAGAAGTGGTATAAAAATACTGAAAAGCAATGAACCTTGACAAGGGAAAAAAACAGAGCTGACCAGGTGAAAATACTGTATGATGTCTTCTTACTAAATTTACTATAATACCTTTGTAGAGACAGTAGACACAAAACAGACACCGGCAGCCGGAGCCGAATCTGCTTCTTGTCTCAGGGTCCTTTCATGAGACGGGAACCATTTCCCACTACTGATTATAAACACTTAAAAGTTACACAGGGTTCAAAAAAGCAAAAAGTGAAATTTCGACACGTAAAAGTGAAATGTTTTACCCCAAATTAGCACTTGAACTTTAAACCTCAACATATCTCACACTTACAGCTGTATAGTAAAGACTTAATATTAATAATGGCTTCTTTCAATTAGTTCTCCGCAGAAGAACCATGGTTGAGTTTGCTGTCAATGTGGTTACTTGGACAGAATATTTTTTTCAAACATCCATAAAAATAAATTTAATATTTTATGTTATGCCTTTATTTATATCTTTATTTATTCACTTAAAGTATTTCTGTGTTTAGAATGTTTTAATTATAATTTTATTAATTGGATATTTACTCAATATTTTTTTTTTATTTAAAATTTATTTGCCTAGGAAATAGTCATAGTCTATGTTCACACTTTTAGTATTTGAAGCATATTTTTCTGCTGCAAAAACCAGAATGTTTTCTTGGAAAAACACTGTAAAATCTGCATGTTTTTGGCTCAGTTTTTGGCTCAGTTTTTGATGCATTTTTACTTTTTTTTTTTCCTAATCATTTGAAGGAGGGAAAAACTTTGGATAAAAATGATAAAAAGATTGAAATGATGCAGATTTGAAAAAAAAAACGCTTATTTGGATAAAATCAAAGGAAAAAATAAATGTGATTTCAGAAATCTCATTCGCTTTATTGGTGCGGGAAAAAGTAGCAGGGAAAACGCTGCAAAAATGCAACATGTAATCAAGGTCTAAGGTTATTTTTATAAGAAATATGATGAATAAGAGCTCAAAACCGTTATTTTTGCTCTAGATGAAAACTGGTTGATGATGTAAATCCAGCCTCTTACTCACGAATGTGGGAATGCATCCTTAGTTCATTTTTAAGTAAGGCTGTCTCCTACCTGCCCTTTAAATTTGTAGACTTTTGGCCCCAGAGAGGCATGTCTGCTAGAAATGGTTGCCTTGTCATGGCTGGTGGGCTCACACAAATTGTCCATCTTATGTGCTAAACACCTTCAGTTAATAAGTTTAGTCTATTTGTCCATCCATCCATCCTTCCGTCTTTCAGGAATAAATTGTAGAATAATATTTCTCCTTACAATCGATCTTTTGTATGTTTCACCTTCATGGAAAGAAAGAAATGAAGTTGCAGTTTCAGAAGCAGCAGATGATTTTACAAACATTACATTATGCCTAATTATTTGAAGGTTATCATTAAATTGTTCATTTCGGGTGTTCCCAGGCATTTCACAATAAGAACTTTGGTTTAATGTGTGTTACATTTCAATTATTTCCTAATACGACACCTAGGCATGATACAGCAGTAGGGTGTGTGCGATAAGGATATGTAATTTACTTTATAGTCGGTGCTGCCTGCATCATGCACAATGACAGTGCACCGCCTCCGCTACCTGGGAGGTCCTCAATTACATTTTATAGGGCATGCGCTGAGGCAATACACCCAAACCTCATGCTGGCAACATAAGAATATGAACAGCAGGTAAAAGGGATGCTTCTTTCCACTCATACACATATAGTAGTGCCTTCCACCGTGTAAGTGCGCAATCATAACCCCAAATGTGTACCAAATATACACTTTAGGCAGACCTGTGCCGATGACCATATATCAGTCCGAGTGCTAGCCAACAGAACATTAGATCATATTCGAACCAATGTTTTGCTATGGGGCCATACACATGTCCTATATTTTTTACTTGGACAGAGACTCTCTGCAAGTCGATGAGTCCATGGAAAACATTGGACAGCGCTCACATGATGTCTGATTACAGTCTGATTTCCATAGTCTTGCAGAATGGAGGAGATGGGGGATGATCGCTATCTGATCAGACTGTGATTAGCATTATTGGCTCAATTCTCTCATTGAATGGGGAACAATATGCATATATCATATTAATGAACTAAATTCATTTGAGATGGGAATTTTTAAGCAGGTGCTCACAAGCCACCTTTCCTGCAGGACCTTGAAGGACCCTGCAGCCATCTTGGGGCCGGGGATCTCCATGGAGACCATCAGAACAATGCGATTGCATCAGGTTGCTCTGATGGCAGCACTAAGGGGGCCCCCTCCCTCTGTGCTATCTCCTCGATGCCTCTGTCACTATTGACACGATATCAGAGGGGTTAAATGCCCATGATCAGTGATAGCACCAATCACGGGCGTTGCTGCAGGGTGTCAGCTCTCACACAGAGTTGACACCCGCTCCTGATTGCTGCGGTGCTCAGCGTGAGGCTGCGCGATTGCTGCGCCATACCTATACTGTGGTTTGCGGGAACTCAACTCCCACAAAGCAGTATATGTTCGCCGCATGTCGAGGAGGGGTTAAAGAAAACCTGACCTTTAACTCATAACCTATAGAGCATGGTCTTGCTCACTCATCCCACATAACAAGTTAACACTGCTTCTCATGCACATGCCAGCCTCATTTGTGAAGGAAGTGGTCTGATTCTCATTTGCAGTAACTTGCTAACCACTGTCTTTGAAAAAATGGTTTCCCTTTATCAGTGTTTGTCAGCACTACAAGTGCTGGAACTTCATTTCACTCACTTCACAGCATGCATTGTGCCTACCATAGTTCAGAGGCCTACTTGCCCAGAGCTGAAAGCTGCCTCTCTATTATGTATGTATGCAGTAAAAGAGTAGGGGCAAAGAGACAAAGACTATCCCACTTCACTTACTGTAATCTGTCTCGGAATTTCTGTTGCTGGAGATGGATTACACTTTACAACAGGCAGTGGATAACAAGTTAGACAGAAAGGAGACACATAGTGGATGGATAATTGCAGTTAGTTTTTTGGGGGAATAGGACAATAGAATTTATAACTAATTTGCAGATTATTTATCACATTCTCTGTAAAAAAAAAATGATGTTGGAAATTACAATGACTAGATAACCATTCTTTTGGTAGACTGACTTCATGGTTCGTGGTCTTACCGCAGGACTGATCTTCTGCTTATTTCAGTTCATAGATACAGATCCTATTTAAAAAGGAGGAGGGGCACTTAAAAACTCTGGGTCCCTATGGGATTAGAAGGGAAAGATGCACTTGCCTTTAGAATGTAGAGAAGAATCAGTACATGTCACAAGGACACTGTTCCTGGTCACCTGGCAGCTCCAAAATGGCTACTATGAACAGGCTTGACACTAGCTACTCTGTTTTCCAGGACCCAGAGTTGCCCTGGCCTTCTCCCTTTAACCCTCGTAAAGGGATTTGGACTTACACAGGTACCTGGACAAGGATAATGGAGTCAGCTGCTGTTGGGTGGGACAAGCAGGTAAGAGCGATAGTCAGGTAGCCAGTTTAGAACCAGGAGGTACAGGAGGAACAAAATCATCAGGCAGAAGAAAGATCAAAAAACTAGCCAAGGTCAGGAAACAGGATAAATCAGGAGGAAACAACAGATGCACAAAACATAGGTAAAACCAGGTAGCAAATACATTGACAGGTAGTGGAAACTGTTTCACAGGGCTTTATATAGTGAGCAGCCACATCCAATGGTGACCACAGGAAGAAACCAAAATTAACAGGATTAACACTATAGCTTTTGGACTGGCCAGAGTCACAAATCCCAGGAGTAAAATAGGATTGATGCTATCACGCATGACCTGCAACAAACCACCTAGAGAGAGAAGCAAAAACCTGCACAGGTGTTGCAGTAAATTGGGATTGCCAACGAGGTATGAGAGGAGCCAAGAGTGAGCATGACAATGTCTACACAGGGATGGCCCATGAGTATAAAATTGGTTTGAAAAAAATTGATTTGTTCTATTGTTATACTTGATTTAGAATCATAATGAAAAGTAAATGGTCTTTTTTCGAGCAACGGCAGACCAAGTGGTCATTCAACAGTGTAGTAGATGACAACATATTGCCACGAATCATATCCTAAATACTGTCTTTCTCATAAAGCTGCATAGAACCTAAGATCCAGAATATAGGTTTTTTTGTTAATGCCATGCAAGATGCTTTCCTACTGACTTACGACCTTTAAAACAGAAATTTAGCTCCTCTTATCTCAGCTCTGAAAGGCATGTATCACCCTCTTACCAGTGGACATTTTGGATGAAGTACAAAAAGCAAATATGTAACGTCTGCAAAAAATTATATTTTCTTAGCACTTTGCTTCTGTAACACTGTACAACTAATTGGACTGGGAAGGGTTGTCACAAAATGTTATGCTTAGAGCTACTTGAAAGATATTTTGGCAAAATAGATGTCCTTGCCCTGGCCCCACTTCATGCAATTATATGTCCATATTTATATGGATAGCTTTCAAAGTAGAGCATGTTTCTAAAATGATTTCTACTTGATTTGCTCTAGAGAATACTGTACCAAGAATCATATATCATATTTATATGGATCTCACCAATCTCCTATTTCCTAGCCTGACAAAAACTTGAGTGTTTGTGAGATTGTGCCAGATCAGTTAAAAACTTCACAAGACGTTTGGTGGACGCTTCCTGAGCAGTAATGTCGCCTTCACCAAGACGTGAGTGAGGTCAACTGCAGTAAACTTAAAGTTAATGAAAACATAATGTACTGGGCACGTTCCAGCCATTTATATGCCCTATTAATACCGATTTATTGGCTCAATGATAACTTTGTGTTAACTAATTTCTGCCAAGGTCGTAGATAAGGTCACAGAGTCAAAATGTAGAGTCTCTTCCATTCGAACATCGAAAACAGTTTCAAAAAGTCTTGGCAACTAATTCTTGTTTCCTCTTTTAAGGCCTTATTCAGATGCCAGTTTTTGATGTACCAGAAAGATGGACCTTTTTCTTCAGATTTTCTCAGTGTGTCATCAGATTTTCAGTTTTTTAGAGTTTAATGATGAGCAAGTATGCTCGTTACTCGAGTTTCTTTGAGCATGCTCGAGTGGTCTCCGAGTATTTTGGCGTGATCAGAGATTTAGTTTATGTCGTCGCAGCTGCATGATTTGCGGCTTCTAGACAGCTTGAATACATGTGGGAGTTGCTTAAGAAATAGGCATCCCCCTCATGCACTCAGGCTAGCTAGCAGCTGCGGTGACATAAACTATGTCACCGAGCACACCAAAATACTTGGAGACCACCCGAGCATGCTCGGAGAAACCCGAGTAACAAGCATACTCCCTCATCACTAGTAGAGTTTCATCATTTTTTTTCACTAATGAGAAAAGAAAAATATGCTCCACCTCCTATCTATCAGTCAGTGAAAAGTGGACAGCCCATGGATGGTATCCGAATGCTGTCAGATTTTTTCACGGACCCATAGCCTTGCATTGTTGACACTCGGAATAATGTGGGACATGTCTCCATTCCACTCACATGTGAACGTACCATAGACCATCACATGTATTTATTTTTTTCCTCACCTATATATAACATTAATTCCACAGCGCTTTACAGACATTATCGGCACTGTCTCCTTTGGGACCCACAATCTAGAATTCCTATCAGGATGTCTTTGGAGTGTGGGAAGAAACCAGAGAACCCTAAGGAAACACACAAGAACACGGAGAGAAGATACAGACTCCTTGGAGATGTTCAAATAAATAAGGCAGCACACTGCGGCGCTAAAACATGCAAACATGAAGCATGAAAATTGAACTGCATTACTGCACTAGAAATATGAAAAAATGAGAGCGTTTAGCGCATAAATTGGCCAATTCATGTGTACCTGGTAGCCACATTAGGGCATCTCTCGCATACCAGGTCCTACACTTTCCTCGCTGATAATAAACGTCTTCATCTGAATGGGTACCTGTGAAACCTCTTCTTAGACTAAATTTCTCTCTCTCTGTGGAGGGGTAATGGACCTGTTGTGATTAAAACACCTGTGGCTAAGAGGCGGAGTGCTCAGTCAGTTACCCCTCCACAGAGAAAAACAGATATAAAAACGATAATAACTTTTTACATACACACTTTGTGAGGCAAACAGTCACAGTTACATGTTTGCATTTTGGGGAATTTTTTTTGTATTTAATAAAAAACCGGTTATTTCCCCTTCACAAAAACAAATCCACAAGAAATACAAAACCTCAGGGCAGTCCTTGTGACAATTAAGCATACTGTCTGACACTGTAAAAATATTGCGCTGCCTTACTGATGCTTTCTAGTGCGTTAACCATTTCCAATCCAATTTATTTAAGATTTTTCAAAACACATAGCCTGCCATAAAATAAAATGAGTACAAGCTATGCTAGTCAGAACAAATGCAGCAGCAGCAAAAAAAAAAGTGAGTTGGTCGTATTACGACATTGGTAGCAGAAAGGAAAATAACATTGCCGGATGAGGTCAGACATTGGATTATAAAAGGTTAAGGCTACTTTCACATTTCCATCTTTCCTCTGCCATCGCAATACGTCGATTTTTGAAATTGCAGGATCCTGCATTTTCCCATAGACTTGTACTATCGACATATGTACTCACGTTTTGTGGGCACTGGATCCTGCGAAATGTGACCGCCAGTCTTTTGCAAAAAACGTTCAAGGGAACGCGTTTCTGTATGTTGTATCCAATGTTTCTGACTGCGCATGCCCAGCAGGAAATCTCACACTCACTCTATTTCCTCCCCGGGACTACAGACGGAAATGTGAAAGGACAAACTTCCGTCGGTACGTCGCGCCGACGCTTTGTGACGGGCGAGTACCGACGCAAATGTGAAAGTAGCCTAAGACAGAAGAAAAAAAAGTATCTCTCTTTATCAATTGAATTTCCTCATTATTCGCAGATTGCTACTCTAATCTTCTTCACGGCTGCAGTTATTCAACACATTACTGTCTGATGTACTTGTCTAGTGTTTTAGCTTTCTTTTCTTGTCTCTATTGCTGAGCTGTGAGCTCTGACATACTCTTGCTATCTTAAGGCTGTGTTCACACATTGTGTGCGTTTTTGATGCTCTTTTTTCTTAAGGCAAAACCTGCTCTCTTAGCAGTAAGAAATTTGCTTCAAAAAAGCAGGTTTTTCTTAGTTTTTGTTGCGTTTTTTGTGTCGTTTTTTGCAGCATTTTTGTCAGGGCACATTTGTCTCTTGTGCATGCTGATAAAGTTTAGTGCAAAAAAAAATCTGATTTTACTTCATTTAGGTTTTGGCACAAAAAAACAACAAGAAAATTATACCTGCATTTTTTATGAGTTTTTTTGGCGTTTGATTCACCACCCATTGATTTCGATGGGTGAAAAATGCTGAAAAAACAGTGAAAGAAGTGACATGCTCCATTCTATGACATCACAGATTTTGCACAAAATACTGAGGACAAAAAAGTGAGCTGTGTACATGAGATTTCTGAAATCTCATACACTTTGCTGGTACCGTAAAATGCAGGTATAAATTTCCATTAAAAAATGTATAAAAAAAATGCTGCAAAAACTCAAAGTGTGAACATAACCTAAATTCACCCTGACTAGCTGTTGCATTCCCAGCTAAGGTTTTTATACAGTTTGTTATGATAGCCCTTCCTGATTGGCTGTCCAATACCATGTGATGGGAAGCCCGTGCAGTCATGCATGAGGTCATGTCAGCCTTCTGTGATTGTTCCAATCGTCTTCCCTCTGGGAATAGGTGGCAAGCTTTTTTATACAATTCATGCAAATAGAATCCAAATTATTTAAATCCAATATAACCTGTAAATTTTCCTAAATTTGAATTTTTTTAGAGAAGTCATCAGCGATGCATGAAAGAGAAAAATAAAAACTGAAGGAAATGAACTGGATTATAAGTTGGTATACATGCAATGTGTAAGAGTATGTTCACACTGGCCATTAAACAGAGGAGACCTTAGATAGAAACAAAATGTAAGTAAAAAGCAATACGATTCTCTCAGAAGAAATAATCATCGCCCTAAGGGCAGAGACAGACTGCCGCATTTCTCGCGTGAGAATCGCATCATAAACCTCGTACTGGCTGTCGGCTCTCCTGACCTGAGCTTGACAGCTGCATAGTAATCCATCATGCTGTCTTACTCAGGTCAGGAGAGGTGCCAGGCCAGTCCATGCAGTGCGATGCGATTCTCTGTCTCTGAGCAGAGACAGACTGCTGCATTTCTCATGCGAGAATCGCATCATAAACCTCGTACTGGCTGTCAGCTCTCCTGACCTGAGCTTGACAGCTGCATAGTAATCCATCACGCTGTCTTACTCAGGTCAGGAGAGGTGCCAGGCCAGTCCATGCAGTGCGATGCGATTCTCTGTCTCTGAGCAGAAACAGACTGCTGCATTTCTCGTGCGAGAATCGCATCATAAACCTCGTACTGGCTGTCGGCTCTCCGGACCTGAGCTTGACAGCTGCATAGTAATCCATCACACTGTCTTACTCAGGTCAGAAGAGGTGCCAGGCCAGTCCGTGCAGTGTGATGAGATTCTCTGTCTCTGAGCAGAGACAGACTGCCGCATTTCTCGTGCGAGAATCGCATCACAAACCTCGTACTGGCTGTTGGCTCTCCTGACTTGAGCTTAACAGCTGCATTGTAATCCATCACGCTGTCTAAAGGCTATGCATTTTTGAGGGTTATATAAAAAGAAAATGTACTCCAGACCATGAAATGGTCTATGGGTGTGCAATATAATACCAATAAGGGTATGTTCACATGTTGTATAAAATTTCTGCATCTCTTGGCAGGAAAAACACAGCTGCAAAATGTTTTTGGTGCATTTTTTATGCATTTTTGGTGCATTCTTGCCTGCATTTTCAAGTGATTTGAGTGAAGGGAATGGTGAAAAATGCACAGAGAATTGACAGGTTGCAAATATTTTTCTGCACCAAATCTGCAAGACTAAAATACTCAATGTGTGCATGACACTTCAGGTTTTTTATTTACTTTGCTGGCATCAGGTTTTACCACAAATCCGACCAGAAAAAATGTGACAAAACCGCGCCAAATCTGGAATGTGTGCACACAGCCTAAAATTTTTAGCAAGATTTTTAATGCGCTTTTATAGCAACAAAATGTACCCAAGAAGATGCAATACTGTGTGGATGAGCAATATAATAGCAATAAATGTTGAACAAGTTTTTTGAGTGTTATATACCAACAAAATGTACTCGAGATCATGGAATTATAATAGAGATACATTTTTTAACAAGTTTTTTGAGGCTTTTATAGCAGTGAAATGTACCCAAGAAGATGAAATAACCTATGGGTGAGCAATATCATACCGATAAATTTGGAACAAGTTTTTGGAGGTTTATATAGCCGCTAAATGTACTCCAGACCACGGAATAGTCTGTAGGTGAGCATTGTAATACCAATAAATTTTGAACAATTTATTTTAGTCTTTTATAGTATGGAATGTACCCAAGATGTAATACACTATGGGTGAGCAATTTGTTACCGATAAATTTGGAACAAGTTTTGGAGGCCTATATAGCAATTAATTATACTCCAGAGCACAGAATAATCTATTGGTGAGCATTATGATACCGATACATTTTTATCAATTTTTGGGGGTATTTATAGCAATGAAATGTATTCAAGAAGATGTAAAACCCTATGGGTTAGCAATATGATACCAATAAATTTGGAACAAGTTTTTGGAGGGTTATATTCCAATAAAGTGAACTCCTGACCACGGAATATTCTATAGGTGAGCATTATAATGCGAATACTTTTTGAAAAAAAAAATTGAGGCTTTTATAGCAACCAAATTTTCATAAGAGGATTGTAATACCCTTTGGGTGAGCAATATGAAACCAATGAAATTGGTACAAGGTTTTGAAGGTTTACATAGCAACAAAATATACCGTATTTTTCGGACTATAAGATGCACCAGACTATAAGGCGCACCCAGGTTTTAGAGGTGGAAAATAGGGAAAAAAAATATTTGAAGCAAAAAAATGTGGTAAAATATTTAATAACATAAATAATATACTATTATATGTGGTGTTATTATATATAATAGTATATTATTATGTTGGAAGCTGCAGGACCAGTGTGGTGTCTGTGAAGTGCTATATGAAGACGCTGGAGGGTGAGTATAAGAATGGGGGCACAGGGCTGATATTGAAAGCACCACTCCAGCACTGCAAAATAGCACTGGAGTGCTGCTTTAAAATCCCATGGGAGAACTATAACTCCCAGCATGTCCTGCAGATCTTATGACATGCTGGGAGTTATAGTTCACCACAGGAGTGGCAGAGTGCTTTATTGTGTATTGTAAAGGCTAACCTCTTAATTGTGGCAGCCTGCCAGCCTGTGGTGAGTTAAAAGCATCACATGGCTGCACACTGCCCTCCCTCTTGTTGCCTCTCCACAGCACAGGTTTTGAGGAAGCTGCAGATTCTAGTGGAGAGCCTGAAGGACCTGTAATGATGTCAAGAAGAGGGAGGGCCATGTGATGCTCCAGCCCGCCCACTCCTGACATCACACAGGTCCTGTTTGTGCACAGCACTCGGCATCCAGGCATGGCAGGCAAGTATGCAGCGATCTCTTCACTCCTGGCCCCTGCTGCTGCTGCCTCCTCCCCAGGACACACAAATCTCCCTAGCTGCTGCAGCAATCAGCGCTGAGGAAGCCATGTGTGTCCCTGCTTAAGTGCAGTATTCATTTGCTGCTCCCGGCTCACCGCTCAGCTGATCGGTGGGCGGGGAGTAGCTAATGAATATTCACTGCACTTAATCATCGGGACGACATGGTTTTCCCAGCGCTGATTCCGGGCAGCGGGGACATCCTGAAGTGGGATAACAGTGCGATCCCACTCACTGCTGCCCCCCTCCCCACATGCTACATCCCTACCATAAGACGCACCCACACTTTCCTCCCAAATTTGGAGGAAAAAATGTGTGTCTTATGGTTGGAAAAATACGGTACCCAAAAATATGTAATACCCTATGGGTGAGCATTGCAATATGATAGCGGTGAAATTTATACAAGGTTTTGGAGGCTTATATAGCAACTAAATGTACTACAGACCATGGAGTAGTCTACACATGAGCATTATAATACCAATACATTTTAAAGATTTTTTTGAGGGTTATATACCAAGAAAATGTACTCTAGACCACGGAATAGTCTATGGGTGATAAATATAAAAATAATACAATTTTGAACAAGTTTTTTGAGGGTTATGTATCAACGAAATGTACCCATGAATAAGTAATTTTGTAAGGCTGACAAATGTAACCCAGCAAAAATTTTAAACCTTTTTTTGTGTTATATATCACTAAAATGTAACCCAGAACACGGAATAGTGTATGGGTAAGAAATGTGAAGAAACAACCAAGATTTTCAAACACTTTTTTTCTACTGTTATATAACACCAAAATGTGACAGAAAGCTTGTAATACTGTATGGATGAGTAATTTTATCCTGAACTACTTTTCTATGCTTTTTGTAAGTTTTATATACCACCGTAATGGAACAATAACCATGTTAAACTGTATGGACAAATCATTGACTCCATAAAAAAATTTTGAAGGAAAATTATCTTGAAAGTGTAGTTGTACTTATACAGTCATAAAGGTTTTGCAGAAAGTGTAAAAGATAGACACAAAGTATGAGGAGGGTCATCCATAGACCACTGAGAGGCAGCAACTGGTGGGCCTCATTAAATATTGAATATTACAAACACTTTATGTGCTGCTGTCATCTGGTGATGTGGAAAAGTGTGGGCTTATCCAGGCTTTGTTCTTTTTAATGAAAGTGAGCCTGTCTGCATTCTCTGTTGACAGGCAAAAGCTTTTGTCTGTTATGACCCTCCAATGGCACTAAAAACCCACTCATATAACATCTTAGCAGCATGGCAACACAACATCTCCAAAGAATAAAGAGACAACTCATGTCAGGGGTCCAGCTTTGAGACCCAGTAGTCGAAAGTAAGGTTGAGCGAAACGGATCGGTCAATTTCATAAATCGACGACTTTTGGCAAAGTCGGGTTTCATGAAACCCGAGCCGATCCCAGTGTGGGATCGGCCATGCGGTCGACGATCTTCGCGCCAAAGTCGCGTTTCATATGACGCGTTCAGTGCCATTTCTCAGCCAATGAAGGTGGAGGCAGAGTGTGGGCAGCGTGATGACATAGGTCTTGGTCCCCACCATCTTAGAGAAGAGCATGGCAGTGATTGGCTTGCTTTCAGCGGTGTCACAGGGGCTATAAAGGGGCGTGCACGCCGACCGCCATCTTACTTCTGCCGATTGTAGCATAGGAAGAAGTTGCTGCAGCTTCGTCAGAAGCAGGGATATTGTTAGGGAGGAAAGATTAACCCCCAAACCGCTTGTGCTGTAGCGATTTCCACTGTCCAACACCACCTTTTCTTTGCAGGGACAGTGGAGGCTATATTTCTGTGCATCAGCTCTGTAGCTTATAAGGCTCCCTGATAGCTGCATTGCTGATTGTACGCCGCTGTGCAAACCAACTGCTTTTTTCAAAGCAAAAATCCTGTTGCTTCTTTCTGCACACTCTTGTGTGCAGCAGTCCTTTTTATTGCTTCCATACTTGTCCTTTGATCATTGTAGGGAGATTGAAATTCTACTACAGCCCTTGTATTTTTTGATATATCTGCCAGCCACTTTCTGCCAATCAAACTGTGTAGTGTAATACAGTGGGCCTGATTTTCCCAGCAGTCTCCCACACCTATAAAGGGAAATTTTTATTGCCACTAAGTGCATCTGCGTCAGTCCTGTTTGTGGCATATCTGCCAGCCACTTTCTGCCAATCAAACTGTGTAGTGTAATACAGTGGGCCTGATTTCTTTCTGCTGTCTCCCACACATAAAAAGGGAAATTTATATTGCCACTGAGTGCATCTACATCAGTCCTGTTTGTTGCATATCTGCCAGCCACTTTCTGCCACTCAAACTGTGTAGTGTAATAAAGTGGGCCTGATTTCTTTCTGCTGTCCCCCACACATAAAAAAGGTAGATTTATATTGCCACTGAGTGCATCTGCGTCAGTCCTGTTTGTGGCATATCTGTCAGCCACTTTCTGACACTGAAACTGTGTAGTGTAATACAGTGGGCCTGATTTTCCCAGCAGTCTCCCACACCTATAAAGGGAGATTTAAATTCATAACAAGTTTACGTACACCTTCTACCTTGTTTTACAGTACCATATAACGGTTGTTAGTTTGGTTACATTTTTCCAAGAATGAGGAAGTCTGGTGGAAGAGGTCGTGGCCGTGGGTGGTCATTGCCAGCCATTGGGGGAACAGGGTGCCGCTGGCAGTAGCTCTGAAGCAGAGGAGGAGGAGCTGCAGCAGGCATAAACATCGCAGCAGCTTTTATCTGACAGGCCCGTATCTGGCCAAAAACGTGTGTCAAAATCAAAAACAGTTGTAGGACAGCGTGGCCATCCAGTTAAAGTAGCACAGTGTGCAATGCCTGAAAAGGTATTCGATAGTAGGAAGAGTGCAGTCTGGCAATTTTTTAACCAAGAACCGAATGATCAGTGCAAAGTGATCTGTAAGAAATGCTCAAGGACCTTTAACAGAGGTCAGAATGTCAAAAATTTTAAATACAACTTGCATGCGTAGACATTTAACCACCATGCACTTGCAAGCCTGGACTAACTACCAAACGTCCCATAACGTTGTTGCACCAGCTCACAATGAAGCTAGTCAGCAATGCTACATTCCTTCCCTCACTGTAAGCCCACCGTTTACGACACCACCTGCAGCAAATGTGGAGGTATCGTCGCAAGGCCAAAGCAGTCAGGGAATCACCAGGTTCTTGGTAGGAAACACTGTATGTAGGCCAACAGCAAGAATACCATCACCAACCCTCTCTCAGTCTGCCATGTCCACCACCACCCCCACTAGTTCCACCATATGCAGCTCTCCAGTCCAGCTCACCCTACAAGAGACTCTCATTAGGAAAAGAAAGTACTCGTCCTCTCATCTGCGTACACAGGGTTTGAATGCCAACATTTCTAGACTAATCTCGTTAGAGATGATGCCCTACCGGTTGGTTGAAAGCGAAGCTTTCAAAGCCCTGATGGCCTATGCAGTACCACGCTATGACCTACGCAGTCGACACTTCTTTGCGAGAAAAGCCATCCCAGCCCTCCACCAGCATGTCAAAGACTGCATTGTCCATGCACTCAGGCAATCTGTCAGTAGAAAGGTGCACCTCACAACAGATGCATGAACCAGTAGGCATGGCCAGGGACGTTACGTGTCCATCACGGCACACTGGGTTAATGTGGTGGATGCAGGGTTCACAGGGGACAGCCATATTGGGACAGTTCGGCCTAGCCCACGGTCTAGGAAACAGTTGGCTGTAGGCGTTCGCCACCCCTCCTCCTCCTCTTCGTCCTCCAGCAGAAGCGAGAGCTCGTCCACAGACCGCTGTCGCATGACCACTCCATCCGCAGCTGCCAGTGTTGCACACAAGGTGTCCCATTATGGAACAGCTAGTGGTAAGCGTCAGCAGGCTGTGTTGGAAATGAAGTGTTTGGGCGACAACAGACACACCGCAGAAGTTCTGTCCGAGTTCTTGCAGCAAGAAACTCAGTCATGGCTGGGCACTGAACATCTTGAGGCAGGCAAGGTAGTCAGTGATAACGGAAGGAATTTTATGGCTGCCATAGCCCTTTCAGAACTGAAACACATACCTTGCCTGGCTCACACATTGAACCTGGTGGTGCAGTGCTTCCTGAAAAATTATCCGGGGTTACCAGCCCTGCTGCTCAAGGTGCGAAGACTTTGCTCGCGCATCCCCCGGTTGCCTGTACACTCCAGCTGCATGCTTAACCATCAGCGAACACTGAATTTTCCCCAGCATTGCCTAATAATCGACGTTGCAACAAGGTGGAACTCCACACTGCACATGCTTCAGAGGCTGTGCGAACAGAGGTGTGCTGTAATCTATTTGTGGGAGGATACACATACATGGGCAGGCAGTTGGATGGCAGACATGGAGTTGTCAGGTGTGCAGTGGTTGAAGCTACAAGACCTGTGTCAAGTCCTTCAGTGTTTTGAGGAATGCACACGCCTGGTTAGTGCAGACGACGCCATCATAAGCATGAGCATCCCCCTAATGCGTCTGCTGATGCAAAGTTTGATGCACATAAAGGAGCAGGCGTCTGCAGCCGAGGACGAGGGAAGCCTTGATGACAGTCAGCCATTGTCTGCTCAGGGAAGTCTCCTGGACGAGGTGGCGGACGAAGAGGAGGAGGAGGACGAGCAGGATGATGAGGATGAATATTTATGGAAGAGGAAGGAAGCTTCTCAGGGGGCAATAGAAACTGGTGGCGTTGCAAAGTCAGGTGCAGGGTTTTTGAGGGAGACAAGTGATGTTGATTTGCCAGAAAGTGCTCCTCAACCCAGCACAAGCAGTGAATTGACACCTGGAACATTGGCCCACATGGCTTATTATGCCTTGCGTATCCTAAAAAGGGACCCCCGCATTATCAAAATGATGACCGATGACGATTACTGGTTGGCCTGCCTCCTGGATCCATGCTATAAAGGGAAATTGCAAAATATCATGCCACATGAGAACCTTGAGCAAATATTGGCTACCAAACAAGCAACTCTTGTAGACCGTTTGGTTCAGGCATTCCCAGCACACAGCGGCGTTGATGGTTCTCACACGAGCTGCAGGGGGCAACATGGCAGAGGTGTTAGAGGTGCACAAATCAGAAGTGGCGTTGGACAGAGGGGTTTTATGACCAGGTTGTGGAGTGATTTCGCAATGACCGCAGACACAACAGGTACTGCAGCATCAATTCAAAGTGACAGGAGACAACATTTGTCCAGTATGGTTACTAACTATTTTTCCTCCCTTATCGATGTTCTCCCTCACATGTCATTCCCATTTGATTACTGGAGTGGGCATCCAAAATAGACACCTGGCCTGAATTGGCAGAATGTGCATTACAGGAGCTTGCTTGCCCAGCTGCTAGTTTGCTATCAGAAAGAGTATTCAGTGCTGCTGGTTCAATACTGACCGAAAAAAGGACTCATCTGGCTACCCTAAATGTTGATGATCTAACCTTCATTAAAATGAACCAATCATGGATTTCTAATTATTTTGCCCCACCTTTCCCTGCTGACATGTAGCTATCATGTAAAAAGGTCTTGCTTTTGGACTCGTCTTACTGACTGCTCCAATTTCTCCATTTGCAGCTGCTGTATGTCCACCATAGGCCATTTTTACACCTCCCTAAATGGGCTGACTCCCCCCACGGGGCCGTGGTCACCACTTGGCGCAAGCACCCATGCGAGTGCCGTTTTGCTGAACAGGTGGGTGTGCCCACTTTTGGGCGACGGCACTGGCACAGGGTCCCTCATAGTACATCTTGAAAGGTGACGTCGCGGCTTGTGATTGGTCGCGTGGCGGTCACGTGACCGCTCACGCGACCAATCACAAGCCGAGACGTCATCTAAGGTCTTTCAAGCGCTCATTTTTAGGAACGGAAGCTGTCAGTTACATCGGTAAGGTCCAGGCTGCGTCAGAGAGGTGAGTATATCAATATTTTTTATTTTTATTCTTTATTTTACACATTAATATGGATCCCAGGGCCTGAAGGAGAGTTTCCTCTCCTTCAGACCCTGGGAACCATACAGGATACCTTCCGATACTTGGTGTCACATTGACTTGTATGGGTATCGGTATCGGCGATATCCAATACTTTTCGGGTATCGGCCGATACTATCCGATACCGATACTTTCAAGTATCGGACGGTATCGCTCAACACTACCTGTAACCTATTTTAAACTGCATAGAGCCAGCTTTTTTATTTTAGGCCTAGTAAGTCTGTCTGCGGTCCTTCCTTGCAATCGTCTTCCACTAACCAAACCAATGCTGCCTGTGTACCCCTGTAACCTATTTTAAACTGCATAGAGCCAACTTTTTTATTTTAGGCCTAGTAAGTCTGTCTGCGGTCCCTCCTTGCAATCGTCCTCCGCTGACCAAACCAGTGCTGCCTGTGTACCCCTGTAACCTATTTTAAACTGCATAGAGCCTACTTTTTTATTTTAGGCCTAGTAAGTCTGTCTGCGGACCCTCCTTGCAATCGTCCTCCGCTGACCACACCAATGCTGCCTGTGTACCCCTGTAACATATATTAAACTGCATTGAGCCAACTTTTTTGGTTAAGGCCTACTACCTGTGTCTGTCTGCGCCACTCAATACAGCCGTCCTCCTCTGAAAAAAGCTGAGCTTCAATTGTCAGGTTTTCAGCCTATAGGAATTTGAAAACTGCATTTGGGCTACTAGTTTGGTTGGGTCTGCTAACGGTGTCTGCCGCTCCTTGGTGTTCTCCTGTTTTTTTATCCTGAGCTTCTATCTTCAGGCTTTCAGCCTGTATTTATAATATTAAACTGCATTTAGGCTACTAGTTTGGTTTGGCCCTACTAACGGTGTCTGCCGCTCCTTGGTTTTCTCCTCTAAGGAAAAAAGCTGAGCTTCAATCTTCAGGCTTTCGGCCTATATCAGATATTAAACTGCATTTGGCCTACTAGTTTGGTTGGGCCCTACTAACTTTGTCTGCCGCTCCTTGGTGTTCTCCTCCACTGAACAAAGCTGAGCTTCAATCTTGAGGCTTTCGGCCTATATTTACAAATTTTAAACTGCATTTGGCCTACTAGTTTGGTTGGGTCCTAGTAACAGTGTCTGCCGCTTCTTGGTGTTCTCCTCCACTGAACAAAGCTGAGCTTCAATCTTCAGGCTTTCGGCCTATATTTACAAATTTTAAACTGTATTTGGCCTACTAGTTTGATTGGGCCCTACTAACAGTGTCTGCCGCTCCTTGGTGTTCTCCACTGAAAAAAGCTGAGCTTCAATATTCAGGCTTTCGGCCTATATTTACAAATTTTAAACTGCATTTGGCCAACTAGTTTGGTTGGGCCCTACTAACGGTGTCTGCCGCTCCTTGTTGTTCTCCTCCACTGAACAAAGCTGAGCTTTAATCTTCAGACTTTTGGCCTATATTTACTAATTTTAATCTGCATTTGGCCTACTAGTTTGGTTGGGCCCTACTAACGGTGTCTGCCACTCCTTGGTGTTCTCCTCCACTGAACAAAGCTGAGCTTCAATCTTCAGGCTTTCGGCCTATATTTACAAATTTTAAAATGCATTTGGCCTACTAGTTTGGTTGGGCCCTAATAACGGTGTCTGCTGCTCCTTGGTGTTCTCCTCCACTGAACAAAGCTGAGCTTCAATCTTCAGGCTTTCGGCCTATATTTACAAATTTTAAAATGCATTTGGCCTACTAGTTTAGTTGGGCCCTACTAACGGTGTCTGCCGCTCCTTGGTGTTCTCCTCCACTGAACAAAGCTGAGCTTCAATCTTCAGGCTTTCGGCCTATATTTACAAATTTTAAACTGCATTTGGCCTACTAGTTTGGTTGGGCCCTACTAACGGTGTCTGCCACTCCTTGGTGTTCTCCTCCACTGAACAAAGCTGAGCTTCAATCTTGCGGCGTTTCGGACCCTATTTACTAATTTTAAACTGCATTTGGCCTACTAGTTTGGTTGGGCCCTACTAACGGTGTCTGCCGCTCCTTGGTGTTCTCCTCCTCTGAATAAAGCTGAGCTTCAATCTTCAGTCTTTCGGACTATATTTACAAATTTTAATCTGCATTTGGCCTACTAGTTTGGTTGGGCCCTATTAACAGTGTCTGCCGCTCCGTGGTGCTCTCCTCCACTGAACAAAGCTGAGCTTCAATCTTCAGGCTTTCGGCCTATATTTACTAATTTTAAACTGCATTTGGCCTACTAGTTTGGTTGGGCCCTACTAACGGTGTCTGCCGCTCCTTGGTGTTCTCCTCCACTGAACAAAGCTGAGCTTCAATCTTCAGGCTTTCGGCCTATATTTACAAATTTTAATCTGCATTTGGCCTACTAGTTTGGTTGGGCCCTACTAACGGAGTCTGCCACTCTTTGGTGTTCTCCTCCAATGAACAAAGCTCAGCTTCAATCTTCCGGCGTTTCGGACCCTATTTACTAATTTTAAACTGCATTTGGCCCACTAGTTTGGTTGGGCCCTACTAACGGTGTCTGCCGCTCCTTGGTGTTCTCCTCCACTGAATAAAGCTGAGCTTCAATCTTCAGTCTATCGGACTATATTTACAAATTTTAAATTGCATTTGGCCTACTAGTTTGGTTGGGCCCTATTAACGGTGTCTGCCGCTCCGTGGTGTTCTCCTCCACTGAACAAAGCTGAGCTTCAATCTTCAGGCTTTCGGCCTATATTTACTAATTTTAAACTGCATTTGGCCTACTAGTATGGTTGGGCCCTACTAACGGTGTCTGCCGCTTTTTGGTGTTCTCCTCCACTGAACAAAGCTGAGCTTCAATCTTCAGGCTTTCGGCCTATATTTACAAATTTTAATCTGCATTTGGCCTACTAGTTTGGTTGGGCCCTACTAATGGAGTCTGCCGCTCCTTGGTGTTCTCCTCCACTGAACAAAGCTGAGCTTCAATCTTCAGGCTTTCGGCCTATATTTACAAATTTTAAACTGCATTTGGCCTACTAGTTTGGTTGGGCCCTACTAATGGTGTCTGCCGCTCCTTGGTGTTCTCCTCCACTGAACAAAGCTGAGCTTTAATCTTCAGGCTTTCGGCCTATATTTACAAATTTTAAACTGCATTTGGCCTACTAAATAGGTTGGGCCCTACTAATGGTGTCTGCCGCTCCTTGGTGTTCTCCTCCACTGAACAAAGCTGAGCTTTAATCTTCAGGCTTTCGGCCTATATTTACACATTTTAATCTGCATTTGGCCTACTAGTTTGGTTGGGCCCTACTAATGGAGTCTGCCGCTCCTTGGTGTTCTCCTCCACTGAACAAAGCTGAGCTTCAATCTTCAGGCTTTCGGCCTATATTTACAAATTTTAAACTGCATTTTGCCTACTTGTTTGGTTGGGCCCTACTAACGGTGTCTGCCACTCCTTGGTATTCTCCTCCACTGAACAAAGCTGAGCTTCAATCTTGCGGCGTTTCGGACCCTATTTACTAATTTTAAACTGCATTTGGCCTACTAGTTTGGTTGGGCCCTATTAACAGTGTCTGCCGCTCCGTGGTGTTCTCCTCCACTGAACAAAGCTGAGCTTCAATCTTCAGGCTTTCGGCCTATATTTACTAATTTTAAACTGCATTTGGCCTACTAATTTGGTTGGGCCCTACTAACGGTGTCTGCCGCTCCTTGGTGTTCTCCTCCACTGAACAAAGCTGAGCTTCAATCTTCAGGCTTTCGGCCTATATTTACAAATTTTAATCTGCATTTGGCCTACTAGATTGGTTGGGCCCTACTAACAGAGTCTGCCACTCTTTGGTGTTCTCCTCCAATGAACAAAGCTGAGCTTCAATCTTCCGGCGTTTTGGACCCTATTTACTAATTTTAAACTGCATTTGGCCCACTAGTTTGGTTGGGCCCTACTAACGGTGTCTGCCGCTCCTTGGTGTTCTCCTCCACTGAATAAAGCTGAGCTTCAATCTTCAGTCTATCGGACTATATTTACAAATTTTAAATTGCATTTGGCCTACTAGTTTGGTTGGGCCCTATTAACGGTGTCTGCCGCTACGTGGTGTTCTCCTCCACTGAACAAAGCTGAGCTTCAATCTTTAGGCTTTCGGCCTATATTTACTAATTTTAAACTGCATTTGGCCTACTAGTTTGGTTGGGCCCTACTAACGGTGTCTGCCGCTCCTTGGTGTTCTCCTCCACTGAACAAAGCTGAGCTTCAATCTTCAGGCTTTCGGCCTATATTTACAAATTTTAATCTGCATTTGGCCTACTAGTTTGGTTGGGCCCTACTAATGGAGTCTGCCGCTCCTTGGTGTTCTCCTCCACTGAACAAAGCTGAGCTTCAATCTTCAGGCTTTCGGCCTATATTTACAAATTTTAAACTGCATTTGGCCTACTAGTTTGGTTGGGCCCTACTAATGGTGTCTGCCGCTCCTTGGTGTTCTCCTCCACTGAACAAAGCTGAGCTTCAATCTTCAGGCTTTCGGCCTATATTTACAAATTTTAAACTGCATTTGGCCTACTAGTTTGGTTGGGCCCTACTAACGGAGTCTGCCACTCCTTGGTGTTCTCCTCCAATGAACGAAGCTGAGCTTCAATCTTCCGGCGTTTCGGACCCTATTTACTAATTTTAAACTACATTTGGCCTACTAGTTTGGTTGGGCCCTGCTAACGGTGTCTGCCGCTCCTTGGTGTTCTCCTCCACTGAATAAAGCTGAGCTTCAATCTTCAGTCTTTCGGACTATATTTACAAATTTTAAATTGCATTTGGCCTACTAGTTTGGTTGGGCCCTACTAACGGTGTCTGCCGCTCCGTGGTGTTCTCCTCCACTGAACAAAGCTGAGCTTCAATCTTCAGGCTTTCGGCCTATATTTACTAATTTTAAACTGCATTTGGCCTACTAGTTTGGTTGGGCCCTACTAACGGTGTCTGCCGCTCCTTGGTGTTCTCCTCCACTGAACAAAGCTGAGCTTCAATCTTCAGGCTTTCGGCCTATATTTACAAATTTTAAACTGCATTTGGCCTACTATTTGGTTGGGCCCTACTAATGGTGTCTGCCGCTCCTTGGTGTTCTCCTCCACTGAACAAAGCTGAGCTTCAATCTTCAGGCTTTCGGCCTATATTTACAAATTTTAAAATGCATTTGGCCTACTAAATTGGTTGGGCCTTACTAACGGTGTCTGCCGCTCCTTGGTGTTCTTCACCACTGAACAAAGCTGAGCTTCAATCTTCAGGCTTTCGGCCTATATTTACAAATTTTAAACTGCATTTGGCCTACTAGTTTCGTTGGGCCCTACTAACGGTGTCTGCCACTCATTGGTGTTCTCCGCCACTGAACAAAGCTGAGCTTCAATCTTCAGGCTTTCGGCCTATATTTACACATTTTAAACTGCATTTTGCCTACTTGTTTGGTTGGGCCCTACTAACGGTGTCTTCCGCTCCGTGGTGTTCTCCTCCACTGAACAAAGCTGAGCTTCAATCTTCAGGCTTTCGGCCTATATTTACAAATTTTAAACTGCATTTGTCCTACTAGTTTGGTTGGGCCCTACTAATGGTGTGTGCCGCTCCTTGGTGTTCTCCTCCACTGAACAAAGCTGAGCTTTAATCTTCAGGCTTTCGGCCTATATTCACAAATTTTAAACTGCATTTGTCCTACTAGTTTGGTTGGGCCTTACTAACGGTGTCTGCCGCTCCTTGTTGTTCTTCTCCACTGAACAAAGCTGAGCTTCAATCTTCAGGCTTTCGGCCTATATTTACAAATTTTAAACTGCATTTGGCCTACTAGTTTCGTTGGGCCCTACTAACGGTGTCTGCCACTCCTTGGTGCTCTTCGCCACTGAACAAAGCTGAGCTTCAATCCTCAGGCTTTCGGCCTATATTTACACATTTTAAACTGTATTTTGCCTACTTGTTTGGTTGGGCCCTACTAACGGTGTCTGCCGCTCCGTGGTGTTCTCCTCCACTGAACAAAACTGAGCTTCAATCTTCAGGCTTTTGGCCTATATTTACTAATTTTAAACTGCATTTGGCCTACTAGTTTGGTTGGGCCCTACTAACGGTGTCTGCCGCTCCTTGGTGTTCTCCTCCACTGAACAAAGCTGAACTTCAATCTTCAGGCTTTCGGCCTATATTTACAAAATTTAAACTGCATTTGGCCTACTAGTTTGGTTGGGCCCTACTAACGGTGTATGCCACTCCTTGGTGTTCTCATCCACTGAACAAAGCTGGGCTTCAATCTTCAGGCTTTCGGCCTATATTTACAAATTTTAATCTGCATTTGGCCTACTAGTTTGGTTGGGCCCTACTAACGGTGTCTGTCGCTCCTTGGTGTTCTCCTCCACTGAACAAAGCTAAGCTTCAATCTTCAGGCTTTCGGCCTATATTTACTAATTTTAAACTGCATTTGGCCTACTAGTTTGGTTGGGCCCTACTAACGGTGTCTGCTGCTCCATGGTGTTCTCCTCCATTGAACAAAGCTGAGCTTCAATCTTCAGGCTTTCGGCCTATATTTACAAATTTTAATCTGCATTTGGCCTACTAGTTTGATTGGGCCCTACTACAGTGTTTGCCGATCCGTGGTGTTCTCATCCACGGAACAAAGCTGAGCTTCAATCTTCAGGCTGTCGGCCTATATTTACTAATTTTAAACTGCATTTTGCCTACTAGATTGGTTGGGCCCTACTAACTGTGTCTCCCACTCCTTGGTGTTCTCCCCCACTGAACAAAGCTGAGCTTCAGTCTTCAGGCTTTTGGCCTATATTTACTAATTTTAAACTGCATTTGGCCTACTAGTTTGGTTGGGCCCTACTAACGGTGTCTGCTGCTCCTTGGTGTTCTCCTCCACTGATCAAAGCTGAGCTTCAATCTTCAGGCTTTCTGTCTATATTTACAAATTTTAAACTGCATTTGGCCTACTAGTTTGGTTGGGCCCTACTAACGGTGTCTGCCGCTCCGTGGTGTTCTCCTCCACTGAACAAAGCTGAGCTTCAATCTTCAGGCTGTCGGCCTATATTTACTAATTTTAAACTGCATTTGGCCTACTAGTTTGGTTGGGCCCTACTAACGATGTCTGCCGCTCCTTGATGTTCTCCACTGAACAAAGCTGAGCTTCAATCTTCAGGCTTTTGGCATATATTTACTAATTTTAAACTGCATTTGGCTTACTAGTTTGGTTGGGCCCTACTAACGGTGTCTGCCACTCCTTGTTCTCCTTCACTGAACAAAGCTGAGCTTCAATCTTCAGGCTTTCAGCCTATATCAGATATTAAACTGCATTTGGCCTACTAGTCTGGTTGGGCCCTACTAACGGTGTCTGTCGCTCCTTGGTGTTCTCCTCCACTGAACAAAGCTGAGCTTCAATCTTCAGGCTTTCGTCATATATTTACAAATTTTAAACTGTATCTGGCCTACTAGTTTGGTTGGGCCCTACTAACGGTCTCTGCCGCTCCTTGGTGTTCTCCTCTACTGAACAAAGCTGAGCTTCAATCTTCAGGCTTTTGGCCTATATTTATTTATAAATTTTAAACTGCATTTGGCCTACTAGTTTGGTTTGGCCCTACTAACGGTGTCTGCCTCTTTTTGGTGTTCTCCTCCACTGAACAAAGCAGTGCCGCCTGTTTACTCCTGTTACCAATTTTGAACTTTATTTGGCCCACTTTATTATTTGGGCCTACTAACTGTGTCTGCCTCTCATTACAGTTGTCCTCCACTGAACAAAGCAATGCCGCCTGGTTAGTCCTGTTACCAATTTTGAACTGCATTTAGCCCACTTTATTATTTGGGCCTATATCTGTGTTTCCTCCACATTCTGCCCATTGCCCAGCCAGTGCTACATGAGTCAGCTGGTACATTGACCCAGACCACTACATTCCCCTTGCACTCTACACAGCCAGAATCTGACCCTGCTGAAAGTCAGGTTCCCCTTCCCGCATACTATACCACCTTACACGGGAACAAGGAGGAAGGCGCAGATGAAAGTGCAGGTTCCTTCATCAGGTGGGGAGGGCATACTCGTTGGTTACTTCACTGTCACAGGGCCCCTCATAGTATGCAAAAGTGTCTCTGCCGGTGGGAGGCACCCCCACTGTCAAACAACGCCGTACTTTGAGGGGCCCTGTGCTAGTGCCAATGCGAACGAGTGGGCCCCCCTGCTTGCTCAGGATCACAGCACTTGCAAAGTTGAAATACTGACCTCTCCCTGCTCCACCGCCGTTACGTAGTCCGCGTTTCCTGGGCCCACGAAAAACTTGAGCCAGCCCTACCCCCCCACAACTTTAGGCAAATGACCCCCAATTTTCAATGCCTAACTATTATTATTAGGTAAATTAAGATTCACAAGCTTAAGTGACACAAATTGATGTTTTTGACATTAAAATGGGCACTGTAGGTGTTTTCCTTTCCTCCACTCACTGCCGACTTTGCTTCCCCATTGACTTACATTGGGTTTCGTGTTTCGGTCGATCCCTGACTTTGCGCGATAATCGGCCGATTTCACTTGACTCGACTTTTGACAAAGTCTGGTTTCGCAAAACCAGACTCGATCCTAAAAAAGTAAAAGTCGCTCAACCCTAGTTGAAAGTTGCAGCAGAATTAGGAAGTACGCTTATTTGGCTGGCCAGTTATTGATTGACTATCTTTAAAAACTTTTCCCTCCTTGTCTAAAATACCCTGGGTGCTGGGCTGGTTTTATTAAATTGACCCACACAGATAACAGTGTACCCTTGCCTCTGCTGTGTGTCTCCCTGGATTTTTCTCCTTGGTTGGGTTAGGAAGCTTGCCCCCTGCCTCTAACATTGTCTGATGGAATTTTTTCAACATATTTTCCAAAATGCCCTTCTGATATAGCACCATTTTAGAAGACATCTCCACCTCAAGAAGAAGAGATGCAAGGTTCTCTTTGTAGCATGGGTGTAGCTGGGTCAATGACCAGTACTCTTGTTTGGCCACGATGAATGTAATATGAGGTGACTGGACCCTCAGGGGCGCCATATTATTCCTTTAAGTAACTCTCCCATGGTGAGTGGTTTGTCTCCTAGACAAATTAGCTTCAGCAGAGCCTGTTACTGCTTTGCTGAGGCAGTGCTACAGAGCTTCCAGGGTCCTGCTGACGTGGATGACGTGCTCTGAGATACCACATCAGAGATGAAGGATGAGGAGGAACAGGAGGGGGTGAAAGAACTACTGTGGGAGGTGGAGGAAACTCTGATAGTAGGGCCAGCAATCTTCATCGTCTGGAATATGTGCGCCATGCTAAGGTATGACTCGGCCCCAGCCTCCACAATGTTCACCCAGTGTGCCATCAGAGAAATGTTGAATCTCTAGCCACAAGTACTTGTCTACATGTCAATTGTTAAATGGACAATACCAGTAAGTGCATTGGTAAGGGCAGAGGTGATGTTCCTGGACACGTGCTGGTACAATACGTGGTCACCACATTAGGAGAAAAATGGTGGCTGTTGACGAGTACCGAGGGATGGTTACTGCCATGAATCAGGGGAATTCTTCCGTGTCTACCATTCTAAATGGCAACATTTCCCAATCAAGAAACCTGGAAATGTGCCCGTTTAGCATTTGATACTGTAGGTGGGTGGCTAGGAACTTTTTTTTTCGTTCGAAGGCCTGGAGTAAGGACAGCTGAACGTTGGGCTGGGCAAGGATTTAGAAGTACCTGATGATACTAAGGCATAATGTGCAATGATAGATGCAGAACAGGAGGCATCTGCACCAGTGTTTTGGATAGGGGATTGAGAAACACCTGGCACAGGGGAAGAGGCACTGGTGTCGCCTGATGGCACCAATCGTGGTGGTTAGATTCTTAGGGGTCAGGCCCCTGCTGACATTTGCATGGCACAGGTTGCAAATGGCCATTTTGTTTGTCTCAGAACTCTCTTTAAAAAATACCTAGGTGGGGGAACACCTAACTCTTTGTCAGTGAAATTCAGGATTTTCAGTGTTCGGCGGAACAGTTGCCCACCTTCTCCCTGTGGTCACCCCTCTGCCTCTTCCTGTCTGTTTTGGTGCTGACAATCTCTAATAGAGTTGAGTGAATTTCTTCCAAGTCCTCACTTATTCAGCAAGATATATCGCTTGCCAAATAAGCTGCAGAGGGAACCTGGATACATGGTGCGCCCTGGCTGATCAGCTGATCGGTGCTGCATGTGTCGCAGCTGTGTCACTGTCACAGCACATGCATGGAGAGCCCAACAAACAGGCTCTCCATGCATCTGCTGTGACAGTGACACAGCCACGACACATGCAGCTGCGGTGCCAAACAGCTGATCAGCCGGCACGCTCCATGTATCCGGGTTCCCTCTGCAGCTTATTCTGCATGCACTATAGCTTGCCAAATAAGCGAGAACCTAAAGACATTCACTCAACTCTAATCTCTAACCCTCAGCGCTGCTGGCCTTGCTCTGTATGCCAGCTTCCCATATTGGGTCGGTGAATTCATTTTTCACCACCTAGTCTTCCACCACCACATGCTTGTCCTCCTGATTTCATGACTTACCAACATCAAGACTTAGAGGCAACTGTGTCTCATCATCATCTTCCTCTTTATCCCAAATTTGCCATTCCCCACCGTCATGTTCTTTTGGCTGTGGCTGCTCTAAGATTTGTCATCACTAAACAGCATTTCCTCCTGTCACCCTTGGAGCATGCAGGTTGAGAGTCCACAATCAAAAAATGTTGTTGCAAAGAGCTCCTCGGAGTGTCCTAGTGTGGAATCACTAGTCTTCTGGGAAATAGCATGGTGGGAGGAAGGAGGATTAGGGTGAAGATCAAGTTATCCAGACTTTAGGCTGATGAGACTGAACCGTGTGAAAGACTGTGTGGTGCTGCCAAGCCTGCTGGAAGAATTATTTGCTCTCCAACTGACCACCTGTTCGCACTGCTCTGGCTTGAGAAATGGTATACCATGCCTCCCTGTAAAGTGGGACAGGAACCTACGTGTCATGGATGGGCGTGTTTCTTGTGCTCCAGTAACAGGCATGGTCGCACCTGGCCACATCCTCAGCATTTGATGATGCACCACTTTCACTTCCCAGTCCCTTAATGCATGCCTTACACATTTTTTAATTGCTAGGTCTCTTGAAAACAAGTTTATCTTTAAGAAAAGAAAAGGAAATTGGTCACCTGCAGCAATCAGCTTTTTTTTTTAGTTCACACCACCATAATGTAACAGAAAGAACAAAAAAGTGTATGGATGACAATCACATTCAATCCAGAAAAATGTTTCAATGATTTTTCTCAGTTTTAGAGATCACAGATATATTCGCATGCCACGTTACACTGTATAGCTGAGAAACGGAAGCCTACAAAATTTTTAAAAGCTTTTTTTCAGGTACCTTAACGAGGGATCAGTGGGGGCGTATATTAACCTTGACACATAAATCATCCATCAGCTCAGTAGCCAGCTATAAATTGCTTTCTTTGTGGTATAGGGTCCCAACTCGCCTACATTCTATATTTCCTGATGCTAATCCCATGTGTTGGAGATGTGGGGAGGAGGAGGGTGACCTGCTACATGTTTTCAGGAACTGCAAACTCATTTCTCCTTTCTGAGACAAAAGTACAACTAGTGATTCGTTAATTCACTGATCTTATCTCAGACCTTGATCCAACTCTTGTCCTTCTTCATCACAGCAACATCCCTTTAAAAACATATAAAAATTTGATACTGAGACACTTGATCACGTATGTCACAGCATGTATTCCCTTGCTATGGGAAAGTATCAATATCCCAACAATCTCACTTTGGTTCTCCAAAATAAACGAGATTATGTTAATAGAGGAGCTCACCTCCACGATCAATAACTCCCATAATAAATTTTATAAAACATGGTTTAACTGGCTGGAGTTTAAATCTTTTGCCGACTACCTTGAACTTATAGGGGGGAACTAAGTCTCCTCTGACGTTACCCTTACCCTTTTCTCTGACGTTACCCTTACCCTTTTACCTGACGTTACCCTTACCCTTTTACCCATACATCCCTTACCCCACTTCCCTTTGTCTTTGTGTGTATTTGTGTTTTAGGTTTTAACTTCTCATTTTTTCTTTTTATTACCCCTCTTTACATGAAAATGTAATGACTTAATGTTTAAGTATGAGTCATCACGCCGGCATATCCGAAAACTTTATGAACCAATGTACTGCCAGCGACTCTACCTTGGATTGCATTTACTTCTTTCATTTCATTTTCAAATGTTTTGGAAATACTGTTTATTGTTATTATTATGGTTATGTGGCAATGTTTGACCTACTACTTGTGGCACAACTAGTACCCGGTGTTTGCATTTGTATTTGTATTCTCTTTTCAAAACTTAAAAAAAAGATAAATTTATTTAAAAAAAAGCTTTTTCTCAGTTTTATATACCACAGAAATCTACTCCATACTATGGAATAGTGTATGGCTGAGAAGTGTAGGCAAGGAAATTGGCTCAATGATTTTTGGGTGTGTTATACAACACAAAAAAGGACCTCAAAGCATGTAATACTTGATGGATCAAAATATGTACAATTTTTTTAGCCCTCGCAAAAAAGCTGCAGCTATATAATAGCCAATGGACTGCACAAGCCTAAACCATGTCTATATGTTAGGTGTCGAGCCCCCACCGCTGCACAGGGGGAATCTCGCACCATGTCCTCTGTGGTCTCCAATTCTTCCCCAGTGACAGAGGAGCCTGCTCAAAAGAAACTATGGTCCCAGCATCTTTCTCAAGCTGATGCTGTGCTTCTGGTTACTGCTGCCATCCCAGGTCCAGCTATTGTAACCAACATTAGTCAGCGGCGAGCAGACGTTCCTGGGACTAAGTCCTGCTTTTTGCCTTCTGAGCATGTCTGTGGGACGACCTCTCATTGGAGGTCTGGGGTCACATGCCCAGGTCCTCAAGCGGCTCTGATTGGACCACTGGCAAGGTCCCGGAAGGCTGCAACTATAAAAGGTTTGCATGGCCGCTCGGCCATACACTAGTATTAACTGAAATCATGCGTATATGTTATCGGGTCAAAGCTCCTAATCATCCCCTTCCCTACTGTTGTTGTTTGTGGTTGGGTGTTTGGAGCTCACTAGCGCCAGTTAGTGCCATCCAGCATGAGGCACGGTCCTACAGAGTCTATTTAGCAGCGTTCCCAAGTGTGGCGCCGTGCTCAACTAGTGCACTTTCCAGTCCCTAGTTAGGGCGGTTAGTGGTGTCCGCCAGAGCAGTGCTGCACACACTCAGTGCACTAAATCTATTATTATTTTGTTTTGCCTGGCACCGCAGCTGTGGCGCCGAGCGCTAGATGGTCTAGAGGGACTCTAACCCCATGTCCTTGGGGCAGAGTCCTGTGAGCGACCGAACACTAGCGTTCATTCTGCGGTATTGCGGCTCTGTGACGCAACAGAGTCCGTCTCTTTACATACCCGGTGAAGTTAACCCGTGTTGTGTGTTTTTATTATACCACCTTATACAGTCCGCCATTACCGAGCAGCAGGTAATATGTCTGCACAGTGGACACCTTATAGCTTCATTTATATTATTTGGTGCGTTCCGCCAACCCTAACACTATAGACTGGATTCTGTCACTCTCGCGGCTCCTGCGACTCTCTCTCCCTCCCTAGGCCAAATGCAGGTTGTATGTGCTACAAATGATTAGATCGACTGCCGTCCATTACTTGCTGAGTGATAAGCACATCCAAGCATCATGATACCCGAGTGATAACTGAATATCACCCAACACGTTTGCTCATCCGTAGTGGTAACCTCTAGTGATGAGCGGACATGAACATAAAAAGTTCTGAGTCTGTACCGGACACCTAATGTCTAGTAACAAACCTCGGACATGGGTTTTCTGTTAGGGTTCGTTAGTCTAAGAAAGCTTGTTAAATGGCTACAGCGCAGCTAATCAACAAGCTTTTAGACTGTGATATTGGCATGACTATGATCGGCCGACACACCACGTGACCCGGCCTGTATAAAGGCTAGATCACAAATGCCGCAGCCATTCTGCTCTTATTAGTGTAGGGATAGAACGCAGCTGGATTCATTTCCCAATTCATATCTGTTTGCAGGGCAATTATGCTGCTCTTACCCTCCTTTTTCTTCTTTTTGCAGCCTCCTAGTCCTTACTCTGACCATTTTACAGCTATTTTACAGCACTGATATTCTGGTCCCCATTGACTTATATGGGATTCGGTGTCTGGGGTCAAGTTCAGGTCCAGAACCAGACTTTTTGAAAAGTCCAGCTGAACGTGGAAAACCCAAACATCTATGGGTTCGCTCATCACCAGTAACATCTGTGGATATGCTAATATAGTGCCAAGTGAATTTACCTTCAGCTAACAACCAGAGGATGAACCACCATCTACTGATCCACCGTCTCCTCACTATCATTTATGGTGCAGAATATTCAGGGTTAAAAATAATTTATGAATACCTGTGCTCTCTATGGACATGGCAGAGCCGGTATGGATTATAACCAGTACAAGAAAAATAGTCAACTTCTTTTCTTTTTTTTTTCAGAGGACCACACTGAAAAAAAAAGTCTTGGCTAAGAGATTGATAGCGTATGGGGTTCTTATATGTATCAACAAGCGTCGGTGGGAACCTGTGAGTACAGGAGAAGCAAGGACAACATTTCCCATCACAAGTCTCCATTTTAAACAAATGTGATTGCTCTTGGACAGACATTATCTAAATTGGGCAGATTAGGTTTCACATTTGGAAACTGTGCAGACAGTCATGAGGGCAATAGACTGTAAAGCCTTAAATGCAAAGATCCATTTGGATTAACATACTTCAGACACAGTGAGCAAAGTTCAGAATTGTTTTTGACCCTTTTCAAGTATTTTAAATACATTTTTTATGTCTACATTGAAAAAAAATAATGCCTAAAGACACTATTCTTTGTGTCGTTGTCAGCTCTAAGGCAAAATCTGTGCCAAGAACTTTCAACTTATAAGGTGCATTTACATTGGCCGATAAACATCTGTGACTGTTCATAGGAACGATTGATTCCTGGTTATTGGCCTGCCCAAACAGGCTGCCAATCACCCTACGAATTAGCAAAATAGTTGTTTGTCAGGTGAGATGAATAATAAGGTTCCTTATTGTTCAGCAATCCGTGTTCTTGGCAGCACATTGTCCTCTGTGATCAGGACATGGGCTGCTGAGAACAATAATATTGTGCACAGAATGATTATATTAAGGATCATTGTATACATAAAGAATGCTTGCCATCCTTGTTGGTTAGTTGCCATTATTAACTAGTGTATACAATGGGGAAAAAAGGTATTTAGTCAGCCACCAATTGTGCAAGTTCTCCCACTTAAAGAGATGAGAGAGGCCTGTAATTGACATCATAGGTAGACCACAACTATGAGAGTCAAAATGAGGAAACTAATCCAGAAAATCACCTTGTCTGATTTGATAAGATTTATTTTGCAAATTATGGTGGAAAATACGTATTTGGTCATTAACAAAAGTTCATCTCAATATTTTGTTATATATCCTTTGTTGGCAATGACAAAGGTCAAACGTTTTCTGTAAGTCTTCACAAGGTGGGCACACACTGTTGGTGGTATGTTGGCCCATTCCTCCAGGCAGATCTCTAGAGCAGTGATGTTTTGGGCCTGTCGCTGGGCAACATGGACTTTCAACTCCCTCCAAAGGTTTTTTATGGGGTTGAGATATGGAGACTGGCTAGGCCACTCCAGGACCTTCATATGCTTCTTATGAAGCCACTCCATCATTGCCCTGGATGTGTTCTTGGGATCATTATCATGCTGAATCATTATCATCCACATTTCATCTTCAATGCCCTTGCTCATGAAAGGAGGTTTGCACTCAAAATCTCACGATACATGGCCCCTTCACTCTTTCATGCACACGAATCAGTTGTCCTAGCCCCTTTGCAGAGAATCAGCCCCAAAGCATGATGTTGCCATCCCCATGCTTCACAGTGGGTATGGTGTTCTTTGGATGCAACTCAGCATTCTGTCTCCTCCAAACAAGACGAGTTTTGTTTCTACCAAACAGTTCTACTTTGGTTTCATCAGACCATATGACATTCTCCCAATACTCTTCTGGATAATCCAAATGCTCTCTAGCAAACTTCAGATGGGCCCAGACATGTACTGGATTAAGCAGGGGGACACGTCTGGCACTGCAGGATCTGAGTCCCTGGCGGCGTAGTGTGTTACTGATGGTAGCTTTCGTTACGGTGGTCCCATCTCTGTGCAGGTCATTCACTAGGTCCCCCGTATGGTTCTGGGAGTTTTGCTCAATGTTCTTGTGATCATTTTGACCCCACGGGGTGAAGGGAGATTATCAGTGGTCTTGTATGTCTTCCATTTTCTTCTTATTGCTCCCACAGTTGATTTCATCATACCAAGCTGCTTGCTTATTGCAGATTCAGCCTTCCCAGCAGGGCTACAATTTTGTTTCTGCTGTCCTTGGACAGCTCTTTGGTCTTCACCATAGTGGAGTTTGGAGTGTGACTGCTTGAGGTTGTGGACTGGTGTCTTTTATACTGATAACAAGTTAAAACAGGTACCATTACTACAGGTAATGAGTGGAGGACAGAGGGGCCTCTTAACCCCTTCCCGACCCATGACGCCACATAGGCGTCATGAAAACCCGTGCCAATCCGACCCATGACGCCTATGTGGCGTCATGGAATGATCGCGTCCCTGCAGATCGGGTGAAGGGGTTAACTCCTATTTTACCCGATCTGCAGGGAGAGGGGGAGTGGTACTTCAGCCCAGGGGGGGTGGCTTCACCCCCCCGTGGCTACGATCGCTCTGATTGGCTGTTGAAAGTGAAACTGCCAATCAGAGCGATTTGTAATATTTCACCTAAAAAACAGGTGAAATATTACAATCCAGCCATGGCCGATGCTGCAATATCATCGGCCATGGCTGGAAAACCTGAAGTGACCACCCCCCACCCCACCGATCGCCCCCCCAGTGCTCCGTTATAGGGTCCGGTCCCCTCCGTCCGCCTGCCGGCTCCCCCGTCCTGC
This sequence comes from Ranitomeya variabilis, assembly GCF_051348905.1. NCBI lineage: Eukaryota > Metazoa > Chordata > Amphibia > Anura > Dendrobatidae > Ranitomeya > Ranitomeya variabilis. Next base: position 1,053,804,814 of record NC_135233.1, read on the forward strand.
TGTCCGCTCCCCCGTCCTCCTGCCCGCTCCCCCCCTGCTCCTATGTCACCCCCCCGTGCTCCGACGCCCCCCCCGTGCCCCGATCTCCCCCCCCTTATACTTACCGAGGCTCCCGGTCCCCGTCCGCCTCCATCATGGGCGCCGCCATCTTCCAAAATGGCGGGCGCATGATCAGTGCGCCCGCCGGCCGGCAGATTCATTAGAGGTACATTTTGATCGCTGTGGTAGGTTCTATCACAGCGATCAAAATAAAAAAATAATAAATAAACCCCCCCCCCTTTATCACCCCCATAGGTAGGGACAATAATAAAATAAAGAAAATATTTTTTTTTCTTTTTCCACTAGGGTTAGGGTTAGAACTAGGGTTAGAACTAGGGGTAGGGTTAGGGGTAGGGTTAGGGTTACGGGTAGGGTTAGGGTTAGGGGTAGGGTTATGGCATGTGCACACAGAGCGGATCGGCCGCGGATCCGCAGCGGATCGGCCGCGGATCCGCAGCGGATCGGCAGCGGATCGGCAGCGGATCCGCCGCGGATCGGCCGCGGATTCGCAGCGGATCGGCCGCGGATCGGCCGCGGATCCGCAGCGGATCCGCAGCGGATCGGCCGCGGATCCGCAGCGGATCCGCAGCGGATCCGCAGCGGATCGGCAGCGGATCCGCAGCGGATCCGCAGCGGATCGGCCGCGGATCCGCAGCGGATCGGCCGCGGATCCGCAGCGGATCCGCAGCGGATTGGCCGCGGATCCGCAGCGGATTGGCCGCTGCGAATTCGAAGCAGTTTTCCATCAGGTTTACAGTACCATGTACACCTAAGGAAAACCAAATCCGCTGTGCCCATGGTGCGGAAAATTCCGTGCAGAAACGCTGCGTTGTATTTTCCGCAGCATGTCAATTCTTTGTGCGGATTCCGCAGCGTTTTACACCTGTTCCTCAATAGGAATCCGCAGGTGAAATCTGCACAAAAAAACACTGGAAATCTGCTGTAAATCCGCAGGTAAAACGCAGTGCCTTTTACCTGCAGATTTTTCAAAAATCATGAGGAAAAATCTCACACGAATCCGCAACGTGGGCACATAGCCTTAGGGTTAGGGTTGGAATTAGAGTTAGGGTTGGAATTAGGGCTAGGGTTTGAAATAGGGTTAAGATTAGGCTAGTGGTTAGGGTTACGGATAGGGTTAGGGGTGTGTTGGGGTTACAGTTGTGGTTAGGGTTGGGATTAGGGTTACGGTTGGGATTAGGGTTAGGATTAGGGTTGGAATTAGGGTTACGGGTGTGTTGCGGTTAGGGTTGTGGTTAGGCGTGTGTTGGGGTTAAGGTTGTGATTAGGGTTATGGCTACAGTTGGGATTAGGATTAGGGGTGTGTTGGGGTTAGTGTTGAAGTTAGAATTGAGGGGTTTCCACTGTTTAGGCACATCAGGGGTCTCCAAACGCAACATGGCGCCACCATTGATTCCAGCCAATCTTGCGTTCAAAAAGTCAAATGGTGCTCCCGCCCTTCCAAGCCCCGACGTGCGCCCAAACAGTGGTTTACCCCCACATTTGGGGTACCAGCGTACTCAGGACAATGCTGGGGTCTAATTTCTCCTGTTACCCTTGCAAAAATAAAAAATTACTTGCTAAAACATAATTTTTGAGGAAAGAACAATTATTTTTTATTTTCACGGCTCTGCGTTATAAACTTCTGTGAAGCACTTGGGGGTTGAAAGTGCTCACCACACATCTAGATAAGTTCCTTCGGGGGTCTAGTTTCCAAAATGGGGTCACTTGTGGGGTGTTTCTACTGTTTAGGTACATCAGGGGCTCTGCAAATGCAATGTGACGCCCGCAGACCATTCCATCAAAGTCTGCATTTCAAATGTCACTACTTCCCTTCCGAGCCCTGACGTGTGCCCAAACAGTGGTTTACCCCCACATATGGGGTATCAGCGTACTCACAACAAACTGGGCAACAAATATTGGGGTCCAAATTCTCCTGTTACCCTTGTGAAAATAAAAAATTGCTTGCTAAAACATCTTTTTTGAGGAAAGAAAAATGATTTTTTATTTTCACGGCTCTGCGTTGTAAACTTCTGTGAAGCACTTGGGGGTTGAACGTGCTCACCACACATCTAGATAAGTTCCTTGGGGGGTCTAGTTTCCAAAATGGGGTCACTTGTGGGGGGTTTCTACTGTTTAGGCATATCAGGGGCTCTGCAAACGCAACCTGACGCCCGCAGAGCATTCCATCAAAGTCTGCATTTCAAAACGTCACTACTTCCCTTCCGAACCCCGACGTGTGCCAAAACAGTGGTTTACCCCCACATATGGGGTATCAGCGTACTCACAACAAACTGGGCAACAAATATTGGGGTCCAAATTCTCCTGTTACCCTTGTGAAAATAAAAAATTGCTTGCTAAAACATCTTTTTTGAGGAAAGAAAAATGATTTTTTATTTTCACGGCTCTGCGTTGTAAACTTCTGTGAAGCACTTGGGGGTTGAACGTGCTCACCACACATCTAGATAAGTTCCTTGGGGGGTCTAGTTTCCAAAATGGGGTCACTTGTGGGGGGTTTCTACTGTTTAGGCATATCAGGGGCTCTGCAAACGCAACCTGATGCCCGCAGAGCATTCCATCAAAGTCTGCATTTCAAAACGTCACTACTTCCCTTCCGAACCCCGACGTGTGCCAAAACAGTGGTTTACCCCCACATATGGGGTATCAGCGTACTCAGGAGAAACTGGACAACAACTTTTGGGGTCCAATTTCTCCTGTTACTCTTGCAAAAATAAAAAAATTCTGGGCTAAAAAAATATTTTTGAGGAAAGGAAACACATTTTTTATTTTCACGGCTCTGCGTTATAAACTTCTGTGAAGCACTTGGGGGTTCAAAGTGCTCACTACACATCTAGATAAGTTCCCTTGGGGGTCTAGTTTCCAAAATGGAGTCAATTGTGGGGAGTTCCTACTGTTTAGGCACATCAGGGGCTCTGCAAACGCAACCTGACGCCCGCAGAGCATTCCATCAAAGTCTGCATTTCAAAACGTCACTACTTCCCTTCCGAACCCTGACGTGTGCCAAAACAGTGGTTTACCCCCACATATGGGGTATCAGCGTACTCAGGAGAAACTGGACAACAACTTTTGTGGTCCAATTTCTCCTGTTACCCTTGGGAAAATAAAAAATTGTGGGCTAAAAAATCATTTTTGAGAAAAGAAAAATTATTTTTTATTTTCATGGCTCTGCGTTATAAACTTCTGTGAAGCACTTGGGGGTTCAAAGTGCTCACCACACATCTAGATTAGTTCCTTGGGAGGTCTAGTTTCCAAAATGGGGTCACTTGTGCGGGAGCTCCAATGTTTAGGCACACAGGGGCTCTCCAAACGCGACATGGTGTCCGCTAATGATTGGAGCTAATTTTCCATTCAAAAAGCCAAATGGTGTGCCTTCCCTTCCGAGCCCTGCCGTGCGCCCAAACAGTGGTTTACCCCCACATATGGGGTATCATCGTACTCAGAACAAACTGGACAAAAACATTTGGGGTCCAATTTCTCCTATTACCCTTGGGAAAATAAAAAATTCTGGGCTAAAAATCATTTTTGAGGAAAGAAAAATTATTTTTTTATTTTCACGGCTCTGCGTTATAAACTTCTGTGAAGCACCTGGGGGTTATAAGTGCTCACTATGCATCTAGATAAGTTTCTTGGGGGGTCTAGTTTCCAAAATGGGGTCACTTGTGGGGGAGCTCCAATGTTTAGGCACACAGGGGCTCTCCAAACGCGACATGGTGTCCGCTAACGATTGGAGCTAATTTTCCATTCAAAAAGTCAAATGGCACGCCTCCCCTTCCGAGCCTTGCCGTGCACCCAAACAGTGGTTTACCCCCACATATGAGGTATCGGCATACTCAGGAGAAATTGCCCAACAAATTTTAGGATCCATTTTATCCTGTTGCCCATGTGAAAATGAAAGAATTGAGGCTAAAAGAAATTTTGTGTGAAAAAAAAGTACTTTTTCATTTTTGCGGATCAATTTGTGAAGCACCTGGGGGTTTAAAGTGCTCACTATGCCTCTGGATGAGTTCCTTGGGGGGTCTAGTTTCCAAAATGGGGTCACTTGTGCAGGAGCTCCAATGTTTAGGCACACAGGAGCTTTCCAAACGCGACATGGTGTCCGCTAACGATGGAGATAATTTTCCATTCAAAAAGTCAAATGGCGCTCCTTCCCTTCCGAGCCTTACCATGTGCCCAAACAGTGGTTTACCCCCACATGTGAGGTATTGGTGTACTCAGGAGAAATTGCCCAACAAAATTTAGGATCCATTTTATCCTGTTGCCCATGTGAAAATGAAAAAATTGAGGCTAAAATAATTTTTTTGTGAAAAAAAAGTACTTTTTCATTTTTACGGATCAATTTGTGAAGCACCTGGGGGTTTAAAGTGCTCACTATGCTTCTAGATAAGTTCCTTGGGGCGTCTAGTTTCCAAAATGGGGTCACTTGTGGGGGAGCTCCAATGTTTAGGCACACGGGTGCTCTCCAAACGTGACATGGTGTCCGCTAAAGATTGGAGCCAATTTTTCATTAAAAAAGTCAAATGGCGCTCCTTCCCTTCCGAGCCCTGCCGTGCGCCCAAACAGTGGTTTACCCCCACATATGAGGTATCAGCGTACTCAGGACAAATTGGACAACAACGTCCCTGGTCCAGTTTCTCCTTTTACCCTTGGGAAAATAAAAAAATTGTTGCTAAAAGATCATTTTTGTGACTAAAAAGTTAAATGTTCATTTTTTACTTCCATGTTGCTTCTGCTGCTGTGAAACACCTGAAGGGTTAATAAACTTCTTGAATGTGGTTTTGAGCACCTTGAGGGGTGCAGTTTTTAGAATGGTGTCACTTTTGGGTATTTTCAGCCATATAGAACCCTCAAAATGACTTCAAATGTGAGGTGGTCCCTAAAAAAAATGGTTTTGTAAATTTTGTTGTAAAAATGAGAAATCACTGGTCAAATTTTAACCCTTATAACTTCCTAGCAAAAAAAAAAATTGTTTCCAAAATTGTGCTGATGTAAAGTAGACATGTGGGAAACGTTATTTATTAACTATTTTGTGTCACATAACTCTCTGGTTTAACAGAATAAAAATTCAAAATGTGAAAATTGCGAAATTTTCAAATTTTTTGCCACATTTCCGTTTTTTTCACAAATAAACTCAAAAATTATCGACCTAAATTTACCAATAACATGAAGCCCAATATGTCACGAAAAAACAATCTCAGAATCGCTAGGATCCGTTGAAGCGTTCCTGAGTTATTACCTCATAAAGGGACACTGGTCAGAATTGCAAAAAACGGCAAGGTCATTAAGGCCAAAATAGGCTGGGTCATGAAGGGGTTAAAGAAGAAGTTACAGGTCTATGAGAGCTAGAAATCTTGCACGTTTTTAGGTGACTAAATACTTATTTTCCACCATAATTTGCAAAATAAATTTTGCCAAATCAGACAAGGTAATTTTCTGGATTTGTTTTCTCATTTTGACTCTCATAGTTGTGGTCTACCTATGATGTCAATTACACTTACACTTTTTAAGTAACATAGTAACATAGTAACATAGTTATTAAGGTTGAAGGAAGACTTTAAGTCCATGTAGTTCAACCCATAGCCTAACATGCCCTAACATGTTGATCCAGGGGAAGGCAAAAAAACCCCATGTGGTAAGAGTAAGCTCCACCATGGGGAAAAAAATTCCTTCCCGACCCCACATACGGCAATCAGACTAGTTCCCTGGATCAACGCCCTATCAAAGAATCTAATATATATACCCTGTAACATTATACTTTTCCAGGAAGGGATCCAGTCCCCTCTTAAATTTAAGTAATGACTCACTCATTACAACATCATACGGCAGAGAGTTCCATAGTCTCACTGCTCTTACAGTAAAGAACCCGCGTCTGTTATTATGCTTAAACCTTTTTTCCTCCAGACGTAGAGGATGCCCCCTTGTCCCTGTCACCGGTCTATGATTAAAAAGATCATCAGAAAGGTCTTTGTACTGTCACCTCATATATTTATACATTAACATAAGATCACCCCTTAGCCTTAGTGGGAGAACTTGCACAATTGGTGGCTGACTAAATATTTTTTCCCTACTGTATGTAGGCTAAAACACCATTTATAGTTTACGTGTATTGATAGAATTGTTGAAGGGGTCATCAGGACCTCTAAAAGGTTTTTTTCAACCCTATTTTCATTTTAAAATAATATGTTATAATTAGTGTTGAGCATTCCGATACCGCAAGTATCGGGTATCGGCCGATACTTGCGGGTATCGGAATTCCGATACCGAGATCCGATACTTTTGTGGTATCGGGAATCGGTATCGGGATTAATATCAATGTGTAAAATAAAGAATTAAAATAAAAAATAGGGATATACTCACCTCTCCGGCGGCTCCTGGACTTTACCGCCGTAACCGGGAGCCGTTGTACCTAAGAATGCGCGCTTGCAGGGCCTTAGATGAGGTCACTGCGCTCTGATTCGTCCGTAGCGGTCGCGTGACCGCTACGCGACCAATCACAAAGCAGTGACGTCACCTAAGGTCTTTCAAGCGCTTGAAATACCTTAGAAGACGTCACTGCTTTGTGATTGGTCGCGTAGCGGTCACGCGACCGCTACGCGACCAATCAGAAGCTGCGGACGTCTTTTAAGGTATTTCAAGCGCTTGAAAGACCTTAGGTGAAGTCACTGCTTTGTGATTGGTCGCGTAGCGGTCACGCGACCGCTACAGACCAATCAGAGCGCAGTGACCTCATCTAAGGCCCTTCAAGCGCGCATTCTTAGGTACAACGGCTCCCGGTTACGGCGGTAAAGTCCAGGCTGCGTCGGAGGGTGAGTATATCCCTATTTTTTATTTTAATTCTTTCTTTTACACATTGATATGGATCCCAGGGCCTGAAGGAGAGTTTCCTCTCCTTCAGACCCTGGGAACCATCAGGGATACCGTCCGATACTTGAGTCCCATTGACTTGTATTGGTATCGGGTATCGGTATCGGATTAGATCCGATACTTTGCCGGTATCGGCCGATACTTTCCGATACTGATACTTTCAAGTATCGGATGGTATCGCTCAACACTAGTTATAATGCTTAAAATTACGTTGCCATGCTTTTTTTGTACATTTGACCGTTTGTCCTGGCAATTGCAAATCTATCAGCGCAAGACAATTCTCGGAAGCACATCGTCCTATGTAAATGGGACACAGTCTGCCAAGAAAAATGATATTCTATGTGCACTAGATTCTGTGATGGGGCATTGTTCCAGCAAACCAGTCTGATTGCAGTGTGGAGTTCAGTAGGAATTGTTCCCCTAATATGGAGCTATTAATGTTTGTCCCATGTGATTTTTGCCTTCCTCTGGATCAACATGTTAGGCTATGGATTGAACTCGATGTACTTAAATCTACCTTTAACTGTAAAGCTATGAAATGATATATGTAAACTAAAATACCATTTATAGTTAACCCCTTTCTGACCTCGGACAGGATAGTATGCCCGAGGTCGGATCCTCTGCTTTGATGTGGGCATCCGGCGGTGAGCCCACATCAAAGCTGGGACATGTTAGCTGTTTTGAACAGCTAACATGTGCCCGCAATAGCGGCTGGTGGAATCACGATTCACCCTCCGCTATTAACTAGTTAAATGCCGCTGTCAAACGCTGACAGCAGCATTTAACTAGTGCTTCCGTCCATCGGGCCGGAAATTAGTGCATCGCTGACCCCATTATGTGATCGGGGTCAGCGATGCATCAGCATGACAACCAGAGATCTCCTTGAGATGTCTATGGTTGTTGATGCCGGATTGCTGTTAGGGCCACCCTGTGGTCGGCGCTCATAGCAATGCAGCAATTCTACTACATAGGAGAGATCTGAGCTTCGCTCCTATGTAGCAGAGGCGATTGCGTTGTGCCAGCTTCATGGAAGGCTATTGAAGCATGGCAAAAGTAAAATAAAAAAAAATGTTTTAAAAGATATGAAAAAAATAGAAAAAATATAAAAGTTTATATCACCCTGCTTTTGCCCCATTCAAAAGAAAACAATAAAAATATCAAATATACACTGTGTTCCAAATTATTATGCAAATTGGATTTAAGTGTCTTAAAGATTTAATTGTTTTGTTTTTCAAATAAACTCGTGGATGGTATTGTGTCTCAGGGCTCAATGAATCACTGAAATCAATCTTAAACACATGTGATAATTAGTTTTCCAGGTGATTCTAATTAAAGAAAAACTACTCAAAAATGATGTTCCACATTATTATGCAGGTCACAGGTTTCAAGCAATATGGGAAATAAAAAGGATTTCTCTGCTGCTGAAAAGCATTAAATAGTGCAATGTCTTGGACAAGGTATGAAAAAATTAGATATTTCACGAAAACTTAAGAGTGATCATCATACTCTGATGAGATTTGTGACTGAAACAGAGCACAGACAGAGTTCATGCAAATAAAGGCATAATGAGGAAGTTTTCTGGCAGACAAATTCATTGGATTAAGAGAGCAGTTGCCAAAATACCATTACAAAGCAGCAAACAGTTATTTGAAGCTGCTGGTGCGTCTGGAGTCCCTCGAACCTCAAGGTGTAGGATCCTTCACGGGCTTGCTGTGGTGCATAAATCTACTATTCGGCCACTCCTAAACAGTGTTCACAAGCAGAAATGGTTGCAGTGGGCCCAGACATACATGAAGACTAATTTTCAAACAGTCTTGTTTACTGATGAGTGTCGAGCAACTCTGGACGGTCCAGATGGATGGAGTAGTGGATGGTTGGTGGATGGCCACCATGTCCCAGCAAGGCTGCGACGTCAGCAAGGAGGTGGAGGAGTCATGTTTTGGGCTGGAATCATGGGGAACCAGCTGGTAGGGCCCTTTAAGGTTCCTGAAGGTGTGAAAATGACCTCAGCAAAGTAAATAGAGTTTCTGACTGACAACTTCCATGGTCTAAAAAGCAGAAACGTGCCTTCAGGAACAAAATCATCTTCATGCATGACAATGAATACCTCTGAGTAATTGGCTGCTATGGGCATAAAAGGAGATAAACTCATGGTGTGGCCACCATCTTCCCCTGACCTCAACCCTATAGAGAACCTTTGGAGTATCATCAAACAAAAGATCTATGAGGGTGGGAGGCAGTTCACATCAAAACAGCAGCTCTGGGAGGCTATTCTGACTTCATGCAAAGAAATACAAGCAGAAACTCTCCATAAACTCACAAGTTCAATGGATGCAAGAATTGTGAAGGTGATATCAAAGAAAGGTTCCTATGTTAACATGTATCTTGGCCTGTTAGGATGTTTTGGAGTTAAATAGCTTTTTTGTTCAGTGAATGTGACCTCCTAATGCTGCAAATTCCACAAATGAGCATTTTCAGTTCTTTAAAACATATCAAATATTTAGAAATACTACTGTGCCTAATAATTTGGAACAGTGCATTTTGAGTTTTTATTCATTTTGGAGATTGTACTGTTATCATTGGGAGGTTTCTTCAATAAAATTCGATGTATACTCTAACGGGTGAAGACTTTTACTAGACTGACTGTCATTTGCACTGACCATTTAGGGAAATCTGAGAAAAATGTAATTTGCATAATAATTTGGAACATACTGTACACATATTTGCTATTGCCGTGTTAAGAATCGCCCGATCTATCAATGAAAAAAGGATTAACCTGATCGTTAAACGGCGTAGCGAGAAAAAAATCGAAACGCCAGAATTACATTTTTTTGGTCCCCGCAACATTGAATTTAAATGCAATAATGGGCGATCAAAAGAACATATCTGCACCAAAATGGTATCATACAAAACGACTGCTCGGCATGCAAAACGACATGCAAAAAATAAGTCCTCACCCGACCCAAGATCCAGAAAATTGGAAATGCTACGGGTATTGGAAAATGGCTTAATTTCTTTTTTTTTTAGCAAAGTTTGGAATTTTTTTACCCCTTAGCTAAAAAAGAACCTAGACATGTTTGGTGTCTATGAACTTGTAATCACCTGGAGAATCAAAATGACAGGTCAGTTTTAGCATTTATAGAGCCTAGCAAAAAAGCCAAACAAAAAAACAAGTGTGGGTTTGCACTTGGAATTTTTTTCCCGTTTTCTAGTACATTACATGGTAAAACCAATGATGTTCTTCAAAAGTACAACTTGTTTCTCAAAAAATAAGCCTTCACATGGCCATGTTGACAGAAAAATGAAAAAGTTATGGCTCTGGGAAGGAGGGGAGCGAAAAACAAAGAAACGAAAATACCCCGAGTCATGAAGGGGTTAAGGGGTCATCAGTAGTGTTGAGCATTCCGATACTGCAAGTATCGGATATCGGCCGATACTTGCTGTATCGGAATTCCGATACCGAGATCCGATATTTTTGTGGTATCGGGTATCGGTATCGAAACAACATTAATGTAAAAATGTGTAAAAGAAAGAATTAAAATAAAAAATATTGCTATACTCACCTCTCCGACGCAGCCTGCACCTTACCGAGGGAAGCGGCAGCGTTCTTTGTTTAAAATTCGCGCTTTTCTTTCCTTTACTGAAGTCCCGGCTTGTGATTGGTCGCGTGCCGACCATGTGGCCGGGACGCAACCAATCACAGCAAGCCGTGACGTAATTTCAGGTCCTTAAGGATTTTAAAATTACGTCCCGGCTTTGTGATTGGTTGCGTCGCAGTCACATGGGAGACGCAACCAATCACAAGCCGTGACGTCACGGGAGGCTGGACACGCGCGCATTTTAAAATGGGCGCGTGTCCAGCCTCCCGTGACGTCCCGGCTTGTGATTGGTTGCGTCGCGGTCAACCAATCACAAGCCGGGAGGCTGGACACGCGCGCATTTTAAAATTTTAAAATTTTAAAATGCGCGCGTGTCCAGCCTCCCGGCTTGTGATTGGTTGATCGCGACGCAACCAATCACAAGCCGGGACGTCACGGGAGGCTGGACACGCGCCCATTTTAAAATGCGCGCGTGTCCAGCCTCCCGTGACGTCACGGCTTGTGATTGGTTGCGTCTCCCATGTGACTGCGACGCAACCAATCACAAAGCCGGGACGTAATTTTAAAATCCTGAAGGACCTGAAATTACGTCACGGCTTGCTGTGATTGGTTGCGTCCCGGCCACATGGTCGGCACGCGACCAATCACAAGCCGGGACTTCAGTAAAGGAAAGAAAAGCGCGAATTTTAAACAAAGAACGCTGCCGCTTCCCTCGGTAAGGTGCAGGCTGCGTCGGAGAGGTGAGTATAGCAATATTTTTTATTTTAATTCTTTCTTTTACACATTAATATGGTTCCCAGGGCCTGAAGGAGAGTTTCCTCTCCTTCAGACCCTGGGAACCATCAGGAATACCGTCCGATACATGAGTCCCATTGACTTGTATTGGTATCGGGTATCGGTATCGGATTGGATCCGATACTTTGCCGGTATCGGCCGATACTTTCCGATACCGATACTTTCAAGTATCGGACGGTATCGCTCAACACTAGTCATCAGGCCCTCTAAAAAAAACTTTTTTGATGCAATTTATATTTTTTTAAGAATTGTGTTAAAATGCTTAAAAATATCCCACCTATGCCAGGACTAATGGTCAAATATGAAAAAAGGAGATTCCAAATACACCACCATAAGTCCAATTCTTTACATGAATTTCTCAGTCAAAGCTGGCAATACTCAGTGGAGCCTTGTGAGACATGCTCATTTCTTACATGCATATTTTCAATGAGTTTTGTGCCTGCATGCAAAGTCAAGGAGAGCCTCAAACATTCTTAATCATTCAAGCCATCAGTTGGGCATGTTAAATTATTTCAGCTGCTGGTTTCTACATGTTATGTCATCTGATGAAAAACTTGAATAATAACCAATGTAGTCTGTGATATGTTTGGGGCCATCGATTGTCCACCGTGTTGCGATCCTCATCCGAGTTATATAGCCATGTTAGTCTCCCCTCAGGGTTATAGAGGTTACATTATGTCCTGGTGTGTAATGAGACCTTATGGCCTCTGACCCCAAGAATGGTGCCTCGTCCTGGTACAGATTTTCCAGGAGCTTCTGGTTACGTATCAACTGATATTGCCATTTTTCTTATAAACTGATACCCCCCGAGGAAGCAATATCTGCGAAACGCGCGTCGGGGCCCCTCTTTCCGCATACCGCTACAGGGTGGACTCTGCGTGTGCTCATAACCTCACACTCCTTGTAAGTATAACACGGCTCTACTTATATGGTTTCATGGGATTCTTCCCGGTATACCTGCACATATGTGTCATAGATATATAGGGCTCCTCTGCAACATTGCACTTTATATGAGGCACCTTACCTTGTTAGTATTTATATGCACACTCTTTGTCCCCCTGTACCTGCTCTCTACTTAGGAGATTATATCCTATTGGTTTTGGACGTCGTATTGGATGTGTGCCACTATTTTTCTAATATTTATATGTATTTAGTGGTTACCTTGTGGCACACCTCTTTTCTACCCGTATTACTTTGTTATTCAGCAGGTTGTATTTCGTATGCGGCACCAGTGTTGCCTTTCTTCCATATATATATATTTTTGTATAAATATTTTTTTTGTTATCTGTTTCATTTGTGCAGTTTCCTACTGTTTTAAATGGTTTTCCAATAAATTGTCAATTTTAGCTTAAGTGTCCATCTCTTTTTGGTGTACTATGATACCACACACAGACACAAACGACATCACTCACCGGTATACTGTTCAGACACTACACAAGTTAATGGTTGATGCAGACACAAGGGCAATTATAGCCCTAGTACAAGACAAGGGAGGGAGATGTTAGTAAATGACGATAATGTCATCCTGCTTACTTTAAAAGATGTATTTTATGGCACTAATCATAGGTTGTTAACAGAGTTATTACGGGTTCAGTTGAACACTATGAATGCCCATCGGCGCTGAATGAGCAGGACATGAGATCTATCAAGGTGTAATTGCATCTCCTCGCATGTGTGGGATCTTCTGGATGTACTTTTATTGATTTCCCAAACTACTTGTTGCAAAACATTATTACATCAGAAGCCTTTAATGTATCATTAAAAGTTTGGGTGTCCTCTATAGAAAAGCTTACACTTAGGTCCATTTCATACTCGCTGTGTGGGGTCATTATATAATAAGGTGAGTAGGCAGAAGTTTTATAGTGACCCTATAAAAGATTTAGGTTCTGTTTGTCAAGGGTAAGTTACTTAATACTTGTGAGGTTACTATCGGGCTACTGCACTAATGAAAATGAATCACAGACTCATTTATGGCAGTTGCTTCATAATCATAAGGTATGGATTCAGGATGTAATATTAAAAAATATTAATACAATTTTTTTTTTATTTCTATAGCACCAACATATTCTGCAGCACTTTACATTTTAGAGGGGACTCTAAAAAAAGGGTAGTAACTCCATTTTACTTTGTCAATGAAATAGTATGCAGGTACTGAGTACAGCATGTCACCACGGAACAGACAGACCAACAGTTGAGGGGTTTAAAAACAGGAATCAGGTTCCCCTCGCAGGGAGGAAGCAATGGAAAATAACTAACAATAAAACAGTTAAAAAATATGGGAGTCAAACAATGTAACAGAATTAAGCAGGGTTTTCTTGAGAAAAGAACACTTATCAGTCTGATGAGGACTTGCTTGAAGGGTCGTCTTCTCCAACGTAGGCGCCGAGAAACAGCGGCACTTGTCATCCCTCTGTTGTCCGTGGGCTGAGTAGTCTCTAGGAGCCCGCTGCCTGGAGTTTCAGGAGTTAATGTGATATGCACAGGCTCTGAGTCTTTAGCTTTTACAGCACAGCCAGGAATCAGGGGCTCTGCACTGTTAAGTCTCTCACCAAGAATCACAGTCTCTGTACTGTTACCGTGGGAACCAGGGGGTAGAAGTCTCTGCACGGGCCAATGTCACTACACAGGTCTCAAAGCACCCCTCTTCAGTCACAGCAGAGTCCGCTTTACGTACTCACAAGATGCAGTCTTTCTGGGCAGTCTCCCAGTATTTGTCCTCAGACCGGGAGCTCTCTCTCCCGGAGCGCAGTTGCACCCTGCTCTGACCGCTGCTCACGCTGCTCTCCCTTTTGCACGCGTCCCTGTCCCGCTCTGTGCCCAGCTTCCTTCCTGTCCCAGTCTCTAAGTCTGCCCCCTCGGGAACCTGCAGCACAGCTCAATGGTTCCAGACACAAAGCCGAGAAGGTAACCGCCCCCAGACTCTTCTTGTGTTTCACCTCCTTACATCTCCCTGTACCTTGGTTAAGTTGCACTTGAAAGGAGTTGTCCACTACTCAGACAACAGCTTCTGACTCCCCATGTTTCTAAATCTGGTGCTGTTCCAGCGGTGTGAACACTGGCTCTGCAGGGGATGACGGGATATTATTATTATCCCTGCAGCCAATCCGTGCAGGCTTCACTCTCCCCTCCTTATAACTAATTAAGACATCGGAAAAAAAAAGACCTGTGGCTACTCTCCCACCTCTTCTGGATGTCAACCATGTCTGTAGCAGAGGTGAGTGGAGCCCCTGCTGTCACATGAGACTCGGGCGATCTAGTGCCAGTGCCAACACTGATGGAATGGTGGCGGCATCAGACATGATCATAGGTGTTATTATTTTACTGTGGAGGATCTTAGGAATTCAGGATGGGTTGTCTGAGTAGTGGACAACCCTCTTAAAGGGAAGCTGGTAACCATTTTGACCCTGCATCGGAGGCGGTCCATAACTCTGAAGTGCTCTCTAATCTCTGTAGTTGACACTCCACAGCCCCACCCCACTTCAGAGTTAGGAATCATATCTGATGCACTTGCAGGTTTTTATATGTAAAACTAATTTTAATTTAATGTTGATAAAATCCATACTTTTCTTTCAGAAAATGTTTGTTCCCAGTTTAAGCAAATTCCATCTTTGAAAGCTTGTGCAAATGAGTTGCAAGTGCAGTGGGGCAGGACACTGCATTTGCAGCTCTCCTGCCCTCTGTACCTATTTCTCGCTTGCCTCCTGCTTCTGGTCAGTGACTGACAGGTCACTCTACTCTCAATGACGTGCTTTTCCCAGAGTGATCTCTCACCAGTGTCATCATTGCCTGAGAGGGTGCATGTGCAGATTGTTAGTCCAGCATCCCACACTACAGATACGGACGGTGCTTGAGAGAAAGGGAAAGCAAGTCACTGCAGTTACAGAGTGCCCTTAAAACCTTTTATGTACATTATTATGTGTATATATATATATATATATATATATATATATATATATATGTCATTGGTGATCACTGTATTATCTGCACACTGACACTATATACAGAGCTCCTGTGTATAATGTCACTGGTGATCACTGTATTACCTGTACACTATGTACAGAGCTACTGTGTATAATGTCACTGTGAACACTGTATTACCTGTACACTGACAATATATATATAGCTCCTGTATATAATGTCACCAGTGATTACTGTACTACCTGTACACTGATACTATATACAGAGCTCCTGTATATAATGTCACCAGTGATCACTGTATTACTGGTACACTATACATTAGATAAAGAACTCATGTGTATAATGGCACAGGTGATCACTGTATTACATGTACACTGACACTATATATATTGCTCATGTGTATATTGACACTGATGACCACTGTGTTACCTGTACACTGACACTATATGCAGAGCTCCTGTGTATAATGTCACTGGTGGTCCCTGTATTACCTGTACACTGACACTATATAAAGAGCTCCTGTGTATCATGTCACTGGTGATAACTGTGTTACCTGTACACTATATACAGACTTCCTGTGTATAATGTCACTGGTGATCGCTATATTGCCTGTACACTGACACTATATACAGAGCTCATGTGTATAATGGCACTGGTGATCACCCTGTTACCTGTACACTGACACTATATAGAGAGCTCCTGTATATAATGTCACTGGTGGTCCCTGTATTACCTGTACACTGACACTATATAAAGAGCTCCTGTATATCATGTCACTGGTGATCCCTGTATTACCTGCACACTATATACAGACCTCCTGTGTATAATGTCACTGGTGATCGCTATATTGCCTGTACACTGACACTAAATACAGAGCTCATGTGTATAATGGCACTGGTGATCACTGTGTTACATGTGCAAATTTAAAAAAAAAAATGACTGCCACATCCAAACATAAACTAAGTGTGAACAGGTGCTAACCTAGAGTCACCAACTTATATACACTCAAACAAAAAAGGCAGCACTCTGTAGCGCCATAGAATGCAAATATGAAATATGAAAATTGAATTGCATTACTGCATTAGAAAAATGAAAAATTGAGAAAGCATAAATTGGCCAATTCATGTGTACCTGGAAGCCACGTTAAGGTGTTTCCTGTTTCCAGGACCTAAACAATGCCTTTCCTCTCTTAGAATAAAGTCTTCATCTGTATGGGAACATGAATCCTCTCCTAGACTAAAATCTATATCTCTGTGGTGGGGTAGTGGTCCTGCTGGGATTAAAAACAACTGTGGCTAAAATGCAGAGTGCTCAGTCAGAAGCCTAATGAATACAAATTTAAAAAAACTGACGGTCACATCCAAACATACAAATATGTTCGGGCCTCCATCTAGTATAAAATACTAGCCAAATACTAAAACCGTGGTCAAAGGATAAGTGATAAGTTATAGATTAATGGGGGTCCGATTGCTAGGACCTGCACTGATCTGCAGAATGTGAACTCTTATCCCCATTAGTATGGAGCGTCATGTATGTCACTTGGCTTTTTCTGGAAGCCCCCAAAGAGGATGACTGGAACTGCAGTCAGACATCCCATCTGCAGCTCCATTTTAAAGTGGGAATAAAAGTGTCCTGTCATGGATAAAAGTTCCCCATTCTTCCAATGGTGCGGTTTCCAATGGTCGGATTCCACAGATCAATAAGTTATCACCTTCCTAACCTGTGGATCGGTGATAACTTGCTTTAATCAAAGAGCCATTAATGCAAGTACTGTAATTGTACATCCCAGTTATGGTGGCGCACAGTAGATTTGCAGGAGCTGCTTGTGTTTTACATTCAACGTACCACTATATCAGGGCTAAGTTATTTGCATATAGCTGTAGAGTGTGCCCCTAGGGTCAATTCCCCTGTGAGCCCCAGACACTCCAGTCTGACCCTGTGTCTATGCCAAACCTGGCTTGACTACAGTATGTATTTTATAAACAATGCATGCAGGGACCAGGACTTCAGGATGACCATGGAAATCATAAAGTCAAGTTTCAATTTCTGGTTTGATTTTTCCTCTCCAACTATTTGGGGTAGTGCCGAAAAATATCACATTTAAAGAGCCTTCTATGCTCCGAGTGTACCAGGTTAATTCATAGCAGTCAAGACAGCAAAAAAAAAAAAAAAAATTATCTTGGTAATCCCTGAAGCACATGATTTTTTGTTTGAAAGAAAGTCAACCAAATGTATCAAGACATGCAACAGGGCCCAATCTTGTACAGGGTCCCACTGAAGGAATTCACACCAGTTAATAGTAAAAAAAATTGTAGTCATACTGTAGATGCCCATGAACTTTAATTTGAGAATGTTTGTCCTTTTCTGCACAATAAAATTGAGGGGGTGTGCAATGTAATGAGCATTTGTCACTTGCCCAAGCGCGTGGCTGCCATGATGTTTCTACATTGTTGCTTACAAAGTTGCCCAGTTGTAGATGACAAGGAGCCATCCAGTGTGATATTCGATACAACATTAGGACTACCGATGGAGTCATTTTGACTTCTCACAATTTTTATTTCTCTTCTGTGACTACATTTTTCCGAATTCTGGCTTGAGACTCTGTGACTTTTACTTATTTAGGATGCGAAAAAAGATTTTGTGACAATAAATAATTTTGGAAAAAAAAGAGTACTTTTTTTAAAAATTTACCTTTAATTACCAAAGGGAGTTATTTTGACTCCCTACTATGTTATGCCAGTCTTTGCCACTGAATGTTATTATTTCTTTTAGTTTTCATTTACTTGTATGTTAAGAATAAATGTTGGCTTTGACTTAGAATAATTAGCATTTTTGCAAATATGCTTGACATACACAGGACATATACCGTATATACTAGAGTATAAGCCGAGATTTTAAGCCCAAAAAAATGGCCTAAAAGTGCCCCTCTCGGCTTATACTTGAGTCATGGAAGGCGGGGGGTAGCGGGTGAGGGGGAGCGATGACGGTCACATACTCACCTGCTCCTGATGCTCCTGATGCGGTCCCTGTGTATCCCATGGTCTCTGGCGCCGGCACCTTCTTCCTCTATTCAGCGGTCACGCGGTACCGCTCATTAAAGTAATGAATATGGACTCCACTCCCATAGGGGTGGAGCCGCCTATTCATTACTGCAATGAGTGGTACCAGTGACCGCTCAATACAGGAAGAAGCTGTGGGACGGAGACCATCTGTCTGGGCGAAGCTGCCAGGGACCGCGCCGGGAGCAGGTGAGTATTAAATATTCACCTGTCCCTCATTCCAGCGTCGGCGCCGCTCTGTCTTCCCCATCCTCTGCCGTGACTGTTCAGGTCAGAGGGCGTGATGATGTATTAGTGTGCGCGCTGCCCTCTGCCTGAACAGTCAGTGTGGAGAGATGGGACACTGAGGAGCAACGACGAGAAGTATGTCCTTTTTTTATTGCTGCAGCATTATATGTGGCACATTGTTATATGGAGCATCTATGGGGCCATACTGAACTGTATGGAGCATTATATGGGGCATATTTGTATATGGAGCGTCTATGGGGCCATACTGAACTGTATGGAGCATTATATGGGGCATATTTGTATATGGAGCATCTATGGGGCCATAATGAACTGTATGGAGCATTATATGTGGCACATTGTTATATGGACTATCTATGGGGCCATCATGAACTGTATGGAGCATTATATGGGGCTCCTGATTCAATATGGATATTCAAAAACACTTAACCTACTGATGTCTCAATTAATTTTACTTTTATTGGTATCCTTTTCTATTTTTGAAATTTACCAGTAGTTGCTGCATTTCCCACCCTAGGCTTATACTCGAGTCATTACGTTTTCTCAGTTTTTTGTGGCAAAATTAGGGGGGTTGGCTTATACTCAGGTTGGCTTATACTCAAGTATATACAGTACATAACATCCGTCAGTGAACCAGTGAACTCTCGAGTGGTCTACATAATTTCTGTAGAATGCGGCCTGCAGTTTTTCTAATTGCTCATATGGCTAGAAAAACTGTGCTAAAGTCTGATGATATTCTTGCTATTTTGCTTTATATACATTCTATAAATTAAAGTTACAACAATACCAGGAGCAAGAAACTATAAAAATAAACAAAAACAAGCCAGGAGTCAAAATGACTCCATTCAGTAGTTCTAGGGGGGTGACCAGTCTGTTAGTCCTAGTGTTCCTGTTGCTATTGGTGATAGGGAGATGTCCATTAAAGGGAACCTGTCACCTGAAAAAATGCTATTAACTTGCAGATATGGAGTTAATCTGCTGGTTAATATTGTTGTGAAGCTGCCAGGTGCCAGCGTTTAGAAACACGCTGCCGGTAGGAAAGAAACTTTATTCCCCTGGCAGCATTCTGGTTTCAATCACGACGGCACGGGTTCAGTCACTGCTCTGTGTATAGAGAGCAGCGGCTGCAACTGCGCCCCCAGAAATGACTGAAATTCGACTCTAAGGCCTGTTTCACACATCCTGATTTTTCTGGTACCGTAAAAAAACGGTACTGTAGATGATAGTGTCCGTGTGTGTAATATTTGTGGCACAAGTGTGGCAACCTTGTGCCACCTGTATGCCCCATCAGTAACACAGGGACAAGCACCAGAGAGGAAGAGCTACAGTAAGCGCTGTTCCCCGGGACCAGTTACTGAAGGCACTCTTATCATTCTCCCCTGCTCTGCCAGCAATCAGCGCCAGCAGGGGAAATTGATGAGAGTTGTATGCAAGTGATAACAATGACAGCAAGAGGTGGCTGAATAGATGATTACTCCCATCAGCCTACACCTGCTGCTGCTAATAATAGTGAGAGCAGGAGCGGCTGATGAAAGTATTCCTCACCCGTCGCCTGCGCTGTAAATAAATAAATAAATAAAAAAACCTGGTGTGGGTTCCACTCTACTTTCTATAACCAGCCAGGCAAAACTGACAGCTGGGGGCTGCAACCCTCAACTGTCAGCTTCCGTAAGACTAGTTATCAAGAATAGATGGGTCACAATGCTGTTTTTTAAATTATTTAAATGAATAATTTAAAAAACAGCATGGGGTCCCCCCATTTTTGACAACCAGCCTTGCTAAAGCTGACAGATGGGGATTGTATTCTCAGGATGGTAAGGGGCCATTGATATAGGCCCCCATCCTAAAAACAGCAGCCAGAAGCTGCCCAGAAAAGGCACATCCATGTCATAATCCATGTCTGAGGGATAAATAATTTTCAACCTGGATGGTGCCAAGATGCGACCATCCAGGCTGAGAGCCACTGGTGAATGAGCTGCTGCGAGCGCAGCATCATTGACCAGTGGTAACATCATCTTTGGTTATCGCTGTTCAGTGAGGCTGCGTTCACAGCAGGGCTGAACTGCAGTGACCTCAGCATTGTTGGAAAAAGTCAGTCATGTGGTCACCGCAGTTCAAGCTCAATGTCTTTACGGCAGATCACCATGAAAACTATTCATCTCCCAGACATGGAATACGGAATGGAACAGAACAAAGGAGAGGTGACGGATATTGTTGTTTTTTATTTTAGTGCTATTACAGGAGACGAGGGCTTTGGTGAAATAGGCGTTAGGTCAGTATAACTGTTTATTGTTTTCTCCCTCTACTAACCTACTTTTCCCTGACATTGCCATCTCCATGTGTGGTTGCACCATTACTCCCAAGCAACATGCCCGCTGCCTTGGGGTCATACTTTATTCCAAGCTTTCATTCACACCCCACCTCTGATCACTGGCTCGCTCTTGCTATCTGCACCTCAAAAACATTTATAGAATTCGACCTTTTCTTACTTTCGACTCTTCAAAAACTCTTACTGTTTCTCTTATTCATTCTCGTCTGGACTATTGTAACTGTCTACTAATCGGTCTCCCTCTTACCAAACTCTCCCCTCTCCAATCTGTCCTGAATGCTGCAGCCAGGATCATTTTCCTCACCAACTATTACTCCGATGCCTCTACCTTGTGCCAGCCATTACACTGGTTACCCATCCACTCCAGACTCCAGTAGAAACTTATTACCCTATTCCACAAAGTGCTCCATGGCTCAGCACCACCCTACATCTCCTCCCTGGTCTCAGCCTACCACCCTACCTGTGCTCTCTGTTCTGCTAATGATCTGAGGTTAACATCCTCAATAAATAGAACCTCTGATTTTTTCTTCCTGTTCTACACCTCCCCATGCTGAAAATGTTTTAAATCGTCACAATAAAGATTGGATTTTAGAAATGGTGAGTGCCACCCTTTTTTCTCTCCACTTGTGAATTTTGCCTGGCTGGTTATAGAAAACTAGATGGTGGCCCGATTCTAATGCAACGGGTATTCTAGAATATGTATGTAGTTTATTTATGAAGATTTAAGAATAATGCAATGAATACACAGGATTTTCTGGGTAAAATATATACATTATCAGTGAAGCGGTGTTTAAACCCCGCGCCGATATCACTGATTGGTCGCGGCTGGCCAGGCGCAACCAATCAGTGAAGCGGTGTTTAAATCCCAGGCCAATATCGCTGATTGGTCGCGCCCGGCCGATCAGCGCAGCGGAGTTTAAATCCCGAGCCAATATCGCTGATTGCTGGCGACCGGGCGCGACCAATCAGCGAAGCGTGGTTCAAATCCCGGGCCAATTCTCCGCTGGTCTGCGCCTGTCGCTGATAGGTCGTGGGCACCTGGCGAGACCAATCAGCGACATGGGATTTCCGTTACAGACAGACAGAATTAGACGATTATATAGTAGATACCCGATGCGTTAGAATCGGGCCACCATCTAGTATTCATATAAACATTGGTGCTTACATTTATGTTTTAACCCATTGGACACACTGCCATTTTTTTCTCCTGTCTTTATTTTAACCCCTTAAGCCCCGAGGGTGGTTTGCACGTTAATGACCGGGCCAATTTTTACAATTCTGACCACTGTCCCTTTATGAGGTTATAACTCTGGAACGCTTCAACGGATCTTGGCGATTCTGACACTGTTTTCTCGTGACATATTGTACTTCATGATAGTGGTAAAATTTCTTCGATATAACTTGCGTTTATTTGTGAAAAAAACGAATATTTGGCGAAAATTTTGAAAATTTCGCAATTTTCCAACTTTGAATTTTTATGCCCTTAAATCACAGACATATGTCACGCAAAATACTTAATAAGTAACATTTCCCACATGTCTACTTTACATCAGCACAATTTTGGAACCAAAATTTTTTTGGGTGACGGAGTTATAAGGGTTAAAAGTTGACCAGCAATTTCTCATTTTTACAACACCATTTTTTTTAGGGACCACATCTCATTTGAAGTCATTTTGAGGGGTCTATATGATAGAAAATACCCAAGTGTGACACCATTATAAAAACTGCACCCCTCAAGGTACTCAAAACCACTTTCAAGAAGTTTATTAACCCTTCAGGTGTTTCACAGGAATTTTTGGAATGTTTAAATAAAAATAAACATTTAACTTTTTTTCACTCAAAATTTGTTTCAGCTCCAATTTGTTTTATTTTACCAAGGGTAACAGGAGAAAATAGACCTCAAAATTTGTTGCACAATTTGTCCTGAGTACGCTGATACCCCATATATGAGGGTAAACCACTGTTTGGGCGTATGGCAGAGCTCGGAAGGAAAGGAGCGCCATTTGACTTTTCAATGCAAAATTGACTGGAATTGAGATGGGACGCCATGTTGCGTTTGGAGAGCCCCTGATGTGCCTAAACACTGAAACCCCCTACAAGTGACACCATTTTGGAAAGTAGACCCCCTAAGGAACTTATCTTGATGTGTGGTGAGCACTTTGACCGACCAAGTGCTTCACAGAAGTTTATAATGCAGAGCCGTAAAAATAAAAAATCATATTTTTTCACAAAAATGATCTTTTCGCCCCCAATTTTTTAATTTCCCAAGGGTAAGAGAAGAAATTGGACCCCAAAAAATGTTGTGCAATTTGTCCTGAGTACGCTGATACCCATATGTGGGTGTAAACCATTGTTTGGGCGCATGGCAGAGCTTGGAAGGGAAGGAGCGCCATTTGACTTTTCAATGCAAAATTGACTGGAATTGAGATGGGACGCCATGTTGCGTTTGGAGAGCCCCTGATGTGCCTAAACATTGAAACTCCCTACAAGTGACACCATTTTGGAAAGTAGACCCCCTAAGGAACTTATCTAGATGTGTTTTGATAGCTTTGAACCCCCAAGTGTTTCACTACTACTAATTCCTTTTTTTTTTCACAAAAATGATTTTTAGCCCCCAGTTTTGTATTTTCACAAGGGTATCAGGATAAATTGGGCTCCAAAAGTTGTTGTCCAATTTGTCCTGAGTACGTTGATACCCCATATGTGGGGGTAAACCACAGTTTGGGCGCATGGCAGAGCTTGGAAGCAAAGGAGCGCCATTTGACTTTTCAATGCAAAATTGACTGGAATTGAGATGGGACGCCATGTTGCATTTGGAGAGCCCCTGATGTGCCTAAACATTGAAACCCCCCACAAGTGACACCATTTTGGAAAGTAGACCCCCTAAGGAACTTATCTAGATGTGTGGTGAGCACTTTGACCCAACAAGTGCTTTACAGAAGTTTATAATGCAGAGCCGTAAAAATAAAAAATCATATTTTTTCACAAAAATTATCTTTTCACCCCCAATTTTTTATTTTCCCAAGGGTGAGAGAAGAAATTGGACCCCAAAAATTGTTGTGCAATTTGTCCTGAGTACGCTGATACCCCATATGTGGGTGTAAACCATTGTTTGGGCGCAGGGCAGAGCTCGGAAGGGAAGGAGCGCCATTTGACTTTTCAATGCAAAATTGACTGGAATTGAGATGGGACGCCATGTTGCGTTTGGAGAGCCCCTAATGTGCCTAAACATTGAAACCCCCCACGAGTGACACCATTTTGGAAAGTAGACCCCTTAAGGAACTTATCTAGATGTGTGTTGAGCACTTTGACCCAACAAGTGCTTCACAGAAGTTTATAATGCAGAGCCGTAAAAATAAAAAATCATATTTTTTCACAAAAATGATCTTTTCACCCCCATTTTTTTATTTCCCCAAGGGTAAGAGAAGAAATTAGACCACAAAAGTTGTTGTGCAATTTGTCCTGAGTACGACGATACCCCATATGTGGGTGTAAACCATTGTTTGGGCGCATAGCAGAGCTCAGAAGGGAAGAAGCGCTATTTTACTTTTCAATGCAAAATTGACTGGAATTAAGATGGGATGCCATGTTGCGTTTGGAGAGCCCCTGATGTGCCTAAACATTAAACCCCCCCACAAGTGACACCATTTTGGAAAGTAGACCCCCTAAGGAACTTATCTAGATGTGTTTTGAGAGCTTTGAACCCCCAAGTGTTTCACTACAGTTTATAACGCAGAGCCGTGAAAATAAAAATTATTTTTTTTTTCACAAAAATGATTTTTTAGCCCCCAGTTTTGTATTTTCACAAGGGTATCAGGATAAATTGGACCCCAAAAGTTGTTGTCCAATTTGTCCTGAGTACGCTGATACCCCCTATGTGGGGGGGAACCACTGTTTGGGCGCATGACAGAGCTCGGAAGGGAAGGAGCGCCATTTGGAATGCAGACTTAAATGGATTGGTCTGCAGGCGTCACGTTGCATTTGCAGAGCCCCTGATGTACCCAAACAGTACAAACCCCCCACAAGTGACCCCATATTGGAAACTAGACCTCCCAAGGAACTTATCTAGATGTGTTGTGAGAACTTTGAACCCCCAAGTGTTTCACTACAGTTTACAACGCAGAGCCGTGAAAATAAAACATATTTTTTTTCCCACAAAAATGATTTTTAGCCCCCCAAATTTTTATTTTCCCAAGGATAACAAGAGAACTTGGACCCCAGAAGTTGTTGTTCAATTTGTCCCTAGTACGCTGATACCCCATATTTTGGGGTAAACCCCTTTTTGGACGCACGGGAGAGCTCGGAAGGGAAGGAGCACTGTTTTACTTTTTCAACGCAGAATTGGCTGGAATTGAGATTGGACGCCATGTCGCGTTTGGAGAGCCCCTGATGTGCCTGAACAGTGGAAACTCCCCAATTCTACCTGAAACCCTACCCCTAACCGTTTACTGAACATTTTCTGACAGTCATAAGTGCCACGTATATAAGTGCCACGTATATAAGTGCCACGTATTTAAGTGCCACGTATTTAAGTGCCACGTATTTAAGTGCCACGTATTTAAGTGCCACGTATTTAAGTGCCACGATATTTCAGTGCCACAATATTTCAGTGCCACGTATTTCAGTGCCACGTATTTCAGTGCCACGTATTTCAGTGCCACGTATTTCAGGCACTGAAAAATACGTGGCACGTAAATATTTCAGTGCCACGATATTTCAGTGCCACGATATTTCAGTGCCACGTATTTCAGTGCCACGTATTTCAGGCACTGAAAAATACGTGGCACGTAAATACGTGGCACGTAAATACGTGGCACTTAAATACGTGGCACTTAAATATGTGACACTTAAATACGTGGCACTTAAATACGTGGCACTTATATACGTGGCCACTGAAATATCGTGGCACTTATATACGTATATACGTATATAAACGTATATTTCAGTGCCACGTATTTCAGTGCCACGTATTTCAGTGCCACGTATTTCAGTGCCACGTATTTCAGGCACTGAAAAATACGTGGCACGTAAATACTTCAGTGCCACGATATTTCAGTGCCACGATATTTCAGTGCCACGTATTTCAGTGCCACGTATTTCAGGCACTGAAAAATACGTGGCACGTAAATACGTGGCACGTAAATACGTGGCACTGAAATACGTGGCACTGAAATACTTGGCACTGAAATACGTGGCACTGAAATACGTGGCACTTAAATACGTGGCACTTAAATACGTGGCACTTAAATACGTGGCACTTAAATACGTGGCACTTAAATACGTGGCACTTATATACGTGGCCACTGAAATATCGTGGCACTTATATACGTATATACGTATATAAACGTATATTTCAGTGCCACGTATTTCAGTGCCACGTATTTCAGGTTAGGGGTAGGGTTAGGGGTAGGGTTAGGGTTTTTTGTTTTTTTCTTGTTTTCTTGTGTTTTTCTATAAAAACGCATGCGTTTTACCGCGTTTACATGCATTTTTTCACACATGCGGTTTTTTTAAAAAACGCATGCAGATAAAAACGCAAGTGTGAAACCAGACTAAAAGACGCTTTTTATAGCAAAAAAGTTTTTGCGTCTCCACATTTTGAGACCTATAATTTTTCCACATTTTGGTCCACAGAGTCATGTGAGGTCTTGTTTTTTGCGGGACGAGTTGACGTTTTTATTGGTAACATTTTCGGACACGTGACCATTTTTTATCACTTTTTATTCCGATTTTTGTGAGGCAGAATAACCAAAAACCAGCTATTCATGAATTTCTTTTGGGAGAGGCGTTTATACCGTTCTGCGCTTGGTAAAATTGATAAAGCAGTTTTATTCGTCGGGTCAGTACGATTACAGCGATACCTTATTTATATCATTTTTTTATGTTTTGACGCTTTTATACGATAAAAACTATTTTATAGAAAAAATAATTATTTTGGCATCGCTTTATTCTGAGGACTATAACTTTTTTTTTTTTTGCTGATGATGCTGTATGGCAGCTCGTTTTTTGCGGGACAAGATGACGTTTTCAGCGGTAACATGGTTATTTATATCCGTCTTTTTGATCGCGTGTTATTCCACTTTTTGTTCGGCGGTATGGTAATAAAGCGTTGTTTTTTGCCTCGTTTTTTTTTTTTTTTTCTTACGGTGTTTACTGAAGGGGTTAACTAGTGGGCCAGTTTTATAGGTTGGGTCGTTACGGACGCGGCGATACTAAATATGTGTACTTTTATTGTTTTTGTTTGTTTTTTTTAGATAAAGAAATGTACTTATGGGAATAATATTTTTTTTATTATTATTATTTATTTAGGAATTATTTTTTTTTTATTTTACACATGTGGAAATTTTTTTTTTTACTTTTTTACTTTGTCCCAGGGGGGGACATCACAGATCGCAGATCTGATAGTGTGCACAGCACTCTATCAGATCCGCGATCATACTTTCATCGGAGCAGGCTGCAGCTTTCATCTGCAGCCTGCTCCGACCCGGAAGTGCTCCCTGCAGGACCCGGATACAGCCCCTCGGCCATTTTGGATCCGGGGCCTGCAGGGAGAAGACGTTCGGTACGAGGTGAGTACATCACCTTGTACCGATCGTCTCAGGGAAGCCCGCAGGGAGCCCCCTCCCTGCGCGATGCTTCCCTGTACCGCCGGTACACCGCGATCATGTTTGATCGCGGTGTGCCGGGGGTTAATGTGCCGGGGGCGGTCCGTGACCGCTCCTGGCACATAGTGCCGGATGTCAGCTGCGATATGCAGCCGACACCCGGCCGCGATCGGCCGCGCTCCCCCCGTGAGCGCGGCCGATCGCGTATGACGTACTATACCGTCACCGGGAATTAAGGCCCACCCCACCTCGACGGTATAGTACGTCATATGGGATTAAGGGGTTAAGAGTCAAAACGTTATTAGTCATCTATCGCTGTCTGCAGCTTCTTTTCTGCAGGATGCCAAATAGTTTTCAAAGACACCATTTATTGTACAATATGATAAACTTAAAAATGGGGAAAATGTTTATTCTCTCCCTTACACACTGTCCTCCATGTTGTTCTCTCCCTCACAGACTGTCCTCCATGTTATTCTCTCCCTCAACGACTGTCCACGATGTTATTCTCTCCTCACACACTGTCCTCCATGTTATTCTCTCCTTCACAGACTGTCCTCAATGTTATTTTCTCCCTCACAGACTGTCCTCCATGTTATTCTCTCCCTCACAGACTGTCCTCCATGTTATTCTCTCCCTCAGACTGTCCTCAATGTTATTCTCTCTCTCACACACAGTCCTCCATGTTATTCTCTCCCTCACAGATTGTCCTCTATGTTATTCTCTCTCTCACACACTGTACTCCATGTTATTCTCTCTCTCACACACTGTCCTCCATGTTATTCTCTCTCTCACAGATTGTTCTTCATGTTATTCTCACCCTCTCAGACTGTCTTCCATGTTATTCTCTCCCTCACAGACTGTCCTCCATGTTATCTTCTCCCTCACAGACTGTCCATTTTATTCTCGCCCTCACAGACTGTCCTCCATGTTATGCTCGCCCTCACAGACTGTTCTCCAAGTTATTCTTTACCTCACAGACTGTTCTCCATGTTATTCTCTCCCTTACAGACTGTCCTCCATGTTACTCTCTCCTTCACAGACTGTCCTCCATGTTATTTTCTCCCTCACAGACTGTCCTCCATGTTATTCTCTCCCTCACAGACTGTCCTCCATGTTATTCTCTCCCTCAGACTGTCCTCAATGTTATTCTCTCTCTCACACACAGTCCTCCATGTTATTCTCTCCCTCACAGATTGTCCTCTATGTTATTCTCTCTCTCACACACTGTACTCCATGTTATTCTCTCTCTCACACACTGTCCTCCATGTTATTCTCTCTCTCACAGATTGTCCTTCATGTTATTCTCACCCTCTCAGACTGTCTTCCATGTTATTCTCTCCCTCACAGACTGTCCTCCATGTTATCTTCTCCCTCACAGACTGTCCATTTTATTCTCGCCCTCACAGACTGTCCTCCATGTTATGCTCGCCCTCACAGACTGTTCTCCAAGTTATTCTTTACCTCACAGACTGTTCTCCATGTTATTCTCTCCCTTACAGACTGTCCTCCATGTTACTCTCTCCTTCACAGACTGTCCTCCATGTTATTTTCTCCCTCACAGACTGTCCTCCATGTTATTCTCTCCCTCACAGACTGTCCTCCATGTTATTCTCTCCCTCAGACTGTCCTCAATGTTATTCTCTCTCTCACACACAGTCCTCCATGTTATTCTCTCCCTCACAGATTGTCCTCTATGTTATTCTCTCTCTCACACACTGTACTCCATGTTATTCTCTCTCTCACACACTGTCCTCCATGTTATTCTCTCTCTCACAGATTGTCCTTCATGTTATTCTCACCCTCTCAGACTGTCTTCCATGTTATTCTCTCCCTCACAGACTGTCCTCCATGTTATCTTCTCCCTCACAGACTGTCCATTTTATTCTCGCCCTCACAGACTGTCCTCCATGTTATGCTCGCCCTCACAGACTGTTCTCCAAGTTATTCTTTACCTCACAGACTGTTCTCCATGTTATTCTCTCCTCACACACTGTCCTCCATGTTATTCTCTCCTTCACAGACTGTCCTCCATGTTATTTTCTCCCTCACAGACTGTCCTCCATGTTATTCTCTCCCTCACAGACTGTATCCATGTTATTCTCTCCCTCACAGACTGTCCTCCATGTTATTCTCTCTCTCACAGATTGTCCTCCATGTTATTCTCTCTCTCACACACTGTCCTCCATGTTATTCTCTCCCTCACAGACTGTATCCATGTTATTCTCTCCCTCACAGACTGTCCTCCATGTTATTCTCTCCCACACAGACTGTCCTCCATGTTATTCTCTCCCACACAGACTGTCCTCCATGTTATTCTCTCCCTCACAGATTGTCCTCAATGATATTCTCTCTCTCACACACTGTCCTCCATGTTATTCTCTCCCTGACAGATTGTCCTTCATGTTATTCTCGCCCTCTCAGACTGTCTTCCATATTATTCTTTCCCTCACAGACTGTCCTCCATGTTATTCTCTCCTTCACAGACTATCCTCCATGTTATTTTCTCCCTCACAGACTGTCCTCCATGTTATTCTCTCCCTCACAGACTGTCCTCCATGTTATTCTCTCTCACAGATTGTCCTCCATATTATTCTCTCTCACACACACACTGTCCTTTATGTTATTCTCTCCCTCACAGATTGTCCTTCATCTTATTCTCGCCCTCTCAGACTGTCTTCCATGTTATTTTCTCCCTCACAGACTGTCCTCCATGTTATTCTCTCCCTCACAGACTGTCCTCCATGTTATTCTCTCCCACACAGACTGTCCTCCATGTTATTCTCTCCCTCACAGATTGTCCTCAATGTTATTCTCTCTCACACACACTGTTCTCCATGTTATTCTCTCCCTGACAGATTGTCCTTCATGTTATTCTCGCCCTCTCACACTGTCTTCCATATTATTCTCTCCCTCATACACTGTCCTCCATGTTATTCTCTCCTTCACAGACTGTCCTCCATGTTATTCTCTCCCTCACAGACTGTCCTCCATGTTATTCTCTCTTGCAGATTGTCCTCCATATTATTCTCTCTCTCACACACACTGTCCTTTATGTTATTCTCTCCCTCACAGATTGTCCTTCATCTTATTCTTGCCCTCTCAGACTGTCTTCCATGTTATTTTCTCCCTCACAGACTGTCCTCCATGTTATTCTCTCCCTCACAGACTGTCCTCCATGTTATTCTCTCCCACGCAGACTGTCCTCCATGTTATTCTCTCCTCACACACTGTCCTCCATGTTATTCTCTCCTTCACAGACTGTCCTCCATGTTATTTTCTCCCTCACAGACTGTCCTCCATGTTATTCTCTCCCTCACAAACTGTATCCATGTTATTCTCTCCCTCACAGACTGTCCTCCATGTTATTCTCTCTCTCACAGTTTGTCCTCCATGTTATTCTCTCTCTCACTCACTGTCCTCCATGTTATTCTCTCCCTCACAGATTGTCCTTCATCTTATTCTCGCCCTCTCAGACTGTCTTCCATGTTATTTTCTCCCTCACAGACTGTCCTCCATGTTATTCTCTCCCACACAGACTGTCCTCCATGTTATTCTCTC
Source organism: Ranitomeya variabilis (assembly GCF_051348905.1). Lineage (NCBI taxonomy): Eukaryota > Metazoa > Chordata > Amphibia > Anura > Dendrobatidae > Ranitomeya > Ranitomeya variabilis. The sequence goes on from NC_135233.1 coordinate 1,053,835,841, forward strand.
CCACACAGACTGTCCTCCATGTTATTCTCTCCCTCACAGATTGTCCTCAATGATATTCTCTCTCACACACACTGTCCTCCATGTTATTCTCTCCCTGACAGATTGTCCTTCATGTTATTCTCGCCCTCTCAGACTGTCTTCCATATTATTCTTTCCCTCACAGACTGTCCTCCATGTTATTCTCTCCTTCACAGACTATCCTCCATGTCATTTTCTCCCTCACAGACTGTCCTCCATGTTATTCTCTCCCTCACAGACTGTCCTCCATGTTATTCTCTCTCGCAGATTGTCCTCCATATTATTCTCTCTCTCACACACACACACTGTCCTTTATGTTATTCTCTCCCTCACAGATTGTCCTTCATCTTATTCTCGCCCTCTCAGACTGTCTTCCATGTTATTTTCTCCCTCACAGACTGTCCTCCATGTTATTCTCTCCCTCACAGACTGTCCTCCATATTATTCTCTCCCACACAGACTGTCCTCCATGTTATTCTCTCCCTCACAGATTGTCCTCAATGTTATTCTCTCTCTCACACACTGTACTCCATGTTATTCTCTCCCTGACAGATTGTCCTTCATGTTATTCTCGCCCTCTCAGACTGTCTTCCATATTATTCTCTCCCTCATACACTGTCCTCCATGTTATTCTCTCCTTCACAGACTATCCTCCATGTTATTTTCTCCCTCACAGACTGTCCTCCATATTATTCTCTCCCTCACAGACTGTCCTCCATGTTATTCTCTCTCGCAGATTGTCCTCCATATTATTCTCTCTCTCACACACACTGTCCTTTATGTTATTCTCTCCCTCTCAGATTGTCCTTCATCTTATTCTTGCCCTCTCAGACTGTCTTCCATGTTATTTTCTCCCTCACAGACTGTCCTCCATGTTATTCTCTCCCTCACAGACTGTCCTCCATGTTATTCTCTCCCACGCAGACTGTCCTCCATGTTTTTCTCTCCCTCACAGATTGTCCTCCATGTTATTCTCTCTCTCACACACTGTCCTCCATGTTATTGTCTCCTTCATAGATTGTCCTTCATGTTATTCTCGCCCTCTCAGACTGTCTTCCATATTATTCTCTCCCTCACAGACTGTCCTCTATGTTATTCTCTCCCTTACACACTGTCCTCCATGTTATTTTCTCCCTCACAATCTGTCCATGTTATTCTCACCCTCACAGACTGTCCTCCATTTTATTCTCGCCCTCACAGACTGTCCTCCATGTTATTCTTTAACTCACAGACTGTTCTCCATGATATTCTCTCCCTCACAGACTGTCCTCCATGTTATTCTCTCCTCACACACTGTCTTCCATGTTATTCTCTCCTTCACAGACTGTCCTCTATGTTATTTTCTCCCTCACAGACTGTCCTCCATGTTATTCTCTCCCTCACAGACTGCCCTCCATGTTATTCTGTGCCTCGCACACTGTCCTCCATGTTATTCTCTCACTCACAGACTGACCTCCATGTTATTTTCTCCCTCACAGACTGTCTACTACGTTTTCTTGTCCCTCACAGACTGTCCTCCATGTTATTCTCTCCATCACAGACTGCCCTCCATGTTATACTCTCTCTCACACACTGTCCTCCATGTTATTCTTTCCCTCACAGATTGTCCTCCATGTTATTCTCTCTCTCACACACTGTCCTCCATATTATTCTCTCCCTCACTGATTGTCCTTCATGTGGTTCTCTCCCTCACACACTGTCCTCCATGTGGTTCTCTCCCTCACACACTGTCCTCCATGTTATTCTCTCCCTCACAGACTGTCCATGTTATTCTCGCTCTCACAGACTGTTCTCCATGTTATTCTCTCCGTCACAGACTGTCCTCCATCTTATCTTCTCCCTAACAGACTGTCCATTTTATTCTCGCCCTCACAGACTGTTCTCCATGTTATTCTTGCCCTCACAGACTGTCCTCCATGTTACTCTCTCCCTCACAGACTGTCCTCCATGTTTTTCTCTCCTCACACACTGTCCTCCATGTTATTCTCTCCTTCACAGACTGTCCTAAATGTTATTTTCTCCCTCACAGACTGTCCTCCATGTTATTCTCTCTCACAGATTGTCCTCCATGTTATTCTCTCCCTCACAGACTGTCCTCCATGTTATTCTCTCCCTCAGACTGTCCTCAATGTTATTCTCTCTCTCACACACAGTCCTCCATGTTATTCTCTCCCTCACAGATTGTCCTCTATGTTATTCTCTCTCTCACACACTGTACTCCATGTTATTCTCTCTCTCACACACTGTCCTCCATGTTATTCTCTCTCTCACAGATTGTTCTTCATGTTATTCTCACCCTCTCAGACTGTCTTCCATGTTATTCTCTCCCTCACAGACTGTCCTCCATGTTATCTTCTCCCTCACAGACTGTCCATTTTATTCTCGCCCTCACAGACTGTCCTCCATGTTATGCTCGCCCTCACAGACTGTTCTCCAAGTTATTCTTTACCTCACAGACTGTTCTCCATGTTATTCTCTCCCTTACAGACTGTCCTCCATGTTACTCTCTCCTTCACAGACTGTCCTCCATGTTATTTTCTCCCTCACAGACTGTCCTCCATGTTATTCTCTCCCTCACAGACTGTCCTCCATGTTATTCTCTCCCTCAGACTGTCCTCAATGTTATTCTCTCTCTCACACACAGTCCTCCATGTTATTCTCTCCCTCACAGATTGTCCTCTATGTTATTCTCTCTCTCACACACTGTACTCCATGTTATTCTCTCTCTCACACACTGTCCTCCATGTTATTCTCTCTCTCACAGATTGTCCTTCATGTTATTCTCACCCTCTCAGACTGTCTTCCATGTTATTCTCTCCCTCACAGACTGTCCTCCATGTTATCTTCTCCCTCACAGACTGTCCATTTTATTCTCGCCCTCACAGACTGTCCTCCATGTTATGCTCGCCCTCACAGACTGTTCTCCAAGTTATTCTTTACCTCACAGACTGTTCTCCATGTTATTCTCTCCCTTACAGACTGTCCTCCATGTTACTCTCTCCTTCACAGACTGTCCTCCATGTTATTTTCTCCCTCACAGACTGTCCTCCATGTTATTCTCTCCCTCACAGACTGTCCTCCATGTTATTCTCTCCCTCAGACTGTCCTCAATGTTATTCTCTCTCTCACACACAGTCCTCCATGTTATTCTCTCCCTCACAGATTGTCCTCTATGTTATTCTCTCTCTCACACACTGTACTCCATGTTATTCTCTCTCTCACACACTGTCCTCCATGTTATTCTCTCTCTCACAGATTGTCCTTCATGTTATTCTCACCCTCTCAGACTGTCTTCCATGTTATTCTCTCCCTCACAGACTGTCCTCCATGTTATCTTCTCCCTCACAGACTGTCCATTTTATTCTCGCCCTCACAGACTGTCCTCCATGTTATGCTCGCCCTCACAGACTGTTCTCCAAGTTATTCTTTACCTCACAGACTGTTCTCCATGTTATTCTCTCCTCACACACTGTCCTCCATGTTATTCTCTCCTTCACAGACTGTCCTCCATGTTATTTTCTCCCTCACAGACTGTCCTCCATGTTATTCTCTCCCTCACAGACTGTATCCATGTTATTCTCTCCCTCACAGACTGTCCTCCATGTTATTCTCTCTCTCACAGATTGTCCTCCATGTTATTCTCTCTCTCACACACTGTCCTCCATGTTATTCTCTCCCTCACAGACTGTATCCATGTTATTCTCTCCCTCACAGACTGTCCTCCATGTTATTCTCTCCCACACAGACTGTCCTCCATGTTATTCTCTCCCACACAGACTGTCCTCCATGTTATTCTCTCCCTCACAGATTGTCCTCAATGATATTCTCTCTCTCACACACTGTCCTCCATGTTATTCTCTCCCTGACAGATTGTCCTTCATGTTATTCTCGCCCTCTCAGACTGTCTTCCATATTATTCTTTCCCTCACAGACTGTCCTCCATGTTATTCTCTCCTTCACAGACTATCCTCCATGTTATTTTCTCCCTCACAGACTGTCCTCCATGTTATTCTCTCCCTCACAGACTGTCCTCCATGTTATTCTCTCTCACAGATTGTCCTCCATATTATTCTCTCTCACACACACACTGTCCTTTATGTTATTCTCTCCCTCACAGATTGTCCTTCATCTTATTCTCGCCCTCTCAGACTGTCTTCCATGTTATTTTCTCCCTCACAGACTGTCCTCCATGTTATTCTCTCCCTCACAGACTGTCCTCCATGTTATTCTCTCCCACACAGACTGTCCTCCATGTTATTCTCTCCCTCACAGATTGTCCTCAATGTTATTCTCTCTCACACACACTGTTCTCCATGTTATTCTCTCCCTGACAGATTGTCCTTCATGTTATTCTCGCCCTCTCACACTGTCTTCCATATTATTCTCTCCCTCATACACTGTCCTCCATGTTATTCTCTCCTTCACAGACTGTCCTCCATGTTATTCTCTCCCTCACAGACTGTCCTCCATGTTATTCTCTCTTGCAGATTGTCCTCCATATTATTCTCTCTCTCACACACACTGTCCTTTATGTTATTCTCTCCCTCACAGATTGTCCTTCATCTTATTCTTGCCCTCTCAGACTGTCTTCCATGTTATTTTCTCCCTCACAGACTGTCCTCCATGTTATTCTCTCCCTCACAGACTGTCCTCCATGTTATTCTCTCCCACGCAGACTGTCCTCCATGTTATTCTCTCCTCACACACTGTCCTCCATGTTATTCTCTCCTTCACAGACTGTCCTCCATGTTATTTTCTCCCTCACAGACTGTCCTCCATGTTATTCTCTCCCTCACAAACTGTATCCATGTTATTCTCTCCCTCACAGACTGTCCTCCATGTTATTCTCTCTCTCACAGTTTGTCCTCCATGTTATTCTCTCTCTCACTCACTGTCCTCCATGTTATTCTCTCCCTCACAGATTGTCCTTCATCTTATTCTCGCCCTCTCAGACTGTCTTCCATGTTATTTTCTCCCTCACAGACTGTCCTCCATGTTATTCTCTCCCACACAGACTGTCCTCCATGTTATTCTCTCCCACACAGACTGTCCTCCATGTTATTCTCTCCCTCACAGATTGTCCTCAATGATATTCTCTCTCACACACACTGTCCTCCATGTTATTCTCTCCCTGACAGATTGTCCTTCATGTTATTCTCGCCCTCTCAGACTGTCTTCCATATTATTCTTTCCCTCACAGACTGTCCTCCATGTTATTCTCTCCTTCACAGACTATCCTCCATGTCATTTTCTCCCTCACAGACTGTCCTCCATGTTATTCTCTCCCTCACAGACTGTCCTCCATGTTATTCTCTCTCGCAGATTGTCCTCCATATTATTCTCTCTCTCACACACACACACTGTCCTTTATGTTATTCTCTCCCTCACAGATTGTCCTTCATCTTATTCTCGCCCTCTCAGACTGTCTTCCATGTTATTTTCTCCCTCACAGACTGTCCTCCATGTTATTCTCTCCCTCACAGACTGTCCTCCATATTATTCTCTCCCACACAGACTGTCCTCCATGTTATTCTCTCCCTCACAGATTGTCCTCAATGTTATTCTCTCTCTCACACACTGTACTCCATGTTATTCTCTCCCTGACAGATTGTCCTTCATGTTATTCTCGCCCTCTCAGACTGTCTTCCATATTATTCTCTCCCTCATACACTGTCCTCCATGTTATTCTCTCCTTCACAGACTATCCTCCATGTTATTTTCTCCCTCACAGACTGTCCTCCATATTATTCTCTCCCTCACAGACTGTCCTCCATGTTATTCTCTCTCGCAGATTGTCCTCCATATTATTCTCTCTCTCACACACACTGTCCTTTATGTTATTCTCTCCCTCTCAGATTGTCCTTCATCTTATTCTTGCCCTCTCAGACTGTCTTCCATGTTATTTTCTCCCTCACAGACTGTCCTCCATGTTATTCTCTCCCTCACAGACTGTCCTCCATGTTATTCTCTCCCACGCAGACTGTCCTCCATGTTTTTCTCTCCCTCACAGATTGTCCTCCATGTTATTCTCTCTCTCACACACTGTCCTCCATGTTATTGTCTCCTTCATAGATTGTCCTTCATGTTATTCTCGCCCTCTCAGACTGTCTTCCATATTATTCTCTCCCTCACAGACTGTCCTCTATGTTATTCTCTCCCTTACACACTGTCCTCCATGTTATTTTCTCCCTCACAATCTGTCCATGTTATTCTCACCCTCACAGACTGTCCTCCATTTTATTCTCGCCCTCACAGACTGTCCTCCATGTTATTCTTTAACTCACAGACTGTTCTCCATGATATTCTCTCCCTCACAGACTGTCCTCCATGTTATTCTCTCCTCACACACTGTCTTCCATGTTATTCTCTCCTTCACAGACTGTCCTCTATGTTATTTTCTCCCTCACAGACTGTCCTCCATGTTATTCTCTCCCTCACAGACTGCCCTCCATGTTATTCTGTGCCTCGCACACTGTCCTCCATGTTATTCTCTCACTCACAGACTGACCTCCATGTTATTTTCTCCCTCACAGACTGTCTACTACGTTTTCTTGTCCCTCACAGACTGTCCTCCATGTTATTCTCTCCATCACAGACTGCCCTCCATGTTATACTCTCTCTCACACACTGTCCTCCATGTTATTCTTTCCCTCACAGATTGTCCTCCATGTTATTCTCTCTCTCACACACTGTCCTCCATATTATTCTCTCCCTCACTGATTGTCCTTCATGTGGTTCTCTCCCTCACACACTGTCCTCCATGTGGTTCTCTCCCTCACACACTGTCCTCCATGTTATTCTCTCCCTCACAGACTGTCCATGTTATTCTCGCTCTCACAGACTGTTCTCCATGTTATTCTCTCCGTCACAGACTGTCCTCCATCTTATCTTCTCCCTAACAGACTGTCCATTTTATTCTCGCCCTCACAGACTGTTCTCCATGTTATTCTTGCCCTCACAGACTGTCCTCCATGTTACTCTCTCCCTCACAGACTGTCCTCCATGTTTTTCTCTCCTCACACACTGTCCTCCATGTTATTCTCTCCTTCACAGACTGTCCTAAATGTTATTTTCTCCCTCACAGACTGTCCTCCATGTTATTCTCTCTCACAGATTGTCCTCCATGTTATTCTCTCTCACACACTGTCCTCCATTTTATTCTCTCCCTCACAGATTGTCCTTCATCTTATTCTGGCCCTCTCAGACTGTCCTCCATGTTATTTTCTCCCTCACAGACTGTCCTCCATGTTATTCTCTCCCTCACAGACTGTCCTCCATGTTATTCTCTCCCTCACAGACTGTCCTCCATGTTATTCTCTCCCTCACACACTGTCCTCCATGTTATTCTCTCCCTCACAGACTGTCATCCGTGTTATTCTCTCCCTCACACACTGTCCTCCATGTTATTTTCTCCCTCACAGACTGTCCTCCATGTTATTCTCTTCCTCACACACTGTCCTCCATGTTATTCTCTCCCTCACAGACTGACCTCCATATTATTCTCTCCCTCACAGACTGTCCTCCATGTTATTCTCTCAAACACACACTGTTCTCATGTTTTTCTCTCCCTCACAGATTGTCCTCCATGTTATTTTCTCTCTCACACACTGTCCTCCATGTTATTCTCTCCCTCACAGATTGTCCTTCATGTTATTCTCGCCCTCTCAGACTGTCTTCCATGTTGTTATCTCCCTCACAGACTGTTCTCCATGTTATTCTCTCCCTCACACACTGTCCTCCATGTTATTCTCTCCCTCACAGATGGTCCATGTTATTCTCTCCCTCACAGACTGTTCTCCATGTTATTCTCTTCCTCACAGACTGTCCTCCATGTTATTCTCTCCCCCACAGACTGTCCTCCATGTTATTCTCTTCCTCACACACTGTCCTCCATGTTATTCCCTCCCTCACAGACTGTCCTCCATGTTATTCTCTCCCTCACACACTGTCCTCCATGTTATTTTCTTCCTCACACACTGTCTTTCATGTTATTTTCTCCCTCACACATTGTCCTCCATGTTATTCCCTCCTTCACACACTGTCCTCCATGTTATTTTCTCCCTCACACACTGTCCTCCATGTTATTCTCTCCCTCACAGACTGTCCTCCGTGTTATTCTCTCCCTCACACACTGTCCTCCATGTTATTTTCTCCCTCACCCACTGTCCTCCATGTTATTTTCTCCCTCACACACTGTCCTCCATGTTATTCCCTCCTTCACACACTGTCATCCATGTTATTCTTTCCTTCACAGACTGCCCTCCATGTTATTCTCTCCCTCCCACACTGTCCTCCATGTTATTCTTTCCCTCACAGACTGCCCTTCATGTTATTCTCTCCCTCACACACTGTCCTCCATGTTATTCTCTCCCTCACAAACTGACCTCCATGTTATTCTCTCCCTCACAGACTGTCCTCTATGTTATTCTGTCTCTCACAGACAGTACTTCATGTTATTCTCGTTCTAGTATATGTATGTAGTTTATTTATGAACGCTGATTGGTCGAGGTCAGCTTGTGCTGATCACCGGCAGAACAAGGAAGAATGATGAAAGCTGTCTTCAGCACTCGGCACTGGGGAACAGTGCTTACTGTAGCGCTGCTTCTCAGGAGCTTGTGCATGTCACACGGATGACATCTATGTGCATGTGTGCAGGACGTTTTGCGGCCCATGCTGACAGTAAAAAACGGACATGTCAGGGTGGTTTGCCCATGGACACACGGTCCGTGGAAACACATTGACATGAGCACAGACCCATGCATTTGAATGGGTCTATGTGTGTCAGTGTCTCCGGTACGTGTGAAAACTGTCACCACACGTACCAGAGACACGGACATGTGAAAGAGGCCTAATGCAAAGTCACTGGCCATAATTGCGGCTGTCAACAGAGTACACCTAAAAACACAACATTAATTCCATAGAGTGGTTCACAGTACAGAGATAATAACACAATGATGTCAAAGTAAAGTTATAATAATCACAGTGATGTCACAGTACAGAGATAATGAACAGAGTGATGTCACAGTACAATGATAATAAACACAGTGATGTCACAGTACAGGGATAATAAACACAGTGATGTCACAGTACAGGGATAATAAACACAGCGATGCCACAGTGCTGTGATAAATAAATGATGTCACAGTACAGATACAATAAATTCTGTTATGTCACATTTTAGAGATAATAAACACAATGATGTCACAATAGAGAGATAATAAACCCAAGGATGTCACCGTACAGAAATAATAAAAGCAGTGATATCACAGTACAGAGAAAATAAACACAGTGATGTCACGGGACAGAGATAATAAACACAGTGATGTCACACTTCAGGGTAAGAAACAGTGATGCCATAGTACAAAGATAGTGTAATTAACAGTGATGTCACAGAAAAGGGATAATAAACATAGTGATGTCATAGTATAGGGCCAATAAACACGATGTTGTCATAGTACAGGGATAATAAACAGTGATGCCACAGCATAGAGATAATAAATACAGTGATGTCACAGTACAGGGATAATAAACACAGTGATGTCACAGTACAGAGATAATAAACACAGTGATGTCACAGTACAGGGATAATATACACAGTGATGTCACAGTACAGGGATAATAAACACAGTGATGTCACATTACAGAGATAATAAACACAGTGATGTCACAGTACAGGGATAATAAACACAGTGATGTCACAGTACAGAGATAATAAACACAGTGATGTCACAGTGCAGAGATAATAAACACAGTGATGTCACAGTACAGGGATAATAAACACAGTGATGTCACAGTACAAGGATAATAAACACAGTGATGTCACAGTACAGGGATAATGAACACAGTGATGTCACAGTACAGAGATAATAAACACAGTGATGTCACAGTACAGGGATAATAAACACAGTGATGTCACAGTACAGGGATAATAAACACAGTGATGTCACAGTGCAGAGATAATAAACACAGTGATGTCACAGTACAGGGATAATAAACACAGTGATGTCACAGTACAGAGATAATAAACACAGTAATGTCACAGTACAGGGATAATAAACACAGTGATGTCACAGTACAGAGATAATAAACACAGTGATGTCACAGTGCAGAGATAATAAACACAGTGATGTCACAGTACAGGGATAATAAATACAGTGATGTCATAGTACAGGGATAATAAACACAGTGATGTCACAGCACAGGGATAATAAACACAGTGATGTCACAGTACAGAGATAATAAACACAGTGATGTCACAGTACTGGGATAATAAACACAGTGATTTCACAGTACAGGGATAATAAACACAGTGATGTCACAGTACAGGGGTAATAAACACAGTGATGTCACAGTACAGAGATAATAAACACTGTGATGTCACAGTACAGGGATAATAAACACAGCGATGTCACAGTACAGGGATAATAAACACAGTGATGTCACATTACAGAGATAATAAACACAGTGATGTCACAGTACAGGGATAATAAACATAGTGATGTCACATTACAGAGATAATAAACACAGTGATGTCACAGTACAGGAATAATAAACACAGCGATGTCACAGTACAGGGATAATAAACACAGCGATGTTACAGTACAGGGATAATAAACACAGTGATGTCACAGTACAGAGATAATAAACACAGTGATGTCACAGTACAGGGATAATAAACAAAGTGACGTCACAGTACAGAGATAATAAACACAGTGATGTCACAGTACAGGGATAATAAACACAGTGATGTCACAGTACAGGGATAATAAACATTGATGTCACAGTACAGGGATAATAACCACATTGATGTCACAGTACAGAGATAATAAACACAGTGATGTCACAGTACAGGGATAATAAACACAGTGATGTCACAGTACAGAGATAATAAACACAGTGATGTCACAGTACAGGGATAATAAACACAGTGATGTCACAGTACAGAGATAATAAACACAGTGATGTCACAGTACAGAGATAATAAACACAGTGATGTCACAGTACAGAGATAATAAATACAGTGATGTCACAGTACAATAAACATGCACACTCAATTAGACTGAGTGTGCATGTGTTCTCATTTGGAACTGGTGAGTAAATTTCTGTCAAGCTCCTCTAGCCATCTTACCTCCCCTGATACAGAAAGATCCTGTAGTTGAAATCCTGGATTCTTGTCTCCTCTGACATCTGCAGGTGTGATGTGGAGCATCAATTGTTTCCTCTTCTCAGCTCATGGCTGGATATTTACATGCTTAAAAATTTAAGCAAGAATTTTTGCATTCACTGACAGCAAGCCAAAAGTTTTAAAATGGTGAAAAGTTGATATGTAAAGTAATAAAGCATCTAGAACTTTTCATATGAAGCAATTAAGCTGCAGGGGTCTCATTAATTTTCATTATCTATTTTCTTATGCTGCACAGTTTATCAAGGGTAATATAATAAGAATCCAATATTGTTACCTAGTTAGACTGTTTAACCCCTAGAAATAACAATGAATGAATGTAGCGAACCGTGCAAACTCCCTATTAACATTTTTATTTTCTTTTTGCATTTGTGTATATTAATATATCTGATTATATTTTATTTTATTGTTTTCTTTTCAATTGATATTGATCATGAGCAATTTTACTCTTGTTTACCATAGTTTATATGTTTGTTTTATAAATTCCCAAGAAATTAAATATTTGTTTCCAACCTGATATTTCATTATTTTTTGTTTTTCCTAATAAATTACCCAAGATCTTTTTTCAAGTTCTCACAGTCATTCTTGGTATTTTTTAAGTGTTAAGAGCCAATCTCCCATGTGTTTGGCTGCTCATGTCTGTTATAAAGGCAACATTGTGAATATATTCCCATGACCTCCCACCTACGTGCATTATCTTCCCACTATGGTGCACTCATGGCTCAACCATATTAGTTCAGTTCTAAAATGACCTGATTCTAAGTGGTTTGTAGATATACAGTGGGTACGGAAAGTATTCAAACCCCTTTAAAGTTTTCACTCTTTGTTTCATTGCAGCCATTTGGTAAATTCAAAAAAGTTCATTTTTTTCTCATTAATGTACACTATGCACCCCATCTTGACTGAAAAAAACAGAAATGTAGAACTTTTTTCAAATTTATTAAAAAAGAAAAATTGAAATATCACATGGTCATAAGTATTCAAGACCCTTTGCTCAGTATTGAGTAGAAGCACCTCTTGAGCTAGTACAGCCACGACTCTTCTTGGGAATGATTCAACAAGTTTTTCACACCTGGATTTGGGGATCCTCTGCCATTCTTCCTTGCAGATCCTCTCCAGCTCTGTCAGGTTGGATGGTGAACATTGGTGGATAGTAGTGATGAGCGAATATACTCGTTACTTGAGATTTCTCGAGCATGCTCGGGAGTCCTCCAAGTATTTTTAGTGCTCGGAGATTTAGGTTTTCTTGCCGCAGCTGAATGTTTTACATCTGATAGCCATCATAAGTACATGTGGGGGTTGCCTTGTTGCTAGGGAATCCCCACATGTACTTATGCTGGCTATCAGATGTAAATCATTCAGCTGCGGCAAGAAAAACTAAATATCTGAGCACTAAAAAATACTTGGAGGACCCCCAAGCATGCTCGAGAAATCTCGAGTAACGAGTATATTCGCTCATCACTAGTGGACAGCCATTTTCAGGTCTCTCAAGGGATGCTCAATTGGGTTTAGGTCAGGGCTCTGGCTGGGCCAGTCAAGAATGGTCACAGAGTTGTTCTGAAGCCACTCCTTTGTTATTTTAGCTGTGTGCTTAGGGTCATTGTCTCGTTGGAAGGTGAATCTTCGGCCAAGTCTGAGGTCCAGAGCACTCTGGGAGAGATTTTTATCCAGGATATCTCTGTACTTGGCCGCATTTATGTTTCCTTCAATGGCAAAGAGGCATACTGTCCCTGCAGCTGAAAAACACACCAATAGCATGATGCTGCCACCACCGTGTTTCACTGTTGGCATTGTATTGGGCAGATTATGAGCAGTGCCTGGTTTTCTCCACATATACCACTTCGAATTATCACCAAAAAGTTTTATCTTCATCTCATCAGACCATAGAATCTTATTTCTCATAGTCTGGGAGTCCTTCATGTGTTTTCTAGCAAACTCTATGTGGGTTTTCATATGTCTTGCACTGAGCAGATGCTTCAGTCGGGCCACTCTGCCATAAAGACCCGACTGGTGGAGGGCTGCAGTGATAGTTGACTTTGAGGAACTTTCTCCCATCTCCTTACTGCATCTCTGGAGCTCAGCTACAGTGATCTTGAGGTTTGTCTTTACCTCTCTCACAAGGCTCTTCTCCTACAATTGCTCAGTTTGGTTGGATGGCCAGGTCTAGGAAGACTTCTGGTGGTCCCAAACTTCTTCCATTTAAGGATTATGGAGGCCACTGTGCTCGTAGGATCATTGAGTACTGCAGAAATCCTTTTGTAAGCTTGGTCAGATCTGTGCCTTGCCACAATTCTGTATCTGAGTGCCTGACCAATTCCTTTTACCTCATGATTCTCATTTAGTCTGACATGCACTGTGAGCTGAGAGGTCATATATAGACAGGTGTGAGTCCTATCAGTTTAATTAAATGCAGCTGGACTGTAATGAAGGAGCAGAACAATCTCAAGGAGGATCACAAGGAAATGGACAGTATGTTACTTAAATAAGAGTGTCTGAGCAATGGATCTGAATACTTATTACATGTGATACTTCAGTTTTTCTTTTTTTAATAAATATGCAAAAATTTCTACAGTTGTTTTTTTTTAGTCAAGATGGGGTGCAGCATGTAAATTATTGAGAAAACTTTTTTGAATTTTACCAAATGGCTGCTGTGAGATAGCGCTCCCTGAGTGCATTGGGAGACACTCGCTTGGCACTGGGATTAAAGCACACAGGAATGTTTTTCTCACATAAACAGTCTATATGGCTTATTTCCAGAGCATAAACTGCACCACAAATGGGTCGCCCGCCAGGACAGTGGGGTACTCAGTACGGGATCCCGTCACACTTAAAGGGGATGTCACTCTGGCTGCGACCCGGTCCGTGGCCCTGGGCGTCCAATTAAAAAGGGAAAGGTCTTTTAAGGGGAATTGTGAATAAAGTCTATTGTTCGTGATGCCACCTGCAGTGTTTGGTCAGTGGGGACTGACGCCACTTAAAGGGGTCCCCTGGGGTGATCAGATGGCAGCTAGTTGGTAACGCTTACCACAGGTGAAGCGGGGTCCCCAAGTCTCCCAAGGTGTATGGCAGAGATAGTAGTTTGCCGGTAAATAAGTAGAGGACACAGTGTTGTAAAGTCTTTACCTGGTTTACTGATGGTAGCAGTGCATCCCAGTCCAGAGTACCAGGTATAGGTGTCCTTTGGTTTGGCCGGCACAGGGGCAATGGGAGAATCTCTTTCCCAGTTGAGGTCTGTGAGCCTTTCCTTCTTACGCTGTTGTATGAGGTCCCTGCTGCCTGAAGCTTACTGGCAAAGTCCTCTTTTCCCCTGTCCTGGAACTGGTACCTGCATGACGGGCAGCTTGAGCCATTTTCCATGATCTCTATCATGACCCAGGCTCTTCAGGTGCTGCTGCGTCTCAGGTGTGGTGCGGGCCGATCATTTAAAGTTCTTAGCCCTCCGGTTCAGTCGTGCGTCCTGGAGAACAACATGAGCTCGGGATCCCGATATCCGGTTGCTGCGTTCTGGTTCTGAGGGTGTCCAGTCGCAGTTCCCCTCAGAGCCCTTTATCTCTCCTCTACATATTTCCTCTGCAGCTCCACCACATTCAACCCCTCAGGCTCTCTGCCCTTCCTGGAGTTGCAGCTCAAATTCTGGCTGCACGGCTCCGTAGTCTGCACTCCACTCCAGACTTACTTTTTCCTCAGTGTCTCTCTCCAACTCTCTAACTCCTCCTCCAGGCCAGGATACATATATCTGAAGGAAGCTGCCCTGAATCCGGGTCCTGAGCTCCCCCTTCTGACCAGGATATGGAATGTGTTGTGTGTGGGTGCCTTACCTGGTAAAGAGAACTCCCCTTGCCTCCAAGCATGATATTGTCCTCCCTGAAAGGAAGGCAATATCACTGTAACAACCAGTTACCTGGGGTGTTACCCAAACAGTTCATTATATACATCAACGGAACATAATAACCACCAACAGTCTGTTCCAATGGCAGATATTTCTCTGCCGTTATTATAACCCCTTTATGGAGTTACTTTCCTTGAGTTCCTGCTCCACACACTGACTCCTTGTCAGTCCTCATTCCCAGGGAAGCTGCCCAACTGGGATCACCGTCCTGGACGGTGCCTTGCTCCCCAGGCCACCTGACAGTTTCAGACCCACAGAAGGATGGCAGCTTCCCTAACACAGTAGCCATCACAGGCTCTGCAGGACTATGGCCTCACTCCGTGCTCTTCAGGACTCTGGTCCAACTCCCAGGACCATTCAACACAGAGGCCATCCAGGTCCCCGGCCTCTCAGTGTGCTATTCAGGATGTCCATCCACTCATAGGACCGTCCAACACACAAGCCTTCCAGGACCTTACACACTGACCACGTGACTAGACCTCAGTCACGTTATATCACAGAAGCCACTCCCACAGGTTGAAGGTGTGTGTGGTTAGTCAGTCCCACCCAGCTCTCCAACTAACCCTGTAAGAACCCATTATAACTAAACAAACACTTGTGGAACTACAAGTCCTACAACAACAACATTTCGGGCCTACAGCACATAGGACAATCTCTGTCTCTGCTTGGAAATTCGGAGACATGTTGTCAGAAGTTTATAGACTAAAAGAACAATTTACATTTTACTCAAAAATACACCTATAAAGAGAAAAATCAGACAAACTGAAAATTTTGCAGTGGTCTCTTAATTTTTGCCAGAGCTGTATATATGTGTGTGTGTGTATATATATATATATATATATATATATATATATATATATATATATATATATACTGTATATATATATATATATATATATTTATTTATTTACTTAATATAGATATAGTGGAAGGTCGGCTCACTTAGCTGCTCCTCTAGCTAGACACAGGCACACGTGGGGTTAAAGTCTCTGGGTGGTTTATTGTAACATAAACCCAAAATGGTAAAAGAAAAATAGCCTTTCTGGCTTGAAAGGAAACAAAAAGTTCATAAACTGTCCTGCCCAGCACTTCTGGGCCAACACATATGGCAGCTCTCACAGCCTAGAGGCTTGCTTGCCTCTACACAACACAGACCCAATAAAAAAATCTAGCTGGACATTTATTTCCACAGATATGGTGAGTAGGGGTCCCGCCCATCTCTTACCTTCTCACCTAAAAACCGGCCCATAAAATTGCTGCTTACCTCCTTCAGCACATATCATTCTGAAAAGAAACTTATGGGTCTCTAGATCACAGAGGAAAGCAGTCTCCATGACACATATCTACCCTGACACACCGTGCCAGTGACCTTGTCACAATTTATATATATATATATTTTTTTTTTTTAAATCGTCACACAAGATCCTAAAGCTCAATTTTTTTCTACCATATAAGTCCTCAAAATGTATGTTGATGGTGCCCCAGCTGGTGGCACATTCCGCAGATGTCATTCTTTCAAAAATGGAGCTGTGGGTTCCTGTGTGACATCACAACAACAATGGTACGTAACATACCCCAGATCATGCAGCTCGCTGTCATTCATTAGGCACCATTCACATAAAATCCATGGACATGTGCGAATTGCAAACTTTGGATACCATCAGCAACTGTAGTCCATTTGGACACTTATTATTATTATTATTATTTATCATTATTATAGCGCCATTTATTCCATGGCGCTTTACATGTGAGGAGGGGTATACATAATAAAAACAAGTACAATAATCTTGAACAATACAAGTCACAACTGGTACAGGAGGAGAGAGGACCCTGTCCGTGATGGCTCGCAATCTACAGTGGATGGGTGAGGATACAGTAGGTGAGGTTAGAGCTGGTCATGCAGCAGTGGCTCACAATCTGCAATGGATGGGTGAAGATACAGTAAGTGAGGGTGGAGCTGGTCGTGCAGCGGTTTCGTCGATCGGTGGTTAGTGCAGGTTGTAGGCTTGTCGGAAGAGGTGGGTCTTCAGGTTCTTTTTGAAGGTTTCGATGGTAGGCGAGAGTCTGATGTGTTGTGGTAGAGGGTTCCAGAGTAGGGGTGATGCGCAAGAGAAATCTTGTATGCAATTGTGGAAGAGGAGATAAGAGGGGAGTAGAGAAGGAGATCTTGTGAGGATCGGAGGTTGCGTGCAGGAAAGTACTGGGAGACAAGGTCACAGATGTATGGAGGAGACAGGTTGTGGATGGCTTTGTATGTCATGGTTAGGCTTTTTTACTGGAGTCTCTGGGCAATGGGGAGCCAGTGAAGGGATTGACAGAGGGGAGAGGCCGGGGAATAGCGGGGGGACAGGTGGATTAGTTGGGCAGCAGAGTTTAGAACAGATTGGAGGGGTGCGAGAGTGTTAGAGGGGAGGCCACAGAGCAGGAGGTTTTAGTAGTCGAGGTCGGAGATGATGAGGGCATGGACTAGGGTTTTTGCAGATTCTTGGTTTAGGAATGTACGGATCCATGAAATATATATTTTTTTTTGTTTCAATATTTTTATTTGGAAAATAAAAATTTCACAATAATCTCCCAACGTGGGAGTATTGAAAATACAAAATTTACATAAGTATCAACACTAACATTGTAATGTATGGGAGAAGTATTAATGTTGATTAATGAAAGACAAGACAAAAACAAGACAGAAACAAAAGGGGATAAGTTCAAGACCGAATACAGTATAAAACCACTCTACAATTTTACAATGATATTCTCACATATCAACAAGTATCGATCGGTTATCAATATTATCCTGTTCAGAATCCCCACTCCTTCGAAGAGAAAAATAAAAAGCAACATCTCAGGGAGACAGGGTGAGAGCCAACTTCATTTGACCATCTGGATATAATTCGAGCCATGGCGACCAGGTTTGAAAAAAGGAATTCCAGCTATCTGTTCTCGTCGCTTGAATGCGCTCATATATCATGATAGTGTTCATTCTATCTTTGACAAGAGATATTGAAAGTGTAGGAGACCTCCATTTTGACGCTATGTGTATTTTGGTTGCCATTCCCAATAACACCACCAGTCTGTGTAATTTTTTAGATAACCCCTGCAGCTTAAATCCCAGAAGGAGGGTCAGTGGGTTCATTAATGTCTCTTTTCCAATCATCCTATCCAGTAGAAGCTTTACCTCCCGCCACAGATCAGTAACCACCGGGCAGGACCACCATATGTGACTCATGTCTCCTGGTGCGTCACAACCTCTAAAGCATTTGTCAGAGACCTGTGAATATATGGTATGCAACCTCGTAGGGACCAGGTATGTTCTATGTAAGACTCTAAGGGAAGACTCAACCAAAGACACATGATGGGAGCCTCTTGACAAGGCATCGCAACAGCTCTGCCACTCCTTCAGCGAGGCATCAAATCCTAGGTCCTCCTCCCATTGTCGCATAAATTTAAGCTTTTCCTCCTCTTGTATACTAGTAAAGGAAGAGTACAAAAAAGAAATAATCCCCCCACCCAGTGGATCATCTATACATTTCTGTTCAAATCCTGAGATCTTAATAGGTCTCCCACCCGGTATATTCTTTCTGACAAAATCAAAGATTTGGTTAATACGGAATATTTCTCGTGTTGGCGGATCATACTTTTGAATAAACTCTTGTTTAGACAGGACTATGTTAAACGGGGAACAGAGATGTTTTATTGTAGTTATTCCTCTGAGTATCCACCAGGAAAATGGTTGTGGGTCAAGACCCGGAGGGAAGGCTGGATTGCAAAATAGTGAGTTTAGTGGCGTATTCTTGGTTTGCAGTTCATTCTTGAACCTCTCCTTCCTCCAAAGGAGTAAAGACTGAGCTGCAAAAGGTGAAATATTAGTGATATGTTTAGGGAGCTTAGCTTCTGACCACAGCAGGCCCATCAGAGAGTAGGGTTTCAATTGAAAAGATTCCAGTTGAACCCATCTAGGTTTATCAACTGTTGAACATATTCTAGTTAGATGGGCAATTTGGGCAGCTTTAAAATAATTTATAAAGTTAGGTAAGGAGAATCCTCCCCTCTTCCGATGGATAAACATGATCCGTTGCTTGATCCTAGGTTTTTTCCCCTGCCAGATAAATTTGGACACCATAGAGTGTATATCTCGTAATATTCTCGAGGGAACTTGAATGGGGAGGGAGCGGAACAGGTATAGAAACCTCGGGAGAGAGACCATTTTTATGGCATTTATTCTGCCTAGCCATGATAGTGTCAGTGACGACCATTTAGCCAGGTCTCGTTGAAAATTCCTTATAAGAGGGGTGTAGTTCCATTTATACAGGGTGGACCTGTCAGACGTCAAGTTAATCCCCAAATAGGTTAAAAAGTGTTCTTTTTTTTCAAACCCAAACTGCGACACTAAATATGCTTGGTCTTTTTCAGATATGTTCAGGAAGAGGGCCTCTGATTTGTCTATGTTTATTTTAAGCCCCGATACCGACTCAAAATCACGAAGCAATGAGAATAAATTTGGAAGGGTGGTGTGAGGGTTAGAAAGGGTTAGGAGCAGATCGTCAGCAAATAAACTGACTTTGTACTGATCACCCAGATCTGCAGGCCCTAAGATGTTAGGGTTTTTCCTTATGGCCTCGGCGAGAGGTTCCATAACTAAGGCAAACAGAGCTGGCGAAAGAGGACAGCCCTGTCTAGTTCCTCTCATTATATTTATCGGGGTGGGCTTCAGCGACGGGAGCTTAAGATACGCAGTTGGCTGATCATAAAGTAGAGTTAGGCAATTGACTAGCTTGCGGGGAAGACCGAACAGAGATAATACCTCAAAGAGGTATAGCCATGACACAGAGTCAAAAGCCTTTTCGATGTCCAAGGCTAAAAGCATAGTAGGCCGCTGACAATTGGTTGCTGAGTGTATAATATTTAGATTACGTCTTATATTATCAGGCCCTTGTCTCCGTGGTATAAAGCCTACTTGGTCTCTATGTACCAGTGAAGGGAGTACTTTGTTTATTCTATCTGTAATAATAGATGTGAATATTTTTAAATCTACATTAAGTAATGAGATTGGTCTGTAATTTTTAGTTAATAGGTGATCTTTTTTGGGCTTGGGAATAACTGCTACATGCGCTATATAGAATTCTGGGGGCATTTGAACACCGTTTAATAGTGCATTACAGAACTTTGTAATGTGTGGTGTGAGGGTTTCTTTGAATTTTTTATAGTATGGTGCTGTAAGGCCGTCAGGTCCAGGGGCTTTATCAGTCTTTAGTTTTTGGATTGTTAACTCCACATCCTCGTCTGTTATCTCGGCTTGTAACGATTGGGAGGAGGAATCGTTAAGCTTGGGGAGTGTCAGACGCTGCAGGAAAGTTTGCAGAGAATGCGGGGGAGGGGGCTTAGGTGAAGAGTATAAATTTTGATAAAAATTATGGAACTCAGTATAAATATCTTCAGGATGAGCAGAGACATTTCCGTCGCTCTTTTTAATCGAGTGGATAGTGTTTAAAGTTTCTTTTTGTCGTAATTGTCGCGCTAATAATTTGCTTGGTTTGTTTGCCATTCTATAAAAAGAGGCTCTCGTCCAAGCTAAGGCCCGTTCCGTTCTATGAGTGAGGACAGTATTTAACTGAAGTTTAACATCTTGTATCTGTTTGATTAGATACCGTGAAGAGGATTGCTGATTTGCTTGTTCAAGATTAAATAATTTGTTTTCTAGTTTGATTTGCAATTCGGATCTGTTTTTTTTCCTAGCTGCAGCTAACTTAATTATAGTGCCCGTGATAAATTTCTTATGCGCTAACCATATGTTCCCCGGGGATGTCTCTTCGTTTACGTTCGTTTGAAAATATAGCTTAAGATCTTTGCTAATGGTCGCTGCTATTTCTGGGTCTGTCAAAAGGGAGTTATTTAGTCGCCACCTGAACAGTTTAGATGTGTTAGCGGTAAATTTGAAAACCGAGAAAACTGCATCGTGATCCGACCAGGAGGACGGAACATGACGGGAGAACTGAACCCCTAGCAGTGTGTTTGCTGTGGCTAAATGTAAATCTATTCTCGAGTAAGTTTTATGTACAGCAGACATAAATGTGTATCCCTTTGTGGAGCTATTTGTCTCCCTCCATACATCGACCAGTCTATGCTCACTCATCAATCTAATTATCTTTCGTCTGTCACCCTTAGATATGTCTGTTCGTTTTGCTGCAGTGCAGTCAAGAGTGGGGTCCAAAGTGAGGTTAAAATCCCCACACCAGATCAAATGCTGATAGGAG
The DNA here is from genome assembly GCF_051348905.1 of Ranitomeya variabilis. Classification (NCBI taxonomy): domain Eukaryota; kingdom Metazoa; phylum Chordata; class Amphibia; order Anura; family Dendrobatidae; genus Ranitomeya; species Ranitomeya variabilis. The sequence continues at coordinate 1,053,857,181 of NC_135233.1, forward strand.
ATTGCCGACATCTTTGATAATATTAATCTAAATACTAGCATCTGAGTTGCAGTGCGCATGTAACTATTAACTATGCAGAGGCTTTGTCCTTGTAATTTGCCATGTATGATGATGAATCTTCCCTCCGGGTCCTCAACGGTGCCCTCCACCTGAAATGGCAGGCTATTTTTAAGTAGTATGGCCACTCCCCTAGTCTTACGCTCCCAAGCCGCGAGATAAAAACGAGAGTAATTGGAGTCAAGATATTTAGGGCTGGAGGTTTTTGAGAAATGGGTTTCCTGTAAACATATAATGTCGGGTTTGTGTTTGTGATAGTCTAGAAATGCCTTTTTACGTTTCATGGGTGAGTTGAACCCATGCACATTATGGGACAATACTCTACACATAGGTGCAAGAATTATTACCGCTACTGATCCGCCAGCGACTTTTGTCCGATTTCATTGACTTGCCAGAAGATCGCATTAGAGACAAGTAGAGCAGTAGAGCATATTCACATCTGTTAAGAGACATAAGGGAAAAAACAACACAAGGGGAGACAATAACATTAGACAAAGAACAATTAAACATTTGGGTGGAATACCCTTTTAAGGCAGCGTTCCGAGATCCCATAATAAAAGGAATCCCAGAAGTCGGCCTGGTCAGGCAGCATGTACCAAGGCCCAACAGCCTAACCCTTGCTAATTATAAAATATATATGGGTGGAAAATACACTACTCATAGGTTATAACCAACTATAAATTGTAACTTCATATCGCCGCAGGTTGACTCTACTATAAACTATCCAGGACAGTCTTTTGTAAAACTACAGTACAAAAACAAAGGCACTACAGTTTCAATCATGAAGGGGTTCGCCATGTGGTCTCAGGAGTAAGTCAGGTGACCCGCGCATTCTGGCTCCTGGTTCTAGGGGCCTGTATCCATTCCCTCTGCGGGCGTGGTTTACGCTTCGGTTGAGGAGGTATGGTGTCCAAGACCGGTATTTCTGCGCGTTCAAGAGCTGTTATTCCTTCCTCCAAGGACCGGCATATAAACGATTCGCCTTTATGAGTAAATAATAAAGCAAACGGGAACCCCCATCTGTATTTAATATCCAGCGCCTGAAGTGCTGCTGTAACTGGTTTAAGTGCCCTTCTCCTCGCAAGCGTAGAGGGTGATAAATCAGCAAAAAGTCGCACTGTGTTAGGTAGCCCAGGTAGGGATGGCATTTCTCTGGTTGCTGAGAGAATTAGGTCTCTGGATTCTTCATAATGCATCTTAAGCACTACATCCCTGGGGAATTCAGATGTCCTCGGCCTGCCCAAGGCTCTATGGATCCTTGTTATGTGAAGCAGTGCAGGGTCTACATCTGGGAGTAGTGCTTTAAACAGTGCTGTAGCAGTGTCTTTAAGGGCTACGATAGACTCTGGGAGACCTCTAATGCGTATATTGCCTCTGCGAGACCTGTTCTCAAAGTCCTCACACTTTAGCTCCAGGTCTATTATACGTTCAGTGTGTACTTTAATGGTCTCCTGATCCTCCTCCAGGGCCCCTATTGTCGCCTCCATCTTATCTTCCAGACTGGAGGTACGCTGTATAATTTCCTGGATTTGTGCTGTGACGTTATGCATGGCTGATTTCAGCTCAGAGCGGAATGTCTCCTGTAATGTCTTTATCAGGGTTGCCGTGGGTACTACTGTCTCCCCTGCTGTGCTAGACTCCTCCATTTCAGCGTCGCTGCTTACCGCTGTGAGGGAAGCTGAGGAATGTGCTGCTGCGGCGGCCATCTTGCCCACGCTGCTGTGTAACAGGAGCTCCTCTATTGTGCGGTTTGCCGACTGCCCTGCACCTCCTTTCCTCGGCATGATCACTCTGGCGATGCTCTGTGGTGAGTCTCCGCTGCTTCTGTAGTTTTCGCTATGATTCCGGTGCTGTGTGGGGTTATATTGGCCCGTTGGGATGCGGAGCTCAGCCGGTCATGTCCGACTCAGCCAAGTCCCGCGCATGCGCCCCCAGTGATCCATGAAATATTTTTAAGTTGAAGGCGACAGAAAGTGGAAAGGGCTTGGATATGCGGTTTGAAGGAGAGATCAGTGTCAAGGATTACCCCAAGACAGCGATCTTGTGGGACTGGGGAGAGTGGGCAGCCGTTTACTGTAATGGATAGGTTCGTTGGGGGGATCGCGTGAGATGGGGGAAAGATGATGAATTCTGTTTAGTCCAGGTTAAGTTTTAGAAATCTAGTGGAGAAGAAGGATGAAATAGCAGACAGAAATTGAGGGATTCTGGTTGGTAGGGTGGTGATATCAGGTCCAGAAATGTAAATCTGTGTGTCATCAGCATAGAGATGATACTGAAAGCCGTGAGATTCTATGAGCTGTCCCAGGCCAAAGGTGTAGATGGAGAAGAGCAGGGGCCCTAGAACTGAACCTTGCGGGACTCCGAAAGATAGGGGGCGAGGAGGGATGTGGTGTGTGAGTGGGAGACGTTGAATGTACGGTCAGTTAGGTGGCTGTGAACTGGTTGTCTGATCCTTGGTTTCATGGGTTTATAAACTTTATGTGCATAACATTATTTTAGTCTGTATTGTCAGTTTGTCCAAATAGTTTTTTAACTATACAGTTTGTAAAGATAGCTTACTTTTAAGGCCTTCATACACAGAACGATGTCTGAACCAACCCATAATGGCAAGTTCGGCCAACAGTCATGAATATGGTGGACTACCTGCTGTCCCTCAACAGATGATGGGGAGAGAAGGATCTGGCATGTTGAATTCTTGCAGGACACTCCTTTTGTTCTCCTGGAGATAAGTTCCTGATAGTCCTGATAGAGAGGTCTGGCAGTGGCTCTCAGAGAGAAAACAGGAGGGCTCAGCTGAATATTTCTACATATGGAAGATTTAGTACAACAAAAAGTCCTCCTCTGAACTGCAAAAATTAACACGTTCCAGTATGAGACATGATCAGCATATTTTACTATTGATTTTACTGCTGATTTTAGTCTTCTCATATTTTACATTTGTGAAAGTTCACACGGCTAAAAAAAAAATCTAAAAATACTTGTAATATTGTTACTGTCTTTGCTTGAAAAGAGAAACTAAAATCTACCTCCATCAAATCCATTTCAAGTCGTAGTATTTAATTAAATCTCTTTGTTGATATAAAATGCTTATCTGACAAAAGCTGCGGACTATCTCCAGCAGGATGCTGACGCAGTTGTTAGACTTTGCTGTGAACAGCCGGGAATCACAGGAGTTCCGATCATTTGCGCATATCTTGGTTTTCCCAAATGTCCATAATCAAACATGTTTTATTTAAATTATCAGCGTGATCCTCGGGTTTTGTTTTTTAAGCCTGCATTGTGTTTGTGGAGCCAATTTTGTGGAAAGTTGATACTGAATACCCTCTATGTGTTAATTTTGGCAACTGTGGCTGATCCTGGAGTAGATATCTTGTTATGAAAGTACCACCTACATCTCCCCCCTTCGGACATTTGCTTCACAGGAATCACAGACAGTGATGTAGCCATTTCATTGAGATTAGCGGTATTTTTCACCATATACAGTTTCACTCTTTCCAATGGGCTGTGTTTGCTATTAAAGTTAAGCCCCAATTAATTAAGTAAAAGGAACTGGGCTGCGGCACTAGATACAACCGAACAAAATCAAAACTGAAAAATAATATTGCTGTTTTTAAAAGTTTGTAAGAAAATGACAAGCAATTCATTTTTTTCCCTTAATTTAAATATGCTTTTTTTTCTAGGGTTGTACAAGTCCTCCCCAGAAACCTAAAGAAAACTTTAAAAAGAAAAATACTATGCAAAATATAACTGAAATATAAAAAGCTAACGGCTTTTAATGGGGACTTTTTAATGATTTTGATTAGTTTGGTCCATTTTCCTCTGGATGGAGGTTTCCCCTCTTCACAGACATTTCCTGGAGGCACAGTATTGTTGACCTTCATCACCCACTGATATATATGTTTCTCTAGGTTACCAGGTAGGGGGAAAACTATCCAAATTTAAAAATGCCATCAACACAGATGTGCATAGGAACACTCATGTCAAGATGTCTCCTATCAGTGTGTCTGGACGCAGTGAGTGACAGCTCAGCTGTCCAATCTAGGGCTGAGGTGTGCTGAACTGGCAGTATGATGATGGACAGCTCAGCCGTCTAATCGGAGGCTGGGGTGTGCTGAGCTGTCAGTGTTGTAAGTGACAGTTCAGCTGCTTAATTGGGGCCAGGACATGTGACGTTTCACCATGTGTCTCCTGTTCAAAAAGATTACCTGGCTATTTAGCTGACTCTCTGCCTCTAATTACTGCCAGTTGTAGCTAACTCAAGTGGTGTGTGTTTTTCTCTGTGCTCTGAGTTCTTATTCTGTTCTTTGCTGCCCGACCTTGGATTTATCTAGCCCCTTGTCTTGATGCACTACTTTCCTGGCATTCTGACCTCAGACCATGATCTGACTATGCTTCTGTTTTCCCCTTAGTTTATGAAGAGCTCTCTTGTATCTGACTCCAGAGTTCTTCCCTACCCTGCCTCACTAGCGTCACAACTCATTTCTGAATTTCTGACTATGTAAACTTCACCTGACGAGCAAAAACGATGGTTCGTTGGGTGAGTGGATTATTTATGCAAGCATAAAAATTATTGTTATTAGCAGCACAATGCCCCATTAAAACAATGGATGTACTGACTGCAGATAACATAATATCATTGTATTAGCTATCGTTCGTTCTCATCATTGTTCATAAGCCTGTGTAATAGTCCAGTAAATGAGCAATGATCAATTTGCAAACTGTTGATCAGCGCTGATTTGGCGGCCTGAATCAGCTGTATAAATGTACCGCAAATGTTTCTGTGTGATGTTGCAATATCTTAATATTTGGGGACCCATTTTAATTTTTCTTGTAGCCACACATTGCTTAATACTGGCTTCCCAGAAATCTGTCCATAATTAATAACTGTTTCTTGTGCAAATCCAAAAAGCAGTAAGGATTCTGAATTAAGGTTCTCAATAACATTTAATAACATTAGAGCAAAGTCAACCAATCCAACCGATTTTGGATATCTTCAGCATCTGAGTGGTCTCCTAACTATGGCCTGAATAGTTACAATCCTGCTCCACAAAAGATATAAAGTAAAGAACGATTAGACACATTTAGAAATAAGCAGATCTATCCTCATATTATCGAGTTTGAGTTGAATTTCCTGAAATTCGTGCTATTAGATGAATTCGAACCCTTTGAAATTTAATTTGCAGTTCACAAAAAAAATCTTGCCTGCCACCATTTCCCACACTGCTAAAGCATCAAAGAGAGCAGGCTAATGTCATTTTTCATTTCCGCATGGCCTTCTTATAATTCGCTGCAGCTATATCATCTATCAAACCTTGTACAGTGGTGGTCAGTGCCTGGCCATCACAGATCAGCGGTCCCTCTCTTTGTCTCTTCTATAGCGTGTATGCTTTTATGGTCAATGGGGTCCTCTCTCTCCTGTAGAGTGTAAGCTCTTATGGTCAGTGGAGTCTTCTCTCTCTTGTAGAGTGTAAGCTCTTATGATCAATCTGGTCCTCTCTCTCTCTCTCTCTCCTGTAGAGTGTAAGCTTTTATGGTCAGTGGGGTCTTCTCTCTCTCCTGTAGAGTGTAAGCTCTTATGGTCAGTGGGGTCCTCTCTCTCCTGTAGAGTGTAAGCTCTTATGGTCAGTGGGGTCCTCTCTCTCTCTCCTGTAGAGTGTAAGCTCTTATAGTCAGTGGGGTCCTCTCTCTCCTGTAGAGTGTAAGCTCTTATGTTCAGTGGGGTCCTCTCTCTCTCCTGTAGAGTGTAAGCTCTTATGGTCAGTGGGGTCCTCTCTCTCCTGTAGAGTGTAAGCTCTTATGGTCAGTGGGGCCCTCTCTCTCTCCTGTAGAGTGTAAGCTCTTATGGTCAGTGGGGTCCTCTCTCTCCTGTAGAGTGTAAGCTCTTATGGTCAGTGGGGTCCTCTCTCTCCTGTAGAGTGTAAGTGTAGCGCCCCCACTGCCGCAGGGCCGAGGGGTACCCGGTACCGGGCCTCTGAGTCTCTGCTCTGGGGTTGTCACGGTGGCTAGGCCCCGGTCCGTGACCCTGCCGTGGGGCGCACAGTAAACGAAATGACGGATGAAGGTGGTGGTGAGGTTGTAGTGGTGCGATGCAGTAAATAACGAGGACACCAGGTTGCAGTCTCTTTACCTCTTTACTGAAGATTTCTGGGTCCTCAGTCCGGAATCCGGATAACCAGGCTACGCAAGTCCGGCCGGTCCAATGGCACCTCCAGAGTTCTCTTAGCAGGTGGAAATCTGTGCCTTCCTTCTAGCGCTATGTGTTGCGGTCCTTCCCTGCTATGCTTACAGAAAGTCCCCACAACTGTTGTGTCTGTTTCTTAAGTTCCCTCACAACTCGATTAGATGATGTTCTGCTAATCCTCCGTCCCTCCCTGGTGTTCTGGTTGGGACGGCACCCGTTTGATGGGTAGGCTCGGAGCTCTTCCGGGACCCTAGAGTCGCCCCTCTCCACAAGTTGCCCCCCAAGACTGCATAGGTGATATAAGTTAGACAGCCCGCCTTAGACTGACTGCCCTGCCGCTGTTTAGAGTATTGCTTGAAGCTGGATGTTGAAATACCCTCTCGGCGTTCCGGCCACCGGTAGTGCGCCTCAGTAGGGTGTTGCTTCGGTCTTACAGCACGACCCCTACTGGTATTCTCCTATTGCTTGATCTCGTTTCTCACTCAGCACAATCTATCTCGCTTCTGATCCTTCCTTGGGCACCGCCGCTATGCTGAGCAGGCACGGTCCCGTTACGTTCGTTCAAGTTGCAAAGTCTCTGTCAGGATCCCACCCCTGACAGAGACCCTACTGTATCTTCCCCCCACAACACCCTCTGCCACAAGGTGTTGCCTGGTTCCAACCCAGTCAGCTTTCTGATCTAACTTCCTGCCTGACCCCCAGTTTACCCACTATGGTGGGGAGTGGCCTAGTGAATAGAACCCTTAGCTCCCCCCGGAGGCCCGACTGTGAAATGTATTGGTGTCTGTGATACCTGATCAGATGAACTCTTTCAGTGCCATCAGACGCACCATAGCTCCCCTTAGTGGCGGAGCCACAGTACTGCAACGACCAGGACTCTGGGGCGCTGCATAAGCTCTTATGGTCAGCTGGGTCCTCTCTCTCTTCTGTAGAGTGTTAGCTCTTATGGTCAGCGGGGTCCTTTCTCTCCTCTGTAGAGTGTAAGCTCTTATGGTCAGCGGGGTCCTCTCTCTCTCCTGTAGAGTATAAGCTCTTGTAGTCAGTGGGGTCATCTCTCTCTCCTGTGTAAGCTCTTATGATCAGCGCGGTCCTCTCTCTCTCTCTGTTTCTCCTTTCCCCTATGTGTATTTTCTGAGCAAATACAAACTTTACAGTATTGAGATACATGTGAATTTATTTGCAGTAAATGTAATTTTGGAGGAAAATTCAGTGAAGCCAGTGAGTTTGAATATAAAAAGATCCACTCATCTGTAGTCATTTTGAATTTCAACGCCTGATTCTTTTATTGTTAGTGGAAATAAGTTGCCTGTATAGCTTTCACTATTACTATCGGAAACATGTACAGGCTGACTCTAACTGAGCTTGCATGTGCATGGTGAGTTGAAATAGCTGTTAGCTGTGCAGATATAAGGCCAGCAGATATTGAAAGTGCAGGGTCATCTCTACAACTATGCACAACTCAAAGGTTCCAAGGAGCAATAAGATGCCTATGTGCATGAGACCTAAGCAGGATCTGAATTTACTTTTTAAAAACAGGGTCGGTGTCACTGTCACTGGATTGGAGGATGGATGATGTGGTACCGATATTTAAGAAAAGGAAAAAGGTGGATCCAGGAAGCTACTATTCGGTAAGTCTGACATCAGTAGTGTGCAAAGTGTTTGAGAGCATCATAAGAGATGACCTGCAGAAATATATTGCACAGAGTAATATAATAACTGACAATCAGCATAGATTCATGAAAGATAAATTATGTCTAACCAACAGGTTTCTATCAGGACGTCAGAACAAATCTGGATGTTGGTAATGCAGCTGATATATCTGGGCTTTGCAAAAGCATTTGACACTGTACCACATAACAGCCTTAAACTGAAGCTCCAGAAGCAAGGACTGGGGGAAACTATATGCAGATGGGTAAAAAAAATAGGGTACAGGAAATAGTCGTTGTAATTTGTATATTCTCTAAATGGGGTAAAGTAAGAAGTGGGGGCATATGTATGTATGTATGTAAGTATGAGTACTGGAAATTATGGGGACCACAAGAATCTGTACTCAAAGCAGTGGGGACAACATGGATCATTACTGGGGAGCAGTGTAAACCACAAGGATCTGTACTGGGAGCAGTGGGTACAACAACGATCAGTAATGATAGCAGAGGAGACCAAAAAGATCAGTGTTAGGACCATTCTTTTTAACCTCTTTATTAACCCCTTCCCGACCCATAACTCCACGTAAGCGTCATGAAAGTCGGTGCCAATCCGACCCATGACGCCTATGTGGTGTCATGGAATGATCGCGTCCCTGCAGATTGGGTGAAAGGGTTAACTCCAATTTCACCCGATCTGCAGGGACAGGGGGAGTGGTACTTCAGCCCCCGTGGCTACGATGGCTCTGATTGGCTGTTGAAAGTGAAACTGCCAATCAGAGTGATTTGTAATATTTCACCTAAAAAACTGGTGAAATATTACAATCCAGCCATGGCCGATGCTGCAATATCATCGGCCATGGCTGGAAACACTTATGTACCCCCCCACCACCACTGATCTCCTCCCCGGTCCTCCGTCCTGTGCTCCGCTCCCCTCCATCGTCCTGTCCGCTCCCCCGTCCTCCTGCCCGCTCCCCCCGTGCTCCAATGCCACCCCCCCATCCTCCGATCCACCCCCCATGCTCAGATCCCCCCCCTCATACTTACCGGGCCTCCTGGTGTCCGTCCGTCTTCTCCATGGGCGCCGCCATCTTCCAATGCCGGCTGGCAGATTCGTTCCAGGTATATTTTGATCACTGAGATATAACCTATCACAGTGATCAAAATAAAAAAAATAGTAAATGACCCCCCCCCCATTATCACCCCCATAGGTAGGGACAATAATAAAAAAAAGAAAATATATTTTTTTCTTTTTCCACTAGGGTTAGGGTTAGAACTAGGGTTAGAACTAGGGTTAGGGTTAGGGTTAGGGCATGTGCACACAGTATGGATTTGGCTGCGAATCTGCAGCGGATTGGCCACTGCGAATTCGTAGCAGTTTTCCATCAGGTTTACAGTACCATGTAAACCTATGGAAAACCAAATCTGCTGTGCCCATGGTGCGGAAAATACCGTGCGGAAACGCTGTGTTGTATTTTCCTCAGCATGTCAATTTTGTGCGGATTCCGCAGCATTTTACACCTGTTCCTCAATAGGAATCCGCAGGTGAAATCCGCACAAAAAAACACTGGAAATCCGCTGTAAATCCGCAGGTAAAACGCAGTGCCTTTTACCTGCGGATTTTTCAAAAATTGTGCGGAAAAATCTCTCACGAATCTGCAACGTGGGCACATAGCCTTAGGGTTAGGGTTGGAATTAGAGTTAGGGTTGGAATTAGGGCTAGGGTTGGAAATAGGGTTAAGATTAGGCTTGTGGTTAGGGTTACAGATAGGATTAGGGGTGTGTTATGATCCGAGTGGCAAGGATCGCAGGTCGGACTAGCTAAGTAACTGAACAGACTACTAGCTCTGGGGAAGTGGTAACTAGATTGACCGCAACCTGATCCTATCCGCACACAACTATAGGCAGCCGTGGAACGTTACCTAAAAATCCTAGACGTCTCTTCACGGCCTGAGAAACTGACTATTCCTGGAGGGAAAGAAAGTCCTCTCTTGCCTCAGTGGAATGACCCCAAAGATATAGAATAGCCCCCCAGAAATATTAACGGTGAGTTAAGGGGAAAGCACAAACGCAGAGATGAAATCAGATTTAGCAAATGAGGCCCGCTAATACTAGATAGCAGAAAATAGGAAGGGAACTGTGCGGTCAATAAAAAACCCTATTCAAAATATCCACGCAGAGATTGCTCGAGCCCCCGCACCAACTAACGGTGCGGGGGAAGCAACTCCGTACCCCAGAGCTTACCAGCAAAAAGAAATCACATATTAGCAAGCTGGACTAGACTCATCATACACAGAAATCATATTGCAGGCAGATGAGCAAAAAATATTCGAACAGAACTTAGCTTATCCTGAAGAGGCAGGAAACAAGATAATCAGGAGTAATCAGAATAGCACTGAATACATTGACAGCCGGCAACAAGTGGAAGTGAAGCAGAGCTAAATAGGAGCCTCCCTGGTGAATAACGAGGCAGCTGATCCAGCCAGACCCGCAGGATAATAAACCAAACCACCAGGGGGAGCCAAAAAACCAAAGTCACACAATACCATCTGTGACCACAAGAGGGAGCCTGAAAACGGAGTTCACAACAGTACCCCCCCCTTGAGGAGGGGTCACCGAACCCTCACCAAAACCCCCAGGGCGATCAGGGTGAGCCACATGGAAGGCACGAACCAAATCGGCCGCATGAACATCAGAGGCGACAACCCAGGAATTATCCTCCTGACCATAGCCTTTCCACTTAACCAAATACTGAAGCCTCCGTCTAGAAATACGAGAATCCAAGATCTTCTCCACCACGTATTCCAATTCTCCCTCAACCAGCACAGGGGCAGGAGGCTCAACCGAAGGAACCACAGGCACCACATACCTCGGCAACAACGACCGATGGAACACATTATGAATAGCAAACGATGCCGGGAGGTCCAAACGAAATGACACAGGGTTAAGGACTTCCAAAATCTTATAAGGACCGATAAACCGAGGCTTAAACTTAGGAGAGGAGACCTTCATAGGAACAAAGCGAGAAGACAACCACACCAAATCCCCAACGCGAAGTCGGGGACCCACACAGCGACGGCGGTTGGCAAAGCGCTGAGCCTTCTCTTGTGACAGCTTCAAATTGTCCACCACATGATTCCAAATCTGATGCAACCTATCCACCACAACATCCACTCCAGGACAGTCAGAAGGCTCCACCTGACCCGAGGAAAAATGAGGATGAAACCCTGAATTACAAAAAAAAAGGCGAAACCAAAGTAGCAGAACTAGCCTGATTATTAAGGGCAAACTCGGCCAATGGCAAAAAAGTCACCCAGTCGTCCTGATCAGCAGAAACAAAACATCTTAAATAGGTTTCCAAAGTCTGATTAGTGCGCTCGGTTTGGCCATTTGTCTGAGGATGGAAGGCCGACGAAAAAGACAAATCAATGCCCATCTTAGCACAAAAGGTCCGCCAAAATCTAGACACAAACTGGGATCCTCTGTCGGAAACAATATTTTCAGGGATCCCGTGCAAACGAACCACATTTTGAAAAAACAGAGGAACCAACTCGGAGGAGGAAGGCAACTTAGGCAAGGGCACCGAATGGACCATTTTAGAAAAACGATCACACACCACCCAAATGACCGACATTCTCTGAGAGACAGGGAGATCTGAAATAAAATCCATGGAAATGTGCGTCCAAGGCCTCTTCGGGACAGGCAAAGGTAACAACAAGCCACTGGCACGAGAACAGCAAGGCTTAGCCCGAGCACAAATTCCACAAGACTGCACAAAGGAACGCACATCCCGTGACAAGGAAGGCCACCAGAAGGACCTAGCCACCAAATCTCTGGTACCAAAAATCCCAGGATGGCCTGCCAACACCGAAGAATGAACCTTGGAAATAACTCTGCTGGTCCATCTATCCGGGACAAACAGTCTCTCCGGTGGACAACGGTCAGGTCTGTCCGCCTGAAACTCCTGCAGCACTCGTCGCAAATCTGGGGAGATGGCAGACAAAATCACCCCTTCTCTGAGGATACCAGCTGGCTCTGAATCACCAGGAGAATCAGGCACAAAACTCCTAGAAAGAGCATCAGCCTTCACATTCTTCGAACCAGGCAGGTATGAGACCATGAAATCAAAATGAGAGAAAAACAACGACCAACGAGCCTGTCTAGGATTCAGCCGCTTGGCCGACTCGAGATAAATCAAATTCTTGTGGTTAGTCAAGACCACCACACGATGCTTAGCTCCCTCGAGCCAATGTCGCAACTCCTCAAATGCCCACTTCATAGCCAACAACTCCCGATTACCAACATTATAATTCCGCTCGGCAGGCAAAAACTTTCTTGAAAAGAAAGCACATGGCTTCATCACAGAGCCATCAGAGCTTCTCTGCGACAAAACAGCCCCCGCTCCAATCTCAGAAGCATCAACCTCGACCTGGAAAGGAAGGGAGACGTCTGGCTGACATAAGACCAGAGCCGAAGAAAACCGGCGCTTCAGCTCCAGAAAGGCCTCCACAGCCGCAGGAGACCAATTAGTAACATCAGAACCCTTCTTGGTCAAATCCGTCAATGGCTTAACAACACCAGAAAAATTAGCGATGAAGCGACGGTAAAAATTAGCAAAACCCAAGAACTTCTGAAGACTCTTAACAGATGTAGGCTGAGTCCAGTCATGTGTAGCCTGAACCTTGACTGGGTCCATCTCAATAGCAGAAGGAGAAAAAATGAAACCTGTTGTGAAATTGGATTCTGGGCTCCCCCGGTGGCCACTTGTGGAATTGAACTTGTGTGCATCATCCCCTCTGTTCACCTGCTCCTATCAGGATGTGGGAGTCGCTATATAACCTTGCTCCTCTGTCAGTTTCTTGCCGGTCAACAATGTAATCAGAAGCCTTCTGTGCTTGTTCCTGCTACTAGACAACTCCCAGCTAAGTTGGACTTTTGTCCTTGTGTGTTTTTGCATTTTGTTCCTGTTCACAGCTGCTGTTTCATTACTGTGTCTGGAAAGCTCTTGTGATCGGAAATTGCCACTCTGGTGTTATGAGTTAATGCTAGAGTCTTAAAGGAATTTCTGGATGGTGTTTTGATAGGGTTTTCTGCTGACCATGAAAGTGTCCTTTCTGTCTTCCTGCTATCTAGAAAGCGGACCTCGATTTTGCTAAACCTATTTTCATACTACGTTTGTCATTTCATCTAAAATCACCGCCAATATATGTGGGGGCCTCTGTCTGCCTTTTGGGAAAATTTCTCTAGAGGTGAGCCAGGACTGTCTTTTCCTCTGCTAGGATTAGGTAGTTCTCCGGCTGGCGCTGGGCATCTAGGGTTAAAAAACGTAGGCATGCTACCCGGCCACTTCTAGTTGTGCGGCAGGTTTAGTTCATGGTCAGTATAGTTTCCATCTTCCAAGAGCTAGTTCTCATATATGCTGGGCTATGTTCTCTCGCCATTGAGAATCATGACAGTCGTACTAAGAAGCCTGACAAGTCTGTTTCAATTAGCACTTTACAGTCTAAGTTTATTCTATCTGTGACCCTGATTTGTTCTTTGTCATCTATTACCGCGGACGCCTATGTCGACTCTGGCGCTGCTTTGAGTCTTATGGATTGGTCCTTTGCCAAACGCTGTGGGTATGATTTGGAGCCACTGGAGGCTCCGATACCTCTGAAAGGGATTGACTCCACCCCATTGGCTAGTAATAAACCACAATACTGGACACAAGTGACTATGCGTGTTAATCCGGATCACCAGGAGGTTATTCGCTTTCTGGTGCTGTATAATCTACATGATGTTTTGGTGCTGGGATTGCCATGGCTGCAATCTCATAACCCAGTCCTCGACTGGAGAGCTATGTCTGTGTTAAGCTGGGGATGTAAAGGAACTCATGGGGACGTACCTTTGGTTTCCATTTCATCATCTATTCCCTCTGAGATTCCTGAATTCTTGTCTGACTTTCGTGACGTTTTTGAAGAACCCAAGGTTGGTTCACTACCTCCACACCGGGAGTGCGATTGTGCCATAGACTTGATTCCGGGTAGTAAATACCCTAAGGGTCGTTTATTTAATCTGTCTGTGCCTGAACACGCTGCTATGCGAGAATATATAAAGGAGTCCTTGGAAAAGGGACATATTTGTCCTTCGTCATCTCCCTTAGGAGCCGGTTTTTTCTTTGTGTCTAAGAAAGACGGCTCTTTGAGGCCGTGTATTGATTATCGACTTTTGAATAAAATCACGGTTAAATATCAATATCCGTTACCACTGCAGTGCTTACTGATTTGTTTGCTCGTATAAAGGGGGCCAAGTGGTTCTCTAAGATTGATCTCCGTGGGGCGTATAATTTGGTGCGAATCAAGCAGGGGGATGAGTGGAAAACCGCATATAATACGCCCAAAGGCCATTTTGAGTATTTGGTGATGCCTTTTGGTCTTTCAAATGCCCCTTCAGTCTTCCAGTCCTTTATGCATGACATTTTCCGCGATTATTTGGATAAATTTATGATTGTGTATCTGGATGATATTCTGATTTTTTCGGATGACTGGGACTCTCATGTCCAGCAGGTCAGGAGGGTTTTTCAGGTTTTGCGGTCTAATTCCTTGTGTGTGAAGGGTTCTAAGTGTGTTTTTGGGGTTCAAAAGATTTCTTTCTTGGGATACATTTTTTCCCCCTCTTCCATCGAGATGGATCCTGTCAAGGTTCAGGCTATTGGTGATTGGACGCAACCCTCTTCTCTTAAGAGCCTTCAGAAATTTTTGGGCTTTGCTAACTTTTATCGTCGATTTATTGCTGGTTTTTCTGATGTTGTAAAACCATTGACTGATTTGACTAAGAAGGGTGCTGATGTTGCTGATTGGTCCCCTGATGCTGTGGAGGCCTTTCGGGAGCTCAAGCGCCGCTTTTCTTCCACCCCAGTGTTGCGTCAGCCTGATGTTGCTCTTCCTTTTCAGGTTGAAGTCGACGCTTCTGAAATCGGAGCTGGGGCGGTGTTGTCGCAGAGAAGTTCCGACTGCTCCGTGATGAGACCTTGTGCTTTTTTTTCCCGTAAATTTTCGCCCGCCGAGCGGAATTATGATATTGGGAATCGGGAGCTTTTGGCCATGAAGTGGGCTTTTGAGGAGTGGCGTCACTGGCTTGAGGGGGCCAGACATCAGGTGGTGGTATTGACTGACCACAAAAATTTAATTAACCTTGAGTCTGCCAGGCGCCTGAATCCTAGACAGGCGCGCTGGTCGTTGTTTTTCTCTCGGTTTAATTTTGTGGTGTCGTACCTACCGGGTTCTAAGAATGTTAAGGCGGATGCCCTTTCTAGGAGTTTTGAGCCTGACTCCCCTGGTAATTCTGAGCCCACAGGTATCCTTAAAGATGGAGTGATATTGTCTGCCGTTTCTCCAGACCTGCGGCGGGCCTTGCAGGAGTTTCAGGCGGATAGACCTGATCGTTGCCCACCTGGTAGACTGTTTGTTCCTGATGATTGGACCAGTAGAGTCATCTCTGAGGTTCATTCTTCTGCGTTGGCAGGTCATCCTGGAATCTTTGGTACCAGGGATTTGGTGGCAAGGTCCTTCTGGTGGCCTTCCCTGTCACGAGATGTGCGAGGCTTTGTGCAGTCTTGTGACGTTTGTGCTCGGGCCAAGCCTTGTTGTTCTCGGGCTAGTGGATTGTTGTTGCCCTTGCCTATCCCGAAGAGGCCTTGGACGCACATCTCGATGGATTTTATTTCGGATCTGCCTGTTTCTCAGAAGATGTCTGTCATCTGGGTGGTGTGTGACCGTTTCTCTAAGATGGTCCATCTGGTTCCCTTGCCTAAGTTGCCTTCTTCTTCCGAGTTGGTTCCTCTGTTTTTTCAAAATGTTGTTCGTTTGCATGGTATTCCTGAGAATATCGTTTCTGACAGAGGGACCCAATTCGTGTCTAGATTTTGGCGGGCATTCTGTGCTAGGATGGGCATAGATTTGTCTTTTTCGTCTGCTTTCCATCCTCAGACTAATGGCCAGACCGAGCGGACTAATCAGACCTTGGAGACATATTTGAGGTGTTTTGTGTCTGCGGATCAGGATGATTGGGTTGCTTTTTTGCCTTTGGCGGAGTTCGCCCTCAATAATCGGGCCAGCTCTGCCACCTTGGTGTCCCCGTTTTTCTGTAATTTGGGGTTTCATCCTCGATTTTCCTCCGGTCAAGTGGAATCTTCGGATTGTCCTGGAGTGGATGCTGTGGTGGAGAGGTTGCATCAGATTTGGGGGCAGGTGGTGGACAATTTGAAGTTGTCCCAGGAGAAGACTCAGCTTTTTGCCAACCGCCGTCGTCGTGTTGGTCCTCGGCTTTGTGTTGGGGACTTGGTGTGGTTGTCTTCTCGTTTTGTCCCTATGAGGGTTTCTTCTCCTAAGTTTAAGCCTCGGTTCATCGGCCCGTACAAGATATTGGAGATTCTTAACCCTGTGTCCTTCCGTTTGGACCTCCCTGCATCCTTTTCGATTCATAATGTTTTTCATCGGTCATTGTTGCGCAGGTATGAGGTACCGGTTGTGCCTTCCGTTGAGCCTCCTGCTCCGGTGTTGGTTGAGGGTGAGTTGGAGTACGTTGTGGAAAAGATCTTAGACTCTCGTGTTTCCAGACGGAGACTCCAGTATCTGGTCAAATGGAAGGGATACGGTCAGGAGGATAATTCTTGGGTCACTGCCTCTGATGTTCATGCCTCCGATCTTGTCCGTGCCTTTCATAGGGCTCATCCTGATCGCCCTGGTGGTTCTGGTGAGGGTTCGGTGCCCCCTCCTTGAGGGGGGGGTACTGTTGTGAAATTGGATTCTGGGCTCCCCCGGTGGCCACTTGTGGAATTGAACTTGTGTGCATCATCCCCTCTGTTCACCTGCTCCTATCAGGATGTGGGAGTCGCTATATAACCTTGCTCCTCTGTCAGTTTCTTGCCGGTCAACAATGTAATCAGAAGCCTTCTGTGCTTGTTCCTGCTACTAGACAACTCCCAGCTAAGTTGGACTTTTGTCCTTGTGTGTTTTTGCATTTTGTTCCTGTTCACAGCTGCTGTTTCGTTACTGTGTCTGGAAAGCTCTTGTGATCGGAAATTGCCACTCTGGTGTTATGAGTTAATGCTAGAGTCTTAAAGGAATTTCTGGATGGTGTTTTGATAGGGTTTTCTGCTGACCATGAAAGTGTCCTTTCTGTCTTCCTGCTATCTAGAAAGCGGACCTCGATTTTGCTAAACCTATTTTCATACTACGTTTGTCATTTCATCTAAAATCACCGCCAATATATGTGGGGGCCTCTGTCTGCCTTTTGGGAAAATTTCTCTAGAGGTGAGCCAGGACTGTCTTTTCCTCTGCTAGGATTAGGTAGTTCTCCGGCTGGCGCTGGGCATCTAGGGTTAAAAAACGTAGGCATGCTACCCGGCCACTTCTAGTTGTGCGGCAGGTTTAGTTCATGGTCAGTATAGTTTCCATCTTCCAAGAGCTAGTTCTCATATATGCTGGGCTATGTTCTCTCGCCATTGAGAATCATGACAGTTTGACCGGCCAGAAACTGACAGAGGAGCAAGGTTATATAGCGACTCCCACATCCTGATAGGAGCAGGTGAACAGAGGGGATGATGCACACAAGTTCAATTCCACAGGTGGCCACCGGGGGAGCCCAGAATCCAATTTCACAACAGTAGTAACTGTCATGATTCTCAATGGCGAGAGAACATAGCCCAGCATATATGAGAACTAGCTCTTGGAAGATGGAAACTATACTGACCATGAACTAAACCTGCCGCACAACTAGAAGTGGCCGGGTAGCATGCCTACGTTTTTTAACCCTAGATGCCCAGCGCCAGCCGGAGAACTACCTAATCCTAGCAGAGGAAAAGACAGTCCTGGCTCACCTCTAGAGAAATTTTCCCAAAAGGCAGACAGAGGCCCCCACATATATTGGCGGTGATTTTAGATGAAATGACAAACGTAGTATGAAAATAGGTTTAGCAAAATCGAGGTCCGCTTTCTAGATAGCAGGAAGACAGAAAGGACACTTTCATGGTCAGCAGAAAACCCTATCAAAACACCATCCAGAAATTCCTTTAAGACTCTAGCATTAACTCATAACACCAGAGTGGCAATTTCCGATCACAAGAGCTTTCCAGACACAGTAACGAAACAGCAGCTGTGAACAGGAACAAAATGCAAAAACACACAAGGACAAAAGTCCAACTTAGCTGGGAGTTGTCTAGTAGCAGGAACAAGCACAGAAGGCTTCTGATTACATTGTTGACCGGCAAGAAACTGACAGAGGAGCAAGGTTATATAGCGACTCCCACATCCTGATAGGAGCAGGTGAACAGAGGGGATGATGCACACAAGTTCAATTCCACAAGTGGCCACCGGGGGAGCCCAGAATCCAATTTCACAACAGAAACCCAAAAAAGAGACCTTCTGGATTCCAAAAAGACATTTTGAGCCCTTCACAAATAAAGCATTGGCACGCAGGACCTGAAACACCATCCTGACCTGCTTAACATGGGACTCCCAATCATCCGAAAAAAACAGAATATCATCCAGATACACAATCATAAATTTATCCAGATATTCGCGGAAGATGTCGTGCATAAAGGACTGAAAGACAGAAGGAGCGTTAGAAAGTCCAAAAGGCATCACCAAGTACTCAAAATGGCCTTCGGGCGTATTAAATGCAGTTTTCCATTCATCACCCTGCTTAATACGCACAAGGTTATATGCACCACGAAGATCTATCTTGGTGAACCAACTAGACCCCCTAATGCGAGCAAACAGATCAGATAACAATGGCAAAGGATACTGAAATTTGACCGTGATTTTGTTTAGAAGGCGATAATCAATACAAGGTCTCAAGGAACCATCCTTCTTAGCCACAAAAAAGAACCCCGCACCAAGAGGGGAGGAGGAGGGGCGAATAAGTCCTTTCTCCAAAGACTCCTTTATATAACTCCGCATAGCAGCATGCTCCGGCATTGACAAATTGAAAAGTCGTCCCTTAGGAAACTTACTACCAGGAATCAAATTTATAGCACAATCACAATCCCTATGAGGAGGTAGAGAACTGAGTTTGGGCTCATCAAATACATCCTGGTAATCTGACAAAAACGCAGGGACCTCAGAAGGAGTGGATGAAGCAATTGACACCACAGGAGCGTCGCCATGAATTCCCTGACAACCCCAACTTGACACAGACATTGCTTTCCAATCCAGGACTGGATTATGAGTCTGCAACCATGGCAGGCCCAACACGACAACATCATGCAAATTATGCAATACAAGAAAGCGAATCACCTCCTGATGAACAGGAGTCATGCACATGGTCAAGGCAGCACCTGAATCCACAAAAGCCATAACCGGGTAAGATGACAGGGAACAAATCAGGGTAACAGACAAAATAAACTTAGGCTGTAAAGTACCGATGGTGACAGATTTATCAATCTTTTTTGTGCGCTTAGAGCATGCTGAGATAACATGAGCTGAGTCACCACAGTAAAAGCACAACCCATTTTGCCGTCTATAATTTTGCCGTTCACTTCTGGTCAGAATTCTATCACATTGCATAGACTCAGGTGTCTGTTCAGAAGACACCGCCAAATGGTGCGCAGGTTTGCGCTCCCGCAAACGCCGATCAATCTGAATGGCCAGAGTCATTGACTCATTCAGACCTGCAGGCATAGGGAACCCCACCATGACATTCTTAATGGCCTCAGAAAGACCTTTTCTGAAATTTGCAGCCAGGGCACACTCATTCCATTGAGTAAGCACCGACCATTTCCGAAATTTCTGGCAGTACACCTCTGCATCATCTTGCCCCTGAGAGAGGGCCAACAACGCTTTTTCAGCCTGGTTCTCAAGATTAGGTTCCTCATAGAGCAATCCAAGGGCAAGAAAAAACGCATCCACACTGAGCAATGCAGGATCCCCTGGAGCCAATGCGAAAGCCCAATCTTGAGGATCGCCACGCAAGAAAGAAATAATAATCTTAACTTGCTGAACAGAATCCCCAGAGGAACGAGGTTGCAAAGAAAGAAACAACTTGCAATTGTTCTTAAAATTCAGGAACCTAGATCTATCTCCAGAAAACAACTCCAGAATAGGTATTCTAGGCTCTGACATAGGACTGTGAACAACAAAATCCTGAATACTTTGTACCCTTGCAGCAAGATGATCTACACTGGAGGCCAAACTCTGGATATCCATGTCAGCAGCTGAACTCAGAGCCACACCAAGATTAAGAGGAGGAGAGAAGCTAGACACACAGCAGCTAGACACACGGCAGCAAAAAAAAAAAAAAATTCTCAAGGCTTCTCTTCTCCTGCTTCTGCCATGCAATTAACACTTTATTGTCCGGCTGTACTGTTATGATCCTAGTGGCAAGGATCGCAGGTCGGACTAGCTAAGTAACTGAACAGACTACTAGCTCTGGGGAAGTGGTAACTAGATTGACCGCAACCTGATCCTATCTGCACACAACTATAGGCAGCCGTGGAACGTTACCTAAAAATCCTAGACGTCTCTTCACAGCCTGAGAAACTGACTATTCCTGGAGGGAAAGAAAGTCCTCTCTTGCCTCAGTTGAATGACCCCAAAGATATAGAATAGCCCCCCACAAATATTAACGGTGAGTTAAGGGGAAAGCACAAACGCAGATATGAAATCAGATTTAGCAAATGAGGCCCGCTAATACTAGATAGCAGAAAATAGGAAGGGAACTGTGCGGTCAATAAAAAACCCTATTCAAAATATCCACGCAGAGATTGCTCGAGCCCCCGCACCAACTAACGGTGCGGGGGAAGCAACTCCGTACCCCAGAGCTTACCAGCAAAAAGAAATCACATATTAGCAAGCTGGACTAGACTCATCATACACAGAAATCATATTGCAGGCAGATGAGCAAAAAATATTCGAACAGAATTTAGCTTATCCTGAAGAGGCAGGAAATGAGATAATCAGGAATAATCAGAATAGCACTGAATACATTGACAGCCGGCAACAAGTGGAAGTGAAGCAGAGCTAAATAGGAGCCTCCCTGGTGAATAACGAGGCAGCTGATCCAGCCAGACCCGCAGGATAATAAACCAAACCACCAGGGGGAGCCAAAAAACCAAAGTCACACAATACAATCTGTGACCACAAGAGGGAGCCTGAAAACGGAGTTCACAACAGGGGTGTGTTGGGGTTACAGTTGTGGTTAGGGTTGGGATTAGGGTTAGGGTTGGGATTAGGGTTAGGAATAGGGTTAGGGTTGGGATTAGGGTTAGGGTTGGGATTAGGGTTACGGGTGTTTTGGGGTTAGGGTTGTGGTTAGGGGTGTGTTGGGGTTAGGGTTGTGATTAGGGTTATGGCTACAGTTGGGATTAGGGTTAGGGGTGTTTTAGGGTTAGTGTTGAAGTTAGAATTGAGGGGTTTCCACTGTTTAGGCACATCAGGGGTCTCCAAACGCAACATGGCGCCACCATTGATTCCAGCCAATCTTGCGTTCAAAAAGTCAAATGGTGCTCCCTCCCTTCCAAGCCCCGACGTGCGCACAAACAGTGGTTTACCCCCACACATGGGGTACCAGCGTACTCAGGACAAACTGGGCAACAACTACTGGGGTCCAATTTCTCCTGTTACCCTTGCAAAAATAAAAAATTACTTGCTAAAACATAATTTTTGAGGAAAAAACAATTATTTTTTATTTTCACGGCTCTGCGTTATAAACTTCTGTGAAGCACTTGGGGGTTGAAAGTGCTCACCACACATCTAGATAAGTTCCTTGGGGGGTCTAGTTTCCAAACTGGGGTCACTTGTGGGGTGTTTCTACTGATTAGGCACATCAGGGGCTCTGCAAATGCAACGTGACGCCCGCAGACCATTCCATCAAAGTCGTCTGCATTTCGAATGTCACTACTTCCCTTCCGAACCCTGACGTGCGCACTTTGGGGCTGAACATACTCACCACACATCTAGATAAGTTCCTTGGGGGGTCTAGTTTCCAAAATGGGGTCAATTTCTCCTGTTACCCTTGGGAAAATTAAAAAATTCTGGGCTAAAAAAATATTTTTGAGGAAAAAAAACATTTATTATTTTCACGGCTCTGCGTTATAAACTTCTGTGAAGCACTTGGGGGTTCAAAGTGCTCACCACATATCTAGATAAGTTCCCTTGGGGGTCTAGTTTCCAAAATGGGGTCACTTGGGGGAGTTCCTACTGTTTAGGCACATCAGGGGCTCTGCAAACGCAACGTGATGCCCGTAGAGCATTCCATCAAAGTCTGCATTTCAAAACATCACTACTTCCCTTCCGAGCCCCGGCATGTGCCCAAACAGTGGTTTACCCCCACATATGAGGTATCAGCGTACTCAGGAGAAACTGGACAACAACTTTTGGGGTCAAATTTCTCCTGTTACCCTTGGGAAAATTAAAAAATTCTGGGCTAAAAAAATATTTTTGAGGAAAAAAAACATTTATTATTTTCACGGCTCTGCGTTATAAACTTCTGTGAAGCACTTGGGGGTTCAAAGTGCTCACCACATATCTAGATAAGTTCCCTTGGGGGTCTAGTTTCCAAAATGGGGTCACTTGTGGGGAGTTCCTACTGTTTAGGCACATCAGGGGCTCTGCAAACGCAACGTGACGCCCGCAGAGCATTCCATCAAAGTCTGCATTTCAAAACATCACTACTTCCCTTCCGAACCCCGACGTGTGCCCAAACAGTGGTTTACCCCCACATATGGGGTATCAGCATACTCAGGAGAAACTGGACAACAACTTTTGGGGTCCAATTTCTCCTGTTACCCTTGTGGGCTAAAAAATCATTTTTGAGAAATGAAAAATTATTTTTTATTTTCATGGCTCTGCGTTATAAACTACTGTGAAGCACTTGGGCGTTCAAAGTGCTCACCACACATCTAGATTAGTTCCTTGGGAGGTCTAGTTTCCAAAATGGGGTCACTTGTGGGGGAGCTCCAATGTTTAGGCACACAGGCGCTCTCCAAACGCGACATGGTGTCCGCTAATGATTGGAGCTAATTTTCCATTCAAAAAGCCAAATGGCGTGCCTTCCCTTCCGAGCCCTGCCGTGCGCCCAAACAGTCGTTTACCTGTTATGGTTCTCAATGGCAAGAGAACATAGCCCAGCAAACCTAAGTACTAGCTCTTGGAAGGATGGAAACTAAACTGATCATGAACTAAACCTGCCGCACAACTAACAGTAGCCGGGTAGCGTTGCCTACGTTTTTATCCCTAGACGCCCAGCGCCGGCCGGAGGACTAACTAATCCTGGCAGAGGAAAATATAGTCCTGGCTCACCTCTAGAGAAATTTCCCCGAAAGGCAGACAGAGGCCCCCACATATATTGGCGGTGATTTTAGATGAAATGACAAACGTAGTATGAAAATAGGTTTAGCAAAATTGAGGTCCGCTTACTAGATAGCAGGAAGACAGAAAGGGCACTTTCATGGTCAGCTGAAAACCCTATCAAAATACCATCCTGAAATTACTTTAAGACTCTAGTATTAACTCATAACATCAGAGTGGCAATTTCAGATCACAAGAGCTTTCCAGACACAGAAACGAAACTACAGCTGTGAACTGGAACAAAATGCAAAAACAAACGAGGACTAAAGTCCAACTTAGCTGGGAGTTGTCTAGCAGCAGGAACATGCACAGAAAGGCTTCTGATTACAATGTTGACCGGCATGGAAGTGACAGAGGAGCAAGGTTAAATAGCGACTCCCACATCCTGATGGAAACAGGTGAACAGAGGGGATGATGCACACCAGTTCAATTCCACCAGTGGCCACCGGGGGAGCCCAAAATCCAATTTCACAACAGTACCCCCCCCTCAAGGAGGGGGCACCGAACCCTCACCAGAACCACCAGGGCGATCAGGATGAGCCCTATGAAAGGCACGGACCAGATCGGAGGCATGAACATCAGAGGCAGTCACCCAAGAATTATCCTCCTGACCGTATCCCTTCCATTTGACCAGATACTGGAGTTTCCGTCTGGAAACACGGGAGTCCAAGATTTTTTCCACAACGTACTCCAACTCGCCCTCAACCAACACCGGAGCAGGAGGCTCAACGGAAGGCACAACCGGTACCTCATACCTGCGCAACAATGACCGATGAAAAACATTATGAATAGAAAAAGATGCAGGGAGGTCCAAACGGAAGGACACAGGGTTAAGAATCTCCAATATCTTGTACGGGCCGATGAACCGAGGCTTAAACTTAGGAGAAGAAACCCTCATAGGGACAAAACGAGAAGACAACCACACCAAGTCCCCAACACAAAGCCGAGGACCAACCCGACGCCGGCGGTTGGCAAAAAGCTGAGCCTTCTCCTGGGACAACTTCAAATTGTCCACTACCTGCCCCCAAATCTGATGCAACCTCTCCACCACAGCATCCACTCCAGGACAATCCGAAGATTCCACCTGACCAGAAGAAAATCGAGGATGAAACCCCGAATTACAGAAAAAAGGAGACACCAAGGTGGCAGAGCTGGCCCGATTATTGAGGGCAAACTCCGCTAAAGGCAAAAAAGCAACCCAATCATCCTGATCTGCAGACACAAAACACCTCAAATATGTCTCCAAGGTCTGATTCGTCCGCTCGGTCTGGCCATTTGTCTGAGGATGGAAAGCAGACGAGAAAGACAAATCTATGCCCATCCTAGCACAGAATGCTCGCCAAAATCTAGACACGAATTGGGTTCCTCTGTCAGAAACGATATTCTCCGGAATACCATGCAAACGGACCACATTTTGAAAAAACAGAGGAACCAACTCGGAAGAAGAAGGCAACTTAGGCAGGGGAACCAAATGGACCATCTTAGAGAAACGGTCACACACCACCCAGATGACAGACATCTTCTGAGAAACAGGAAGATCCGAAATAAAATCCATCGAGATGTGCGTCCAGGGCCTCTTCGGGATAGGCAAGGGCAACAACAATCCACTAGCCCGAGAACAACAAGGCTTGGCCCGAGCACAAACGTCACAAGACTGCACAAAGCCTCGCACATCTCGAGACAGGGAAGGCCACCAGAAGGACCTTGCCACCAAATCCCTGGTACCAAAGATTCCAGGATGACCTGTCAACGCAGAAGAATGAACCTCAGAAATGACTTTACTGGTCCAATCATCAGGAACAAACAGTCTACCAGGTGGGCAACGATCAGGTCTATCCGCCTGAAACTCCTGCAAGGCCCGCCGCAGGTCTGGAGAAACGGCAGACAATATCACTCCATCCTTAAGGATACCTGTAGGTTCAGAGTTACCAGGGGAGTCAGGCTCAAAACTCCTAGAAAGGGCATCCGCCTTAACATTCTTAGAACCCGGCAGGTAGGACACCACAAAATTAAACCGAGAGAAAAACAACGACCAGCGCGCCTGTCTAGGATTCAGGCGTCTGGCGGACTCAAGATAAATTAGATTTTTGTGGTCAGTCAATACCACCACCTGATGTCTAGCCCCCTCAAGCCAATGACGCCACTCCTCAAAAGCCCACTTCATGGCCAAAAGCTCCCGATTCCCAACATCATAATTCCGCTCGGCGGGCGAAAATTTACGCGAGAAAAAGGCACAAGGTCTCATCACGGAACAATCGGAACTTCTCTGCGACAAAA
Organism: Ranitomeya variabilis; assembly: GCF_051348905.1. NCBI lineage: Eukaryota > Metazoa > Chordata > Amphibia > Anura > Dendrobatidae > Ranitomeya > Ranitomeya variabilis. The sequence continues at coordinate 1,053,882,668 of NC_135233.1, forward strand.
CTGCCCCAGCTCCGATTTCAGAAGCGTCGACCTCAACCTGAAAAGGAAGAGCAACATCAGGCTGACGCAACACAGGGGCGGAAGAAAAGCGGCGCTTAAGCTCCCGAAAGGCCTCCACAGCAGCAGGGGACCAATCAGCAACATCAGCACCCTTCTTAGTCAAATCAGTCAATGGTTTAACAACATCAGAAAAACCAGCAATAAATCGACGATAAAAGTTAGCAAAGCCCAAAAATTTCTGAAGACTCTTAAGAGAAGAGGGTTGCGTCCAATCACAAATAGCCTGAACCTTGACAGGATCCATCTCGATGGAAGAGGGGGAAAAAATATATCCCAAAAAGGAAATCTTTTGAACCCCAAAAACGCACTTAGAACCCTTCACACACAAGGAATTAGACCGCAAAACCTGAAAAACCCTCCTGACCTGCTGGACATGAGAGTCCCAGTCATCCGAAAAAATCAAAATATCATCCAGATACACAATCATAAATTTATCCAAATAATCACGGAAAATGTCATGCATAAAGGACTGAAAGACTGAAGGGGCATTTGAAAGACCAAAAGGCATCACCAAATACTCAAAGTGGCCCTCGGGCGTATTAAATGCGGTCTTCCACTCATCCCCCTGCTTAATTCGCACCAAATTATACGCCCCACGGAGATCAATCTTAGAGAACCACTTGGCCCCCTTTATGCGAGCAAACAAATCAGTCAGCAGTGGCAACGGATATTGATATTTAACCGTGATTTTATTCAAAAGCCAATAATCAATGCACGGCCTCAAAGAGCCATCTTTCTTAGCCACAAAGAAAAAACCGGCTCCTAAGGGAGATGACGAAGGACGAATATGTCCCTTTTCCAAGGACTCCTTTATATATTCTCGCATAGCAGCATGTTCAGGCACAGACAGATTAAATAAACGACCCTTAGGGTATTTACTACCCGGAATCAAATCTATGGCACAATCGCACTCCCGGTGCGGAGGTAATGAACCAAGCTTAGGTTCTTTAAAAACGTCACGATATTCAGTCAAGAATTCAGGAATCTCAGAGGGAATAGATGATGAAATGGAAACCACAGGTACATCCCCATGCGTCCCCTTACATTCCCAGCTTAACACAGACATAGCTTTCCAGTCAAGGACTGGGTTATGAGATTGCAGCCATGGCAATCCAAGCACCAACACATCATGTAGGTTATACAGCACAAGAAAGCGAATAATCTCCTGATGATCCGGATTAATCCGCATAGTTACTTGTGTCCAGTATTGTGGTTTATTACTAGCCAATGGGGTGGAGTCAATCCCCTTCAGGGGTATAGGAGTTTCAAGAGGCTCCAAATCATACCCACAGCGTTTGGCAAAGGACCAATCCATAAGACTCAAAGCGGCGCCAGAGTCGACATAGGCATCCGCGGTAATAGATGATAAAGAACAAATCAGGGTCACAGATAGAATAAACTTAGACTGTAAAGTGCCAATTGAAACAGACTTATCAAGCTTCTTAGTACGCTTAGAGCATGCTGATATAACATGAGTTGAATCACCGCAATAGAAGCACAACCCATTTTTTCGTCTGAAATTCTGCCGTTCACTTCTGGACAGAATTCTATCACATTGCATATTCTCTGGCGTCTTCTCAGTAGACACCGCCAAATGGTGCACAGGTTTGCGCTCCCGCAGATGCCTATCGATCTGGATAGCCATTGTCATGGACTCATTCAGACCCGCAGGCACAGGGAACCCCACCATAACATCCTTAATGGCATCAGAGAGACCCTCTCTGAAATTCGCCGCCAGGGCGCACTCATTCCACTGAGTAAGCACAGCCCATTTACGGAATTTCTGGCAGTATATTTCAGCTTCGTCTTGCCCCTGAGATAGGGACATCAAGGCCTTTTCCGCCTGAAGCTCTAACTGAGGTTCCTCATAAAGCAACCCCAAGGCCAGAAAAAACGCATCCACATTGAGCAACGCAGGATCCCCTGGAGCCAATGCAAAAGCCCAATCCTGAGGGTCGCCCCGGAGCAAGGAAATCACAATCCTGACCTGCTGAGCAGGATCTCCAGCAGAGCGAGATTTCAGGGACAAAAACAACTTGCAATTATTTTTGAAATTTTGAAAGCAAGATCTATTCCCCGAGAAAAATTCAGGCAAAGGAATTCTAGGTTCAGATATAGGAACATGAACAACAAAATCTTGTAAATTTTGAACTTTCTTGGTGAGATTATTCAAACCTGCAGCTAAACTCTGAATATCCATTTTAAACAGGTGAACACAGAGCCATTCCAGGATTAGAAGGAGAGAGAGAGAGAGAAAGGCTGCAATATAGGCAGACTTGCAAGAGATTCAATTACAAGCACACTCAGAACTGAAGGGAAGGGGAAAAAAAAAAAAAAAAATCTTCAGCAGACTTCTCTTTTCTCTCCTTTCTCTGTATATTAATTTAACCCTTTTGGGCCGGTCAAACTGTTATGGTTCTCAATGGCAAGAGAACATAGCCCAGCAAACATAAGTACTAGCTCTTGGAAGGATGGAAACTAAACTGACCATGAACTAAACCTGCCGCACAACTAACAGTAGCCGGGTAGCGTTGCCTACGTTTTTATCCCTAGACGCCCAGCGCCGGCCGGAGGACTAACTAATCCTGGCAGAGGAAAATATAGTCCTGGCTCACCTCTAGAGAAATTTCCCCGAAAGGCAGACAGAGGCCCCCACATATATTGGCGGTGATTTTAGATGAAATGACAAACGTAGTATGAAAATAGGTTTAGCAAAATTGAGGTCCGCTTACTAGATAGCAGGAAGACAGAAAGGGCACTTTCATGGTCAGCTGAAAACCCTATCAAAATACCATCCTGAAATTACTTTAAGACTCTAGTATTAACTCATAACATCAGAGTGGCAATTTCAGATCACAAGAGCTTTCCAGACACAGAAACGAAACTACAGCTGTGAACTGGAACAAAATGCAAAAACAAACGAGGACTAAAGTCCAACTTAGCTGGGAGTTGTCTAGCAGCAGGAACATGCACAGAAAGGCTTCTGATTACAATGTTGACCGGCATGGAAGTGACAGAGGAGCAAGGTTAAATAGCGACTCCCACATCCTGATGGAAACAGGTGAACAGAGGGGATGATGCACACCAGTTCAATTCCACCAGTGGCCACCGGGGGAGCCCAAAATCCAATTTCACAACATTTACCCCCACATATGGGGTATCATCGTACTCAGGACAAACTGGTCAACAATATTTGGGGTCCAATTTCTCCTATTACCCTTGGGAAAATAAAAAATTCCAGGCTAAAAATCATTTTTGAGGAAAGAAAAATTATTTTTTATTTTCTCGGCTCTGCGTTATAAACTTCTGTGAAGCACCTGGGGGTTTTTAAGTGCTCACTATGCATCTAGATAAGTTCCTTGGGGGGTCTAGTTTCCAAAATGGGGTCAATTGTAGGGGAGCTCCAATGTTTAGGCACACAGGGGCTCTCCAAACACGACATGGTGTCCCCTTCCGAGCCTTGCCGTGCACCCAAACAGTGGTTTACCCCACATATGAGGTATCGGCATACTCAGGAGAAATAGCCCAACAAATTTTAGGATCCATTTTATCCTGTTGCCCATGTGAAAATGAAAAAATTGAGGCTAAAAGAAATTTTTTGTGGAAAAAAAAGTACTTTTTCATTTTTACGGATCAATTTGTGAAGCACCTGAGGGTTTAAAGTGCTCACTATGCTTCTAGATAAGTTCCTTGGGGGGTCTAGTTTCCAATATGGGGTCACTTGTGGGGGAGCTCCAATGTTTAGGCACACAGGGGCTCTCCAAACGTGACATGGTGTCCACTAGCGATGGAGATAATTTTTCATTCAAAAAGTCAAATGGCGCTCCTTCCTTTCCGAGCCTTACCATGTGCCCAAACAGTGGTTTACCCCCACATGTGAGGTATTGGTGTACTCAGGAGAATCTGTCCAACAAATTTTAGGATCCATTTTATCCTGTTGCCCATGTGAAAATGAAAAAATTGAGGCTAAAATAATTTTTTTGTTAAAAAAAAGTACTTTTTCATTTTTACGGATCAATTTGTGAAGCACCTGGGGGTTTAAAGTGCTCACTATGCTTCTAGATAAGTTCCTTGGGGCGTCTAGTTTCCAAAATGGGGTCACTTGTGGGGGAGCTCTAATGTTTAGGCACACAGGGGCTCTCCAAACGCGACATGGGGTCCGCTAAAGATTGGAGCCAATTTTTCATTCAAAAAGTCAAAGGGCGCTCCTTCCCTTCCGAGCCCTGCCGTGCGCCCAAACAGTGGTTTACCCCCACATATGAGGTATCAGTGTACTCAGGACAAATTGGACAACAAAGTTCGTGGTCCAGTTTCTCCTTTTACCCTTGGGAAAATAAAAAAATTGTTGCTAAAAATCATTTTTGTGACTAAAAAGTTAAATGTTCATTTTTTACTTCCATGTTGCTTCTGCTGCTGTGAAACGCCTGAAGGGTTAACCCTCCGTCATACAATATTCGGACTAACGAGTTCACATACAATGTGCCTGTCAGGCGCCTGCTGGAAAAATACCTATAATATCTAATGTTTGCAATTTCAGTGCTCTAAAAGTGATCAGTGACCTTCATAGGGATGTAATAAAAGAGACTACACATAATCAGTTGCAAAAAAAAACATTTACTGAACATAAAACTAATAACTATGAAATACAAACTTTAAGGGTTAATAAACTTCTTGAATGTGGTTTTGAGCACCTTGAGGGGTGCAGTTTTTAGAATGGTGTCAATTTTGGGTATTTTCAGCCATATAGAACCCTCAAACTGACTTCAAATGTGAGGTGGTCCCTAAAAAAAATGGTTTTGTAAATTTTGTTGTAAAAATGAGAAATCGCTGGTCAAATTTTAAACCTTCCTAGCAAAAAAAAAAATTGTTTCCAAAATTGTGCTGATGTAAAGTAGACATGTGGGAAATGTTATTTATTAACTATTTTGTGTCACATAACTCTCTGGTTTAACAGAATAAAAATTCAAAAAGTGAAAATTGCAAAATTTTCAAAATTTTCGCCAAATTTCCATTTTTTTCACAAATAAACTCAGAAATTATCGACCTAAATTTACCACTAACATGAAGCCCAATATGTCATGAAAAAACTATCTCAGAATTGCTAGGATCCGTTGAAGCGTTCCTGAGTTATTACCTCATAAAGGGACACTGGTCAGAATTGCAAAAAACGGCCAGGTCATTAAGGCCAAAATAGGCTGGGTCATGAAGGGGTTAATGACCTTGTGGGTGGGATCGAGATAAAAATGTCAGTCTTTGCTGATGACACAAAATTATATAGGATAATAAAAATTCAGGAAGATTGTATAATACTACAAAGCGATCTGGGTAAGATGACAGTATAGGCAAACCCTTGGCAGATGAAGTTAAATGTTAATAAGATAAATGTAGAGTAATGCCCCTAGGATGGAGTAATCTGATTGCTGCATATACATTAAATGGGAGTATACTCGGGACTACAGAACACGAGAAGGACTTGGGTAGTCTGGTTACAAGTAAGCTGAGCAGCAGTACTCAATGTCAGGCAGCAGCCGCAAAAGCAAACAAGATTTTAGGGTGTATAAAAAAAGAGATAAAATCCTGCGATCCCAATGTATTGTTGCCCCTCTGTAAGCCACTTGTGAGGCCACATCTAGAATATGGGATCCAGTTTTAAGCTCCACATTTTACAAAGGTTATTTGGAAGTTATAGTCAGTGCAAAGGAGGCAACTAGATTATTACAAGGGATGGAAAACCTCTCATATGATGAGAGGTAGGAAAAGTTGGGCTTGTGTAGCTTAGAAAAAATATACCACAAAATTAGAATATCATCAAAAACTGAATTTATTTCAGTTCTTCAATACAAAAAGTGAAACTCATATATTATATAGGGTCATTACAGAGTGATCTATTTCAAGTGTTTATTTCTGTTAATGTAGATGATTATGGCTTACAGCCAATGAAAATCCAAAAGTCATTATCTCAGTAAATTAGAATACTTTATAACACCAGCTTGAAAAATGATTTTAACATCTGAAATGTTGGCCTACTGAAATGTATGTTCAGTAAATGCACTCAATACTTGGTCGGGGCTTCTTTTACATCAATTACTGCATCAATGCGGGGTGGCATGGAGGCGATCAGCCTGTGGCACTGCTGAGGGGTTATGGAAGCCCAGGTGGCTTTGATAGCAGCCTTCAGCTCGTCTGCATTGTTGGGTCTGGTGTCTCTCATCTTCCTCTTGACTGTTGTCTAATTTTATTATTCCTTCCAATAATCTTACAGAGGATCAGGATGCACTCATTACCAGTGGAGGAAAGGCAATTCCGGCAGCTAAATAGGAAATGGTTCTTTGCAGTTAGAGCAGTCAGACTGCGGAATACCCGACCACAAAAGGTAGTAATGGCCAACATTATAACCTCTATTATAAAAGAGCTGGATGCTTTTCTCACAATAAAAACAGTGTTGTGGGTTATAAATAGTTGTGACAGGACAGAGAATGTATAACTGGTGGAGAAAGATTGAACTTAGTGGACCTATGTCTTTTCTCAACCTATGAAACTTTGTAAAGACCTGATTGCATATATTTGTCCACTGCATTATTAGTAGTCCAATAAAGGCTAGAATTGGAGAAAGATTTCACAGGGCATTAAAGACACAATAGACCAGGGGAACCTAAGCAAATAAAGAGTTCACTCCACAGTGATCAAGAAGACCAAGAGCTCCAGAAGGTTGATGGCCGCCCTCCATTTGTCAGTTCAGTGTCCCAGTAATAAAAGACCCTGTGGGCTAATAAGATGTGTCTCTAGTTAACAGCAGCAATTACCACGGAGCAATTAATCAGAGAAAGTCTCCAAAGAGAAAGATAATAAATAAACCAGGAAAAATCTGCTGATAAGCTTGCCTTCAAGATAAGGAGAAGTTCCAGGTGTCATGGTGAGGTGGGGACAATCTGTCTTTCTGGGATACTTTGTATGTCATTCAAATCTATCATTTTCAGTGCAATACTGAAATTTATTTAACAAAGCAGCTAAAAGCCATCTTGAGTGTGTGTTATCTGGAGAAGTATTTCCAGAAGTTCACTAATCAGGCCAATTGTTCTGGAGGAGGTTAAACGACTTTTATCACATGGTTTGTAAAATGTTCCAAGGATTGATGTAATGGGCAGAGCATTTAAAAGAACATATAAATCCCGAATATGTTCTTTTTAGAATGTTGGAAAAATACAAATTTTAAAAATATAGGAAATAAAGGATGAAAAATAAGTGTAATAACTATATTGAATTCATTCATTTAGGCTTCATACACTTTTTTGTGTTCACGCGATGCCTTCCTGGTGCTATTTTTTTTGTCAAAACAAAACAAAAAAGCTACATAAAAGAAGAGATGTGACATGGAAACTGATGGAGGAAGAACTTATCCCAACGTTTGCAATGGAATCATTCCCAATCGTCCAGTGCAACATGTTTTGTTTCAGAAAAGCGCTGATGCTGATCCTGTGGGCTAATTATAACGTTTTAAGGACCATCAACCTGGGGTTGTGGTTTAAATGCCTGATGGCAACTGATGATTCAGAGATGCCATCAGATCTGATCCAATGAGTTGCATCAGGGTCAAAAACTGAGCTTGATGCCACAGATACATGCGGAACCAAGATACAATTTTTCTCTTTTAGCAGAGGAAAGAGTTTTCTTTTACAAAGATCTACAAAATAAAAGCATCACAAAAATGGCCCTACATAGACTATTTTGCTTTTTTTTAAGCCAAAAAGATCAAAAAGGAAGACAAAGTGAAATAAAGAAAGGAAAATTAAGATGAAAGAGATAGAAATGTAGTTTATTTATTATGTTTAACATTTCCCTATTAATGTTTGACTTTAATAACACTGCAGAAAAAAAACAGATAAGAGGCCACTAAAACACTACTTTTTGTACCAAAAACCCAGTGTGCAGGGTTTTTTCTGTATTTTTGAGGGGAAGGGGATTTTTTTATAGCTTTTCTACATTACAAAACACGTGTCTCTAATAGGAGAAATTGAGAAATGTTACAAAATGCAACACAAAAAATGTAAGCATTCCTTCTCACTTGTTTCTTGTATTCTTCACCTTATAAAAAGCACCAGGAATTTCAGGACAGATTCTATCTGTGCATCTCCATGGTAACAGACAACAAACAACCCCTGTGTAGTCTGATCCTATTATCATATTCCATGAGAGATGAGCGGATGAGGCAAAACACGAATTTGATTGTTTGCACTTTTTTTCAGAACAAATTTGACGTGTAGAAGTTATTCTCCTCCAATTTAATATCTCTTACCGCTAGACTCCAGAGCATAATAAACATAATATGAAGAAATAAAAAAAGCCTTTATATTCACTGATGAGAACCAGACATGTTAGGATGAGAAGAGGAGGGGCCAGAGGTGTGAGTATGTATATTATTTTCTTTACCTTATTAACCTTTAATGGCCTGCTAAAGTTCAGAAAAATGGCCACCAGGTGCCTCCACCTTGTTAAATCAGCGCTCTTTTTTGTAAAATTCATTCCGAATTCTACTCTATCCAAATGTATTTGCTCATCTGTATACTCCACCTTATCTTCCATCTGTTTTCTTTTACACTAGTCTGTCACATACAGTGCTCAGCGTAAATGAGTACCCCCCCTTTGAAAAGTACAATTTTCATCAATATCTCACTGAATAGAAGTACAATTTCCAAAATTATTGACTGAGTTTCATAGAATATTTTTGTCACCCATACCATTTCACTACAGAATTTTCATTTTCCTCAAATCAGTTTACTATGACATTTAGTATTTTGTATGACCTCCATGATTTTTAACGACAGCACCAAATCTTCTAGACATGTAATGAACAAGTTGGCGACATATTGCAACATCTATCTTTTTTCCATTCTTCAAGAATGATCCATTTTAGAGCCTGGATGCAGGATGAAGAGTGATGACAACTTGTTTCTTCAGAATTCTCCACAGGTGTTCAGTTCTGTTCAGATCAGGAGACTCTTGGCCACTGAATCACTTTCACCCTGTTCTTGTTTCAGAAATGCAACAAATATATGTTTTAGATCATTGACTTGTTGGAAAAATGCTTGTCTATCAAGGGCACTGAGTGATGGTAGCATCTTCGCTACAGAGCAGTACATGCTACTTACGGTATGAAACCTTGTTTAAAGCTGAGCACACAAATTTCCAAAAGTGCCTAAACCTTTGAATTGGCCCTCAATCAGGAACTGAAAGACTCTTGGCTGGCTACAAAAAGCATTTACAAGCTGTGATATGTTCGAAAGGTGGTGCTACTAGATGCTAGCCATGCAGAGTGCCCAAATTTTGCATAGGTCCATTTTCCTTAAAAATGTAAAAAATGAAATAAATAAATTATCTATATATATAATTGTCTAAGGGGTACTTCCGTCTGTCTGTCCCGGATATTCATTGGTCGTGGCCTCTGTCTGTCATGGAAATCCAAGTCACGACCAATCAGCGACGGCTATTAGTCCCTCCCTACTCCCCAGCAGTCAGTGCCCGGCGCCCACTCCATACTCCCCGCAGTCACCGCTCACACAGGGTTAATGCCAGCGGTAACGGACCGCGTTATGCCAAGGGTAACTCACTCCGTTACCGCTGCTATTAACCCTGTGTGACCAATGCAGCCTCAATAGTAAAAACATCTAATGTTAAAAAAAAAAAAAATCATTATATACTCACCTTCCGCCGCCTTTCCCGCTCCTCACGACGCTGACCACTCCATGCAAGAGGCAGGTTCCGGTAGCAAGGATGGTATGCGAGAAGGACCTGCCATGACCTCACGGTCATGTGACTGTGACGTCATCACAGCGCCTGCGCGAGAAGGACCTGCCATGACGTCACGGTCATGTGACCACGACGTCATCACACCCTGGGACCGGAAGCTGCCGCCTGCACCGCACACAGGCGACAAAACTACAAGGGGCCCTCGGAAGGTGAGTATATGTTTATTTTTTATTTTTTAACCTGTGACATACGTGGCTGGGCAATATACTACATAGCTGGGCAATATACTACATGGCTCTGTGCTGTATACTATGTCGTTGTGCAATATACTATGTGGCTCTGCTGTATACTACGTCACTGGGCAATATACTACGTAACTGGGCAATATACTACGTGGCTGGGCAATATACTACGTCGCTGGGCAATATACTACGTAACTGTGCAATATACTATGTGGCTGGGCAATATACTACGTGGGCTGTTGTCATGTTCCCAATGGCAGGGAATTAAACACATAACACGGGCAAAAACAGGACGAGCTCTAGGGTGATGGAACCTGAGCTGACCGCGATCCTGAACCTCAACACTCAACTAACAGCAGCCAGGGAACGTTCCTGGGGGGACTCTAGACGTCTCGCGCCAGCCGGAGATCTAGCTACCCCTATCAGAAGAATCACAGACCTATCTTGCCTCCAGAGAAATATTCCCACAGAAATAGCAGCCCCCCACATATAATGACGGTGAAATGAGAGGAAGGCACAAACGTAGTTATGAAAACAGATTCAGCAAAATGAAGCCCGCTTAAGCTAGATAGCAGAGGATACAAAAGGTGAACTGCGCAGTCAGCTTAAAACCCTTCAAAATACCATCCTGAAATTACTTGAACTCATGTGCCAACTCATGGTACATGAGTGGTAATTTCAGCCCACTAGAGCAACCAGCAGCAGAGAATTACATATCTGCAAGCTGGACTAAAAACATGAAAGCAAACATGAAACAGGGAAATCCAGACTTAGCTTGTCTTGAAGGCCTAGGAGCAGGTAGCAAAGGTAACAGAGACACACTGATACATTGATAGCCGGCAAGGGAATGACAGGAAAGCCAGGTTAAATAGGAAACACCCAGCCTCTGATGGACAGGTGGAAACCAGAGACCGCAACCCACCAAAGTCACCCAGTACCAGTTGTAACCACCAGAGGGAGCCCAAAAACAGAATCCACAACAGTACCCCCCCTTGAGGAGGGGTCACCGAACCCTCACGAGAACCCCCAGGGCGATCAGGATGAGCTCTATGGAAGGCGCGGACCAAATCAGTCGCATGAACATCAGAGGCGACCACCCAGGAATTATCCTCCTGACCATAACCCTTCCACTTAACCAAATACTGGAGTTTACGTCTGGAAACACGAGAATCCAAGATCTTCTCAACAACATACTCCAATTCTCCCTCCACCAGCACCGGAGCAGGAGGCTCAACCGAAGGAACAATGGGCACCTCATACCTCCGCAATAACGACCGATGGAACACATTATGAATAGCAAACGATGCTGGGAGATCCAAACGAAAAGATACAGGGTTAAGAATCTCCAAGATCTTATAAGGACCGATGAACCGAGGCTTGAACTTAGGAGAAGAGACCTTCATAGGGACAAAACGAGAAGACAACCACACCAAGTCCCCAACAAGAAGTCGGGGACCCACGCGGCGACGGCGATTAGCAAACTGCTGAGTCTTCTCCTGAGACAACTTCAAATTGTCCACCACCTGATTCCAAATCTGATGTAACCTGTCCACCACCACGTCCACTCCAGGACAATCCGAAGGCTCCACCTGACCAGAGGAAAAACGAGGATGAAACCCCGAATTACAAAAGAAAGGAGAAACCAAAGTAGCAGAACTAGCCCGATTATTAAGGGCAAATTCGGCCAGTGGCAAAAAGGCAACCCAGTCATCTTGATCAGCAGAAACAAAACACCTTAAATAAGTTTCCAAGGTCTGATTAGTTCGCTCCGTCTGGCCATTCGTCTGAGGATGGAATGCAGACGAGAAAGACAAATCAATGCCCATCTTAGCACAAAACGTCCGCCAAAATCTAGACACAAACTGGGATCCCCTGTCAGAAACGATATTCTCCGGAATCCCATGCAAACGAACCACATTCTGAAAAAATAAAGGGACCAACTCAGAGGAGGAAGACAACTTAGGCAAGGGTACCAAATGAACCATCTTAGAAAAGCGGTCACACACAACCCAGATAACGGACATTTTCTGTGAGACAGGGAGATCTGAAATAAAATCCATGGAAATGTGCGTCCAAGGCCTCTTCGGGATAGGCAAGGATAACAACAACCCACTGGCCCGAGAACAGCAAGGCTTAGCCCGAGCACACACTTCACAAGACTGCACAAAGGTGCGCACATCCCTTGACAAGGAAGGCCACCAAAAAGACCTGGCCACCAAGTCTCTAGTACCAAATATTCCAGGATGACCAGCCAACACAGAAGAATGGACCTCGGAGATGACTCTACTGGTCCAATCATCCGGAACAAACAGTCTTTCTGGTGGACAACGATCAGGTTTATCCGCCTGAAACTCCTGCAATGCACGTCGCAAGTCTGGGGAGACGGCGGACAATATTACCCCATCCCTAAGGATACCAGTAGGCCCAGAGTCTCCAGGAGAGTCAGGCACAAAACTCCTGGAAAGAGCATCTGCCTTCACATTCTTTGAACCTGGCAGGTATGAAACCACAAAATTGAAACGAGAAAAAAACGACCAACGAGCCTGTCTAGGATTCAAACGCCTGGCAGACTCAAGGTAAATCAGATTTTTGTGATCAGTCAAGACCACCACACGATGTCTAGCACCCTCAAGCCAATGACGCCACTCCTCAAATGCCCACTTCATGGCCAAAAGCTCCCGATTACCCACATCATAATTGCGCTCGGCGGGCGAGAATTTTCTAGAAAAGAACGCACATGGCTTCATCACCGAGCCATCGGAACTTCTCTGTGACAAAACCGCCCCCGCTCCAATCTCGGAAGCATCAACCTCAACCTGAAAAGGAAGTGAAACATCTGGTTGACATAACACAGGAGCAGAAGAAAACCGGCGCTTAAGTTCCTGAAAGGCCTCCACAGCCGTAGGAGACCAATTAGCAACATCAGCACCCTTTTTAGTCAAATCAGTCAAAGGTTTAACAACACTGGAAAAATTAGTAATGAACCGACGATAAAAATTAGCAAAACCCAAGAACTTCTGAAGACTCTTAACAGATGTAGGTTGTGTCCAGTCACAAATCGCCTGAACCTTGACGGGATCCATCTCAATAGTAGAAGGAGAAAAAATGTACCCCAAAAAAGAAATCTTCTGGACTCCGAAGAGACATTTTGAGCCCTTCACAAACAGAGAATTGGCCCGCAGGACTTGAAACACCTTCCTGACCTGTAGAACATGAGACTCCCAGTCATCAGAAAACACCAAAATATCATCCAAATACACAATCATAAACTTATCCAGATATTCATGGAAAATATTGTGCATAAAGGACTGAAAGACTGAAGGAGCATTAGAAAGTCCAAAAGGCATTACCAAATACTCAAAATGGCCCTCAGGCGTATTAAATGCGGTTTTCCACTCATCACCCTGCTTTATCCGCACAAGATTATACGCACCGCGAAGATCTATCTTAGTGAACCACCTAGCCCCCTTAATGCGAGCAAACAAATCAGTCAATAATGGCAATGGATACTGATATTTGACTGTAATCTTATTCAGAAGGTGATAATCTATACAAGGCCTCAGGGAACCATCTTTTTTTTGCCACGAAAAAAAAACCTGCTCCCAGAGGGGACGAAGATGGACGAATATGTCCCTTTTCCAAGGACTCCTTAATATAATTCCGCATAGCAGTATGCTCTGGCACTGACAGATTAAATAAACGACCCTTAGGGAACTTACTGCCAGGAATTAATTCTATAGCACAGTCACAATCCCTATGAGGAGGGAGCGAATTGAGCTTAGGCTCCTCAAAAACATCCTGATAGTCAGACAAAAACGCAGGGACCTCAGAAGGAGTAGATGAAGCGATTGAAATCAGAGGTGCATCATCATGAACCCCCTGACATCCCCAGCTTAACACAGACATTGTTTTCCAATCCAGGACTGGATTATGAGTTTGTAACCATGGCAGACCAAGCACTAGTACATCATGTAAATTATACAGTACAAGGAAGCGAATCACCTCCTGATGAACGGGAGTCATGCGCATGGTCACTTGTGTCCAGTACTGCGGTTTATTCATAGCCAATGGTGTAGAGTCAATTCCTTTCAAAGAAATAGGAACTTCCAGAGGCTCCAGACTAAAACCGCAGCGTTTGGCAAATGACCAATCCATAAGACTCAGGGCAGCGCCCGAATCCACATAGGCATCGACGGAAATGGATGACAGTGAACAAATCAGAGTTACAGACAAAATGAACTTAGACTGCAGAGTACTAATGGCAAAAGATTTATCAACCTTTTTTGTGCGTTTAGAGCATGCTGATATAACATGAGCTGAATCACCACAATAAAAACACAATCCATTTTTCCGCCTATAATTTTGCCGTTCACTTCTGGACTGAATTCTATCACATTGCATAGTCTCAGGTGCCTGTTCAGAAGACACCGCCAACTGGTGCACAGGTTTGCGCTCCCGTAAACGCCGATCAATCTGAATGGCCATAGCCATAGACTCATTCAGACCTGTAGGCGCAGGGAACCCCACCATAATATCCTTAATGGCCTCAGAAAGACCATCTCTGAAGCTTGCAGCCAGGGCGCACTCATTCCACTGAGTAAGCACCGACCATTTCCGAAATTTTTGACAATATACTTCCGCTTCATCATGCCCCTGAGAGAGGGCTAATAAAGCCTTTTCAGCCTGAATCTCCAGGTTAGGTTCCTCATAGAGCAATCCCAGTGCCAGAAAAAACGCATCCACACTGAGCAATGCAGGATCCCCTGGTGCCAATGGAAATGCCCAATTCTGAGGGTCGCCCCGCAGGAAAGATATTACAATCTTGACCTGCTGAACAGGGTCTCCAGAGGAGCGAGATTTCAAAGAAAGAAACAATTTGCAATTGTTCCTGAAATTCAGGAAGGTAGATCTATCTCCAGAAAAAAATTCTGGAATAGGAATTCTAGGTTCAGACATAGGAGTGTGAACAACAAAATCCTGTATGTTTTGAACTTTTGCAGCAAGATTATTCAGGCTGGAAGCCAAACTCTGGACATCCATGTTAAACAGCTAAGGTCAGAGCCATTCAAGGGTTAAGAGGAGGTAAGAAGCAGCTAGACAGCAATTAAGGGCTAGGCAGCAAACCTCTGAGGGAAAAAAAAAAAAAAATTCCCTTCAACACTTCTTTTTCTCCTGCTTCAGCCCAAACAATTAACACTTTGTGGGCCGGCTATACTGTCATGTTCCCAATGGCAGGGAATTAAACACATAACACGGGCAAAAACAGGACGAGCTCTAGGGTGATGGAACCTGAGCTGACCGCGATCCTGAACCTCAACACTCAAATAACAGCAGCCGGGGAACGTTCCTGGGGGGACTCTAGACGTCTCGCGCCAGCCAGAGATCTAGCTACCCCTATCAGAAGAATCACAGACCTATCTTGCCTCCAGAGAAATATTCCCACAGAAATAGCAGCCCCCCACATATAATGACAGTGAAATGAGAGGAAGGCACAAACGTAGTTATGAAAACAGATTCAGCAAAATGAGGCCCGCTTAAGCTAGATAGCAGAGGATACAAAAGGTGAACTGCGCGGTCAGCTTAAAACCCTTCAAAATACCATCCTGAAATTACTTGAACTCATGTGCCAACTCATGGTACATGAGTGGTAATTTCAGCCCACTAGAGCAACCAGCAGCAGAGAATTACATATCTGCAAGCTGGACTAAAAACATGAAAGCAAACATGAAACAGGGAAATCCAGACTTAGCTTGTCTTGAAGGCCTAGGAGCAGGTAGCAAAGGTAACAGAGACACACTGATACATTGATAGCCGGCAAGGGAATGACAGGAAAGCCAGGTTAAATAGGAAACACCCAGCCTCTGATGGACAGGTGGAAACCAGAGACCGCAACCCACCAAAGTCACCCAGTACCAGTTGTAACCACCAGAGGGAGCCCAAAAACAGAATCCACAACAGGCTGTGCAATATACTACGTGGACATGCATATTCTATAATACCCGATGCGTTAGAATCGGGCCACCATCTAGTCTACTATATAATTGTCTAAGGGTCTATCCTTCTGTCTGTCTGTCACAGAAATTCCAAGTCGCTGATTGGTCGAGGTAAAACGGCCACGAACAATCAGCGATGGGCACAGTCTGGTGGCAAAATGGCCACTCCTTACTCCCCATAGTCAGTGCCCGCTCCATAATCCCCTTCAGTCAGCGCTCACAAAGGGTTAATGGCAGATTTAACGGACCGCGTTATGCCACTGTGTAACGCACTCCGTTAACGCTGCTATTAACCCTGTGTGACCAACTTTTTACTATTGATGCTGCCTATGCAGCATCAATAGTAAAAAGATCTAATGTTAAAAATAATTAAAAAAATAAAAAATCATTATATACTCACCCTCCGTTGGCCCCCTGGATCCAGCCGAGGCCTTTCCCGCTCCTCGCGATGCTCCGGTGACCGATCCATGCATTGCAGTCTTGCGAGATGATGACGTAGCGGTCTCGCAAGACCGCTACGTCATCATCTCACGAGACCGCAATGCACTCTTGGGACCGGAGCGTCGCGAGGAGCATCAGTAAACAACTCGGCTCTATTTGGGGGGCCAACGGAGGGTGAGTATATAACTATTTTTTATTTTAATTCATTTTTTAACAGGGATATGGTGCCTACATTGCTATATACTACGTGGGATGTGTTAGATACTGCATGGGCTGTGGTATATACTACATCTCTGTGCTATAAACTATATAGGCTGTGCTATATACTACGTGGCTGTGGTATATATTATGTGGCTGGGCAATATACTACATTGCTATGCTCTATACTACGTGGCCTGAGTTATATACTGCATGGGCAGTGTTATATACTACGTCTCTGTGCTATATACTACATGGCTGTGCAATATATTACATGGCTGGGCAATATACTACATGTCTGTGCTATATACTACGTGTCTGTGCTATATACTATGTGTCTGTGCTATATACTACATCGCTGTGCTATATACTACGTGGCCTGTGTTATATACTGCATGGGCTGTGTTATATACTATGTCTCTGTGCTATATACTACGTGGCTGTGCAATATATTATTTGACTGTGCTATATACTACGTGGCTGTGGTATACATTACGTGGCTGG
Organism: Ranitomeya variabilis; assembly: GCF_051348905.1. Lineage (NCBI taxonomy): Eukaryota > Metazoa > Chordata > Amphibia > Anura > Dendrobatidae > Ranitomeya > Ranitomeya variabilis. Next base: position 1,053,899,850 of record NC_135233.1, read on the forward strand.
GCAATATACTACATCGCTGTGCTATATACTACGTGGCCTGTGTTATATACTGCATGAGCAGTGTTATATACTACGTCTCTGTGATATATACTACGTGGCTGTGCTATATACTATGTGGCTGTGCAATATATTACATGGCTGTGCTATATACTATGTGGCTGTGGTATATATTACGTGGCTGGGCAATATACTGCATCTCTGTGCTATTTACTACGTGGCCTGTGTTCTATACTGCATGGGCAGTGTTATATACTACATCTCTGTGCTATATACTACGTGGCTGTGCAATATATTACGTGGCTGTGCAATATATTAAGTGGCTGGGCAATATACTACGTGTCTGTGCTATATACTACGTGTCTGTGCTACATACTACGTGGCTGGGCAATATACTACATGGCTGGGCAATATACTATGTGGCTGAGCAATATACTACGTGGCAATTTGAGCTACGCTTTGCTAATTGGTCGCAGCCGGCCGAATTCTGTGTGTAAATTGCATTATTCTAAAAACTTCATAAATAAACTACACACAGATTCTAGAATACCCGATGCGTTTGGCCGGCGTCACACTAGCGAGTTTTACGGATGTATGAGTGCAGAAAATACATCCAGAAAATACGCATTGCACACGGCCCAATGATTCTCTATGGGGCAGCTCCTATCTGCTGTACATTACGTATCCGTATTATACGGTCTTGTACAGCCGTAGAAAATCACAGCATGCTGCGTTTGTCAGCATATTGCGCAAAAAATCCACCAATGAAAGTCTATGGGGGCAAGAAAATTACGGATTACACACGGACCATGCGTGTGACTTGTGAGAAATACGCACCGGTGTTCTATAGAAAAGCCGGCAATTCAGTGCGGTGTACAGTAAAATCACACTGACAGAATAGAATAGAATAGGTAGAATAAATGTGTACACATAGAATATATATATATATATATATATATATATATATATATATATGTCAGTGAGACACATATATATATATATATATATATATATATATATATATATATATATATATATATATATATATATTTAATTCAGCGCTAGATAGCAGAAAAGCCGGTAATTCAATTGCCGGTTTTTCCTATCTCCTTCACAAACCTGACAGGATATGAGACATGGTTTACATACAGTAAACCATCTCATATCCCTTCTTTTATTACATATTCCTCTTTACTAATGTAAGAAGTGTCTCTGTTAGTGTTGAGCGATACCGTCCGATACTTGAAAGTATCGGTATCGGAAAGTATCGGCCGATACCGGCAAAGTATCGGATCTAATCCGATACCGATACCCGATACCAATACAAGTCAATGGGACACCAAGTATCGGACGGTATCCTGTATGGTTCCCAGGGTCTGAAGGAGAGGAAACTCTCCTTCAGGCCCTGGGATCCATATCAATGTGTAAAAGAAAGAATTAAAAAAAAAAATAGGGATATACTCACCCTCTGACGCGCCCTGGACTTTACCGCCGTAACCAGGAGCCGTTGTACCTAAGAATGCGCGCTTGAACGGCCTTAGATGACGTCACGTCACGGCGCGACCAATCACAAAGCTGTGACGTCACCTAAGGTCTTTCAAGCGCTTGAAAGACCTTAGGTGACGTCACGGCTTTGTGATTGGTCGCGTAGTGGTCACGCGACCGCTACGCGACCAATCAGAAGCTGCGGACGTATTCTAAGGTATTTCAAGCGCTTGAAAGCCCTTAGGTGACGTCACGGCTTTGTGATTGGTCGCGTAGCGGTCACGTGACCGCTACGGACCAATTAGAGCGCCGTGACGTCATCTAAGGCCCTTCAAGCGCGCATTCTTAGGTACAACAGCTCCCGGTTACGGCGGTAAAGTCCAGGGGCCGCCGGAGAGGTGAGTATATCCCTATTTTTTATTTTAATTCTTTCTTTTACACATTGATATTAATCCCGATACCAATTCCCGATACCACAAAAGTATCGGATCTCGGTATCGGAATTCCGATACCGCAAGTATCGGCTGATACCCGATACTTGCGGTATCGGAATGCTCAACACTAGTCTCTGTGTAAAATGTGGGGGCTCTAGCTATTAAATTAAAGGGTTAAATCCCGGAAAAATTTGGCGTGGGCTCGAGCGCAATTTTCTCCGCCAGAGTGGGAAAGCCAGTGACTGAGGGCAGATATTAATAGCCTAGAGAGGGACCATGGTTATTGCCCCCCCTGGCTCAAAACATCTGCCCCCAGCCACCCCAGAAAAGGCACATCTGAAAGATGCGCCTATTCTGGCACTTAGCCTCTCTCTTCCCACTCCCGTGTAGCAGTGGGATATGGGGTAATGAAGGGTTAATGTCACCTTGCTATTGTAAGGTGACATTAAGCCAGGGTGATAATGGAGAGGCATCAATTATGACACCTATTCATTATTAATCCAATAGTACAAAGTGGTTAATAAAACACACACATTATTAAAAAGTATATTAATTAAAGAAAGACACAGGGTGTTTTAGTATTTTATTATACTCTTAATCCACCTTGTCACCTGAAACAAAGTTAAAAAAACAACAATATTCCATACCTTCGGTCATTCAGTCTTGTCCCACGCTGTAAATCCATCTGAAGGGGTTAAATCATTTTACACCCAGGAGCTCTGCTAATGCAGCTGTGCTCCTGTCTGCAAAACTTGGTGAATGAATGGAATGCAGGGGAATGTACTGTAGTTACCTCGATTTTTTTGCGTTCTGTGAGATATTGATTAAAATCAAAGGGTGTGTACTAGGGATGAGCCAACGTGCTTGGTGATACTCAGATATCACTCGAGTAACTGGATGCTCGGATTTTCTCATTACTCGGCAAGTATTAGCTGGTGCTTGATTTGAAGCTTGAAACCCAGCCTGGCATGTTTGGTGCCAATAAGCATGCTGAGATTTTCTGCAAGTCATTGTAATCCCATAGCCATCTTGATAGTGGCATTATTGTGATTGGCTGGCCATGTGACATCATCAGGGGTTATAAAAAGACAAACACCGCTAGACTCGGCACACTGATGCCATTGCATAGCTCTGTGACGGTAGTTATTGGAAGGAGTGAGTGCTTTTGCAAGAATGTGTGTGCACAGTTTAATGAATCAGAGTCATGTAGTGTTGATACTGGTGCTAAAGATGAACCATCATGCTAACCACCCTCCTGAGGGCTAATCTTGTGCTTTGCTCTTTGTATCAGATACAATCTGCATTTAGCCTAAGGAGGGAAAGAGAGAGTTGCAGGAGCAGGAGTGGCTGGATATAGTCTCTAGGCATGGATTAGGCCTTTGCAGTTGACAACATTTTCATTTTGGGGGTGAAAAAACTTGACTATGCTGTCATCCATAGAGTGTTAGGTGCTTTGTGGAACATTTCTGTATTCTATAATTAAATTACTCATCCATATACTATTACGTGCTCTATTTCAGTGTAATATAACACTCAAAAAAGTGTTGAAAAATTTGAGCGGATTCAATTAGTCATTCATACAGTATCACATGCTTTCTCTGACATTTTGGTAGTATAAAAGACTCCAAAACAGCATTGAAAAATATTTCTTGATTCAACTAGTCATCCATAAAGTATTTGGTGCTCTCTGTTACATTTCAATGGTATATAAGACTTCAAAAGTGTGCTGAAAAATGTTTCTTGATTCACTTAGTCAGCCATACAGTACACTCCCTGACAGAAGTTATGTCACTTATCCATGGCATGTCAATAAAAGCTTATAACCTGACGTTAAATGCATCCATTGGTTGTCTAAATTATTCTTTTGAAAGCTGAAACCCTCCGAAATGTGGTTTAGGTTAAGAAAATAAATTGGCATCAATGCAGAAATATTTATCAGTTAATGGACACAGAATGGTCAGATTTTGGCAAGACAAAAGTTTTCGTTGGAATGTAAAACGAAAAAAAAAAGCATTAAAAAATTTGTCTGGAATCAATTAGTCATCCATGTAGTATTAGTTGCTTTCTGCGACATTTTGGTAGTATAGAAGACTTCAAAAAAGTGTAAAAAAAAGTGTTGAAAAATTTGTCTGGATTCAAATAGCCATCCAAACAGTATTAGGTGCTTTCTGTAAAATTTTTGTAGTTTATGACAATTAAAAAAGTTGAAAAATAGTTATGGATTCAATAAGTTATCCATAGACTGTTAGGAGCTTTCTGTTAAAATTTGGTGGTATCTATGAGACCCAAAATACGTTTAAAAAACTGTCTGGATTAAATTAGTCATCTGTAAATATTAGGTGCTTTGTGACATTTTAGGTGGTATATAGTGTTGAGCGATACCGTCCGATACTTGAAAGTATCGGTATCGGAAAGTATCGGCCTATACCGGCAAAGTATCGGATCCAATCCGATACCGATACCCGATACCAATACAAGTCAATGGGACTCATGTATCGGACGGTATTCCTGATGGTTCCCAGGGTCTGAAGGAGAGGAAACTCTCCTTCAGGCCCTGGGAACCATATTAATGTGTAAAAGAAAGAATTAAAATAAAAAATATTGCTATACTCACCTCTCCGACGCAGCCTGCACCTTACCGAGGGAAGCGGCAGCGTTCTTTGTTTAAAATTCGCGCTTTTCTTTCCTTTACTGAAGTCCCGGCTTGTGATTGGTCGCGTGCCGACCATGTGGCCGGGACGCAACCAATCACAGCAAGCCGTGACGTAATTTCAGGTCCTTCAGGATTTTAAAATTACGTTCCGGCGTTGTGATTGGTTGCGTCGCAGTCACATGGGCAACGCAACCAATCACAGCAAGCCGTGACGTAATTTCAGGTCCTTAAGGATTTTAGAATTACGTCCCGGCTTTGTGATTGGTTGCGTCGCAGTCACATGGGAGACACAACCAATCACAAGCCGTGACATCACGGGAGGCTGGACACGCGCGCATTTTAAAATGAGCGCGTGTCCAGCCTCCCGTGACGTCCCGGCTTGTGATTGGTTGCCTCGCGGTCAACCAATCACAAGCCGGGAGGCTGGACACGCGCGCATTTTAAAATGAGCGCGTGTCCAGCCTCCCGTGACATCCCGGCTTGTGATTGGTTGCCTCGCGGTCAACCAATCACAAGCTGGGAGGCTGGACACGCGCGCATTTTAAATTGCTGGTTTCGAATTTCCCTCTCAATCTCTGTTCTTTCTCCGTCGGATTATTACCGGCCCCTCTGCTGTAGCGGCGGTCGCTGTGTATACCGGTGAGGGCAGCTCTACCCCGCTGATAATACCGGGTCCTGTCCTTCCAGCTGTCTGCCCCCAAACACGGCCTCCCGTGACGTCCCGGCTTGTGATTGGTTGCGTCGCGGTCAACCAATCACAAGCCGGGAGGCTGGACACGCGCGCATTTTAAATTTTTTAAAATGCGCGCGTGTCCAGCCTCCCGGCTTGTGATTGGTTGACCGCGAGGCAACCAATCACAAGCCGGGACGTCACGGGAGGCTGGACA